>NC_090450.1:510139443-510442473 GCF_031143425.1 Pleurodeles waltl | reverse complement strand
TCACCTGCAAGCAGCCTTACAAGTCTGGTGCTGCCATGGAACCCATCACACACGTCTTGCCACTGCTGATATTCATCGAAGGTGCTCAATTTCCACATCACCCTGGACTCAACAACCGGTAAGTACGCATACCTACCTGTGTCATCATGCTCAACAATAGTTTGTCACGGCATCATCCACATGATATGGGGTCATGCTATGGGAACTAAGTACACTTGTCATTGTGTCCCGGGTCAAAAGCATATACAAATAAGGGCACATTCACAGTCACAATATGCCCCCTTTGGGTGGATCACTCACACTGTGGGGGTCATTCTGACCCCGGCCGGCGGCGGTAGCCGCCGGCCTGGCTGGGATCACCAGAAGACCGTCCCGCGGTCAAAAGACCGCGGCGGTCATTCTGGGTTTCCCACTGGGCTGGCGGGCGACCGCCAAAAGGCCGCCTGCCAGCCCAGTGGGAAACATCCTTCCACGAGGAAGCCGGCTCCAAATGGAGCCGGCGGAGTGGAAGGTGTGCGACGGGTGCAGTATCACCCGTCGCGAATTTCAGTGTCTTCTAAGCAGACACTGAAATTCAAAGTGGGGCCCTCTTACGGGGGCCCCTGCAGTGCCCATGCCATTGGCATGGGCACTGCAGGGGCCCCCAGGGGCCCCACGACACCCCTCACCGCCATCCTGTTCCTGGCGGTCGAAACCGCCAGGAACAGGATGGCGGTGAGGGGGTCGGAATCCCCCATGGTGGCGCAGCAAGCTGCGCCGCCATGGGGGATTCCTCAGGGCAGCGGAAAACCGGCGGGACACCGCCGGTTTTCCGGTTCTGACCGCGGCCATACCGCCGCGGTCAGAATGCCGTCAGGAGCACCGCCAGCCTGTTGGCGGTGCTCCCGCCGACCCCGGCCCCGGCGCGGAATGACCCCCTGTATCACAACACTACACAAAAGCACAGGTCTGTTCATCTCAGGCACAGGTGCACTGAAGTGTACACAACTTTGTCTCACACAACACCAACAACACAGCAACATCGCATCTACAAATACAACTCACACACTCACATTCCACACATGTCATGGACTGTCATCACATTCAACACATATATGTATCAATGTAGCATGGAACACAAACACCACCACCATGTAACAGCCGTGCCATGGACACACATATCAACCACATTGCAACACAGTTTAAAGACAATGATATGCACAATAGACAAAGAGACAAATATACAACACTCACTATGCAAACACCTGCACAGGGATGGTGGAAGCAGTAGCACTCAGGGAAGGAGGCTGCACTGGGACACATATCAATTTGCACATGCTGGGTGATGTGGGAGTAGTGGATATCTGTGTGTCTGTTGGGGTGGTGTCTGTGGGTATGCTGGTAGTGGTGGATGTCTCTGTGCCTGTTGGGGTGGTATCTGTGGGTGTGGTGGGTGTGTCACTGACTGTTGTAGTAGTGCCTGTGGGTATGCATGATGTCATTTGTGGTACATTGGGGGTGGTAGGGTGTCTGGGGAAGTGGTTACTGATGTGTGTGCATGTCTGTTGTTTGCATGCATGTTGGTGTGTTTTGGGGTGCTTGTGTCTATGTGTGCTGCTCGTGTGTGTTGAGGTGGGTGCGGGAGGATTGGTCTGTGCACTTGGGGTAGGAAGATGAATGGGGGATTTGGATTGAGAAGAGGGAGGTAGAGGGGGGGTGGAAGGTGGATGGTGCCCATCAGTGTGGAGGTCAGAGCAGGAAAAGATCTCTGTAGGTCAGACATTGCACCATGAATGCCTTCCAGGAATGAATTTGTCTGCTTTAGTTGGGTTGCCAATCCCTGAAGGGCATTCACAATGGCTTTCTGACCCACATAGATACTCCTCAGGGGGTCAATAGCCTCATCACTGAGGGCAGAGGAGCAGGGGTAGCTGGGGCTGGGGCAGAAGTGCCTGCAGAAAAGTTTACACCCACCCTCTTGGATGAGCAGGTATAGTCAACTGGGTGGTGAGCAACAGGGACTGTAGTGATAGAACTGGTGGTAGTGAATAAAGATGGCATATGGAAACACCAGATGGGTACACCGCCACTAGGGAGTGGCCACTGGAGGAAGAATCCAATGATGTTGATCCGGTTCCCCCGTGGCATTCATCTCACCCTCTGGCTCTCTGGGTCACTCTATGTCAGTGGTGTCATGGCCCAAGGCCCCGTGGTCAGAAGTTTCCCTACTCGGCTGTGTCCTTCTCCTTTGCTTCTCCGGGCTGATGCTGCAAATACAAAGAGAAATAGGGTCATCACAAGTCCATGATCACACTTGAACAACAGCTCTGATTAGCAAACATTACCATGATGCCAAGTAACCCCCAGCAACACACTCCACATAAGTGGCACATACATGTGCCATACCATAGGCATGTATGCCAACTGAACTGTCAACAGTTGCACACAGGAAAAACAGGATCTCAGACATCTACAATTGCATGGTTCAAGTTGTGCAGTCACAGTAATCACTGAACTAGTAGGAGACCTCATCACCCGACATGCTTTGCCCCATGGAGCATACCTCAGTTACCTGTTGTCACACAATAGTAGGGCAATGCCAAGTCCATTCCGCAGATCTCACACACGGTCATGCACACATCCATTTGACACATACATCACGACCCAACAATAAGAAATAATGTTCCAAAATCGTGCCATGTTGCTGGCATCAGTACAATAACATGGAGAAGGTGACATGGAAATACTCATGTCACACTGGAAGCAGTTCCATAATGCACACTTCACCAAGTGATATTTGTCCCAATGAAGGTAGTACTAATGCTGCTCGTATAGGCCACACATTTTGAATTGAAATGGACACTGTAGACATAGGGGGTCATTCTGACCTTGGCGGACGGCAGAGGCCGTCCGCCAAGGTACCGCCATCAGAACACCGCACCGCGGTCGAAAGACCGCGGCGGTGATTCTGACATTTGCCCTGTGCTGGCGGGCGGCCGCCAAAAGACTGCCCGCCAGCACAGGGCAAATCAACCTTCCCACTAGGATGCCGGCTCAGAATTGAGCCGGCGGAGTGGGAAGGTGTGACGGGTGCAGTTGCACCCGTCGCGTATTTCAGTGTCTGCTGGGCAGACACTGAAATACTTTTTGGGGCCCTCTTACAGGGGCCCCGCGGCACCCCCTACCGCCATCCTGTTCATGGCGGGAGAGCCGCCATGAACAGGATGGTGGTAGGGGGTGTCAGGATCCCCATGGCGGCGGAGCGTGCTCCGCCGCCATGGAGGATTCAGACGGGCAGCGGAAAGTCGGCGGTACACCGCCGACTTTCCGTTTCTGGCCGTGGCTGAACCGCCGCGGTCAGAATGCCCAGCGGTGCACCGCCAGCCTGTTGGCGGTGCTACCGCCGACCTCCGCCATGGCGGTAATTACCGCCATGGTCAGAATGACCCCCATAATGTGCAATATGTTAGGGTGATATGTCTCTAAGCTTCACAATACAATGAATCAGCAAGCCACAGGGAAATCACCACTGATGTCTGGCACCCCTTACAATGACATACTCTGAGTGCATCAGTAGATTCTATTAGTCCCCTGAATGCTGCAGAGGCTCAGAGATTTGCAAGTACTTATTGAAGGCCCTCAACATGTTGTCCCATTGAAAGCTACATCATTGTCTCCATTTTGATTACGCAAATCCAGGTGTCTGTGAATCAATGCTTGTAAGCAAACGTGTGATCTCAACATCACTGAAAGTCACTCCATGATGCATGCCAACAGACAGGTTACAAACCTTCCCCATTTCACATGTGTTTAGCACTTTTCTACATGATTCTACATTAATGGCAAAGAAATGCTCAGTGTGGCTAAAAACTCGATGCCTACCTGTCATGTACCTCATTGCTACTGCAGTTGTACATGCCAAATGGGATGCTATGACATATAGGCACACAAGAAGTCTATCTGGCACACATGGGTACATTCTAGCCTGTGAGGAGGGAAAGGATGGTGAAGTACCGAGAAAATTGTGCACATGAGGTACTTGCCTGCTCCTCTGGTGAGCAATAGAGCTGTTCATAAAGGGGTTGTACCTCAGTCACAAGCCTCTCCAGCTCCTTTGCAGAAAAGGCAGGGGCGCTATCACCTGTTGGATGTGGTATGATTTCTCCCAAAGGCGGCACTCAGCAGCTCAGGTCATGCAGTTGTTGCTAGCAGCAATGTTAGGATTCAAGTGAGTGAATCTGAAGAACAAGGTGGTCATTTCCAGCAGATACACGGTCATCACTGAGGGCGGACACAGCCACTGAGCCCATGACCGCCACTGGCAATGTTAGCCTATGGATGTGTCTGTCGCTGTTGGAACTGTCATGACAACTTCCATTTAGATGATAAAGAAGAAAAAAATAAAGTGAAGGTGTCAGTCATGGTAAATTAAGTCGTTGGGGTAGATGCCACACCATTGGGAATCCAAAGTCCCCAGTACTCTTACCATTGGAATTGGTAGGTGTTTGAGGATCAGTCATTAGGAAGATGCCGGCAGTGGTGGGTGTCTTGCCATCCGCACCTCTGAGAATCTTCTCTGTACGTCCCTGCTTGCGTGGGGGGTCCGGGGTGCGATCTGCTGCTACAGAGGCATGGTCAGTCTCATGCTGGTTCATCCACTGGGAGGGCCTCCCTTCCAGTGGCTGGCACCAATTTAGATGTGCCTGGTGTTGATGAGCCAAAGGAAGGAGAAAGTTGGTTTTGAAAAGCCCTGCTCAGGGTGGTCTGTATGTCCCTTATCAGCCCTTTTAAGGAGGCCATGTTGTTATTGTGGGCCTCCATCTCTTCTTGTATGTCTTATATATGTCCCTGTGTAGCTGTTTGATTTCCCAGAGTTTGATCAAATCCTAACCCATCGTGTCTTGGGACTCCTGATAGATCCCCAACATGCGGTTGATGCTGTGCTGGCCAGGAGCAGCCCCAGTGGCCTCACCCTGATGGTGCACAGCATTCTTCCCAGGCACCCTACCCCTACAGTCCTGTGCTCTTGCCACAGGCTGACCGCTCTCAATGGTTCCTAGATTCTCATTGTCTGAAGTGTTGCATTGCAACTCAGGATCCAGGACTAGGGGGCACAAGATGAAAGACACTGTGCTCAAGATAGAGGTTGGGTGGTGAATGGTTACCTGTGATGCTGAGGCAACCAGGCTGGGATGTGTTGATGTGGCCACAGTGAGATTCACTGCTGGTCTCTGGACCAGATGGCCAGAACTGTCCTCCATGTCCAGACATTCAGGAGTGTCTTCTTCACTGAGGACTTCATCCAAGAGGGTAGTGGCAGTCTCTTCTGTGACCTCTGTGTGCCCAGTGTCAGCTCAACCTGTTGATATGAAAGATACAATGTTATTGGTTGTTTTGTGACATATACCTTCAACAGAGTTACATTAAGCATAGACCTTGTACTAAGTTAATTTGCAGTTAATCCTATTGTGGCAATTACCCATGTAATTGGTTGTAATGACCTGACATTTGTTAAGCATGCCAATTCCATTTAATTCAAGCAGCCGCTGAAATGTGCAGATCATTAGCACTTGGGAGGATGGCCTAAGAATGCCATCTTGCCACCAGTCCAGGCAAAACAGTGGCTAGGCAAGATATGTGTTTGCTCATTTTGAGGTCCAGTTGATTGTGATGCAGGCAGACCCAGGAGTTTATTGTATATGTGACTGGAGTCAGCATGTGGTCAATGCAGTGTGAATGTGTTTCATGTCAATACCATTCTGGTTATGCATCTTGGGGCCTTTGGGTTCATTGTTTGGCACACTAGGTAAACTGCTCTTCTTGTCCTTAATTGTGTCATCTTGGGCTAGCAGGTCAAGATGGAGCTAGGTAGCCAGACACCTCTCAGAGTTGTGCATGGTGTGTATCTTGGTCACTCCTGGTGAGTCAACTTCAATTTAGAGTTAGCCAGCAAGGGTATTTAGACAACTGACAACTGTTCTGGTGTTTGGAGATACTGAAACAGTGCCTCCTGGGAGATGGTGTCATGTAACTATCCATACAATACACTCTTGACAAATGTTATCCTCCCATGTGAGTAAACTTCAATTGAGAGTTCAAAAATATATGGATTTAGAAAGTGAACACTGGTTTCGTGGTTGGAGATAGAGACACAGGGCCTTTGGACTTTGTAATCCGGTCACTGCCTCTACTTCCCACCACCATCACAAATGTTATACTCCCAGATGAGTAAACTTCAATTGAGAGTTAAGACACAGGGATATTTGGGCATGTGAACACTGGGCTTGTTTGCAGAGTTAGAGAGACAGAGCCTTCCGGCCTTAGAGGTCATGTCATTCCTTCTACTTCATACACTTGATAGATGTCAGTACACTTCATTTGTGAGTTTGCCAAGAAGGGTATTTAGAGAAGCGAACACTGGACTGGTGGTTGGAGTGACAGTAATAGAGCCTCCTTGGAGTTGCAGTCATGTAACTTCCTGTACTATACACAAAATACAAATATTATCCTCCTAGGTGAGTACACTTCAAGTGAGTGTTAAGACACAGGGGTCTTTGGACAACAGAACACTGGGCTGGGATTTGTAGTTACAGAAGCAGGGCCTGCTGGGAGCTGCAGTCAGGTCACTCTTTCTAGTACAAACACTATGCAAATACTATCCTTCTAAGTGAGTACACTTTATATGTGAGTTACCAAACAGGAGTCTTTGGAGAAGAGGACACAGAGCTGGTAGGTGAAGTAACAGTGACAGATCCTCCTGGCCTTAGCAGTCATGTCACTCTCTGTACTACACACACTATACAAATGGTATTGTCCCAGCTGAATTAGCTTACATTGAGAGTTGTCAAACAGGGGTCTTTCATTAAATGAACACTGTTCAGGTGTTTTGAGTTGCAGAAACAGTGCTTCCTTTGAATTGCAGTCAGGTTATTCCATCTAGTTCACTCACTTTTCCAATGGCATCCCCTCAGGTGAGTAAACTTCATTTGGGAGTTGACACACAGGGGTATATGGGAAGTGACCACTATGCTGCTGTTTGGAGTTACAGACACAGGGCCTGTTGGGATTTGGAGTCAAGTCACTCTCTCTAGTACACACACTATATAAATATTATCTGCCTAGGTGAGTACACTTCATGTGTGAATTACTAAAATCTAGTCTACGGAGAATACGCCACTCGACTGGTGGTTAGAGTGACAATAACTTGGCCTCCTGGGAGTTTCAGTCATGTCCTACACACACTATACAAATGGTATCCTCCCAGGTGAGTATGCTTCAATTGACAGTTACCAAACAATGGTATTTGTACAAGAGAATACTGGGCTCATGGTTGTTTTTACAGACACAGGACCTTCCTGACCTTAGTAGTCTTGACATTCCCTCTACTTCCCACATTTGACAAATGATATTCTCTCAGCTGAGTAAACTTAATTTGTGAGTTCCCAAACAGAGGTCTTTAGACTAGTAAACACTGTACTGGTATTTGGAGTTGCTTAAACAGTGCTGCATGTGAGTTGCAATCAGGTCACTCTCTCTAGTAGATGTACTATACCAATTTTATCTCCCCAGGTGAGTATACTTCATTTGTGAGCTGACAAACAAGGGTATACGGGCAAGTGAGCACTGTTCTGGTGTTTGAGTTGCAGATACAAGGCCTGCTGGGAGTTGCAGTTATGGCAGACCCTGTACCACAGACACTATACAAATATTATTCCCCCATGTGAGTAAACTTCATGTGTGAGTTACCAAACAGGAGTTTTTGGAGAACAGGATATTGGATAGGTGGGTGGAGTGACAGTAACAGAGCTTCCTGTTACCAGACAATGGTATTCAGACAAGAGAACACTGGGCTGGTGGTTGGATTTACAGACACAGGGTTTTTCCTGGCCTTAGTAGTCATGTTACTCCCTATACTTCCCACATTTGACAAATGGTATCCTCCCAGCCGAGTAAAGAAATTGTGAGTTGCCTAACAAAGGTTTTTAGACAAGTAAACATTGTGCTAGTGTTTGGAGGCCCTGAAACAGTGCCATCTGTGAGTTGCAGTCAGGACACTCTGTCTACTACACACACTTGACCAATGTTTCCCCCCAGGTGAGTACACTTCAATTTAGAGTACACTAACAGATGCATTAAAGCATGTGACCACTGTGCTGGTGTTTGCAGTTACAGGAATAGTGCCTCTTGGGAACTGTAGTCATGTCAGTGCCTGCACTACACACAGTTGATAAATGTTATCTCCCCAGGTATGTACCCTCAAATTGATAGGTAACAAACAGGGGCATATGGAGAAGTGACCACTGGTCTGATGTTTGGAGTTATAGAACAGTGCCTGCTGGGAGGTGGATTCATATCATTCCCTGTACTACACACTCTATTCAAATGTCATCTCCCCAAATGAGTACACTTCAATTGTGAGTTGCCAAATAGTGATGTTTGGACAGGTGAACACTGGCCTGGTGAGTGGAGTAAAAGAGGCAAAAGCTGAGCTATGAGCATGCATGACATAGCATTTTTGTGGCAGTTTTTGTGTTGTGACATACCAGACTCCACTCCTCCAAGTATTCATGTCAAGTTCTCAGGATTCAGGATGGCCAAGACCCTCTCCTCCCAGGCAAAGAGATGTAATGGAGTACCAGTAGGGCCACCACCAGTTTTCTTGGCCTGCAGCTGGTGCCTGGAGACCAGGGAATGGACCTTGCCTCTGAGGTCATTCCTCCTATTCCTAATGTTCTTCTCTGTGTGCAGGGAGGTGCCCCCATCATTCACTCTGTCAACTATCCTGTCCCACATTTCCATTGTCCTACTGTGAGGAGTGTGCTGGACTTGGGCTCCAAACAATTGTGGCTCTACTGTTATGATTTCATACACCATGACTCTTAACTCATCTTTTGCTGAATTTTGATTTTTGGAACATGACATGGTGGTAAAAAAACATGTGACAGTGACAAAGGACAAAAGTGTGTGCAGGATTTTTTTCAATGTGATGGTGACAAAAGGGGTGCCTAATCTATGTACTCTACAAAACAAGGTGCTCCAGCTTTGTTTTGTTGCAGTGTAAATACAAAGAGTAGTGGTGTGCGAAGGAGAGTATTTTATAGTGTAATTTGCAGGTGTGTCCAGTGTGGCAACGTGTGCCAGCTGTGTTGTTTTCAGATTCATCCATTGTGCTGTTGTGCATTACTTTGGTGACCGCGGACCGATGTGGTTCGGACCACCATTGGCTGACCACCATGGGGGTCTGCCACGGTGACTGTGTGCTTGTAATAAAGTCAGTGGTTGGTTGCAGTGCTGTCGATGTTGGAGGTTGGATTGCATATTTCCAGGCCTCTGCGCCGCTGGCTGGCTGCCTTTTTTAATTGGCAGACATTGGTCCTGCCTGTGTAACTCATAATAGGGCAGTATGGAAGACCTCCAACTTGGTCGTCTTTTGAGAGTCGCCAACATGGCGGTCTGGCGGTCTGACCGCTAAACTCGTAATGAGGCCCAAAGCCTGCTAAGAAAAAGATAAGACTTAATACTTGGTGTAATATGCTACTGCACACCATTTGGACAAAAGTAGGCTGTTTCACTGGTATTTTGTGGTTCTATTGGGAGCTAGTGTGCAGAGGGTGTCATTTATGTGGCTGTGACAACAGAAGCTTGCTGAGCACTGCACACATATATACACACATGAATATATTTGTATAATTAATAATAAATCAGAATTATTAATTAATTGTAAGCATTTTTTATTTGATAATACACTTAATTTTGACCAAATTGAAAAACATGGTTAACTTATTTTTCAAAATAAAAAATAGTAATCTATTTAAATTAATTAAAAACATACCCTTTAACAAACTTTATTAAACATTAAATTAAAATACAAATGTTAGAAAAGCTATTTGAGCTAGCTATGAATCAGGTTGACTACGACTATACCTAGCCATCAAAACTATTAAAGGGGGCATTTCATTGTATACGTTTGTCTAATGTCTGTCATATAAAGTAGTTGATTATGAGGAAAACCTGAAAAGGTGGTCTCTCAAATAAGTGCAGGGGGGCTTTAAATTACACTTGCTGGGTTTTATGTAGTAAGATAAATGGTAGCCAATAGTAGACTTAATACAGTCACATTCTGTGTGATTCCTTTACAATCGACAAATTTATGCAGCGAGTAGGCGAATCTCATTTGACTGGTATTTTTATCGATCTTGTACATTGGTGGAGGATAGTCAGTTTTTAAATGTCGCTTAAATGTATGTGTGTGAAGAAAAACAATAATAATTATATTGAGATAACTGTGTTACTGTGGACCTATAAAGTGTTAGCATCTTTCAACTGTCCCAGTCAATATTTTGATTTTGAACTTTGGATCAAACATTTGTTCTATTTATTGAACACTTTGGATGTGCCAGAGAAGAAAAACTTACTATTATTGAAACTGTATTTATTGGGTGGGAAGCAAGATGGTGAGTGCATAGTGCTGTCGGCTACAGGCTCTGCCCCCCAGAACCCTGTGAACAGGCATCCATTGCAGAGGATGTGGCGCTGTGGTGGTGTCGCAGTCCAGATCGAGGTCAACAAGGCTCCGGGAGTCTCAATGGTACTGTGGGAGCCTCTCAGAGCTTGTATTATTGGAAGCAGATTCGGTTGGGTACACTCAGCGAGAAGGGTGGCTTGGATGGGCATAAGACATGCCCCCAGGCAATATCCTGTTTATCCTGGCCTTTATAAAGGTGCAGCTTCCATTCCATCTTTGAGCTGGAGAAGCAGAATTGTGGATTAAGGAGGAAAGGTGCATTGGCGCATTGGCTGACGAATGGCCAGGGGAGTCGTCTGGCTCCTATAAAGTGGATATGGCACCAAAAACTGCATGGACTAAAGGAGAAAAGGTGGAGAAAGTTGACACTACAATAACTGGTCCCCCCCCATGAGGAGGGCTCGACAGAAGCGCATGGCAAGGATTGGTGCAGTGGGGCCCCTGCAGGTAGGCGGTCTGTAACAGGTTTGGCAAAATTAAGCAGTAAAACTGGTGATGGGTTTCTAAGGATATGGTTGGTATGGTTAGTGTGGTTCAGACCAACCATAGACAGAAGGACAGGCCGCAACCTGGTATCACCCATTTCTTTACTTGTGGAGGGCAAGAGAATGGAAGTGCAGGGCCCTCCACCCTGTCTGAAGCAGTAGAGAATTTGGATATGACAAACCTGAAGGCGGAATTACCTTAGGCTGGAATAATGTCTTTAGAGGTGTTCTGGAGAAGGCTCAGCTACAACCTGGGGTGAAGAGTCAGCTATCCGAAATGGAGAGTTCAGCATATTTGACTGGAACAACCACCATTTTGGTTAGTTTAGTCAAGATTCAGCTACAAAAAGATAATGAACCGGAAGTCCACAAAGAGGGCATTCAAGCTACCGATGATACACTGCCAGAGTCTCATGTCAAATGAACTAGTACCAGAAATAGTAAGAAGCCAATTATAGATGGGGGCACCAGTACAGAATGACAGGATGAAGAGACAGGGAACACTGAATGGAATGGGAAGAATTTGGACTGGTCTAAGGAAGGAGGAGATACGTTTTATTCACTTACTGAAGACTCAGGTACCATCAGTAGTGGCTGTAACCAAAGCGAGGATGAAGAAAGTCTCTCCTCAGAAAATGAGACCAGCCTGTCACAGGCTTAGGCCCTATAGTAAAACAGCAGCAGCAGCGCAGATATGCAAAAGTTAGATCTGGCTCAATAGCTGGGAAAGATGCTTCAGGACGTGGAGCAGCGACCCTTAAATTGGATTATTTAAGCATTAGATTCTCAAGTCAGGAGAAGGATCCTGATACCTTCTCATTTGTCAATGATGTTGGAGGGGAAAATAAAGAAAGGGATCTTACAGGTAGTACTGGAACTACAGATAAAACAATGCTACAATTGATATATGGCACAATAAAGGGGTTGCAAACTGAAACCCGGACAGAGTGTCGGAGGGCCTTGATGGCTACTAAACAGTTGCAGGTTACAGTGTGGAAGATAGATGAGACTTGTGGGGAAATAGAAGAAAAATTAAATACAATGGAAAGCAGAACTTCTATAACAGAGGCCGATGTTAAGGTTTTAAAGGAGCAGGTAAAATCACAAGAAGAGCAACTAACCAATACCAAGTAGAAGTTAGAAGATTATGAAAACCGGAAGAGAAGTAATAATCTGTGATTCTTAGGCATAGAAGAGGGGACAGAGGGCAATGATATCAGGATATTTAAAACAGTGCTCATAAGGAAGATATTCATAGGATTAGGGCGCTCACAGTAAGTCCACTTAGTAATGATACAAGGTATTTCTGGCAAGGGGCTCCTGGCAAGAGGATCTTCCTTAATCCTCCAATGTTTCAAAGGAAACTATTGGTGAAAAACAGATGTCAGGGCACTCATGAATCCATAATTAGAAGTTAATGATGTATCCAATCCTCATTGTATATTGACAACAACCTCACGTAGATCTCAAAGTCCACTTTATTCATATAGTATAAAGTTCAACATAAACAGGTCATCCTTGAAATCAAAGCCTTGTGTAGTAATCACAGCCAATATTCTAATAATCACCACAGCCACAGCCAACACGTGTTTCATCCTTTGAGAAAATGTTCTCTTAAGGACTTCATCAGGGCTGAAAATAAATGAGAGCAATGTCTATATATGTAATGTACATCAATGGTTATGAGCAGAACACGACCAATTCAAAAAGTGACAATATTGAGAAAAGAAAAACATGCTATATTGTGACTTATGTGATATTTATGACAATAATGAAAACTAAAATATATCATACACAATACAGACCAACATGTATGAATACCAGGGAATGCCCAAGTCAGTTAAATATTGGAGCCTTAACATACGAGCACCTAGTGCAATGTCAATACATGCCAAAGGTCCATACAGTAAAGTGTGCACGTCTCCATCAGAAAGCCAAAATTAAGTAGAACCTATTGTGAGTATAAGGATAAAACCCGGGGTAATGTGAAGCCTAATGCTAATCCCTCCAAAAAGCACAAATTCGTTGAAAGGGAAAAACTATTGATAGGCGATAGTATAACCTCCAACAACTCATCCAGGACCTACCTTAATTGCAGTTTGCAATGTTAAGTGCAAATAATCCTCTAATAAACTGCAATACCTGCAGAAACAGAAAGTACACTCTGTAGTTTTCAAATACACCTATAATGTCCGGGATACATGACCGCCACCAAAATAACTAGATACAGACAAGGCAAATAAGCCCCAACTAACCTTTGCATAATATACTCAATCCACAATTAATAACGATTCAAAGTAATCTCCATTCGTACCTAGAGTAAAGTAAATATAAAAAAGACATCTATGTGGTAAGCCCAAATCACGTAAGTAAAAAAGTCAGAAATCTGTGTAGTATGAAATAAACTAAACGAAAATATCTGAGTCATACCAAACTTATTACGGTCACTCACCTATCTAGTAATGGTTATCAGAGTATAGGTGGGGAACCTCAACGCGGTCAAATCATCCCGCAGCGTTCCCAGTAACAATGAACAATGTCGAAGCCGACCGACAGGGGAAGATTCTTTTTACAGCGTCACCGCGTTGATTGCTAAGAAAATAGAAAGGGGACTAAAATAACAAAAATGGGCGCCATCTTGGAAGTATCTAGTTATTGGATTATGAAGACAGCAACTTCAACGATGTGAAAATCGAGCGGACCTCTATTAAATGCGAAGGACGAGATAACACTGAGTATATCTCATCGTGAAAGGTGAAAAGGCCCTAATCTGTCAAGAAAACTATCGATAAACCAACCACTTGGTTGTTGGCAAAATAGCACCACACGTAGTAGATGTTAAAAAATGCCACCCCATGTAAGAGTCTTAGAAACCTTAATGTCAATACTAACCACCGACCCAAACAAATTAGTCAACACGCCATTACTAGTCAAACTGACGAAATATGTTATACAGTAATACAAAAAAGTGAGATATTCGAAAGTAACACAAAACAAGGTTTAATGGGACGTGCCACACTTAGACCCCATGTAACCTTATATGGCAAGTAAAGACATCTGAGCATATATAAAAACCCCAATATTAATGTATCACTGAAGTAATACTGTTATTTCACATATTCCATTGAGTCTATAATACAATTCACAATATATGTAGTGAGATGTGAGTAAATACTAGATCTGAATTATAGTGTCAAGTCATAGGTAAAGCAACATACAGTCAAATCCCAAAATGTTAGTCCAAAATTAACAATAATCAATGTAGATACCATTGTGAAATATCTAAGTCACAATATTAGAGAGAGGTACATTTGTAATGAACTAACAATAAATGATAAATAATAAATACACTTTTGTAAAGCACCCCAAATCGGCAACACGCTACAGGTCATCTTACAATTTTTTTTAAAAATAATGCATTAGTCGCCTAAGTAATATTCCATCTCAAAATTGGTGTTAAGACCATCTTCCACCGCTCTGAGTTTTAAGATCCAGTAACATTCCCTTCTTCTGAGGGCTAATTCTCTGTTGCCCCCCCTAGGGTCCCTCTTTATGAGATCAAACCCAAAGAATTCGAAACCACCTGTGTTGTTATGTTTTGGGCATTGCCGCATGTGATTTACTATAGGGTATCTCTCATCATCCTGCCTCAGGGCTCTGAAATGTTCACTCGCCCTAATTTTGAGTGGTCTAATAGTACTACCTATATAATACAGGCCACAATTACATAAGATCATATAAATGACAAAGTTACTATCACATGTAATATTGTGATTGATGTATTGCACCCCAGTAGAGCTCATGAATGTGGAGATACCTGCCTTAGCCCATCTACACATGCCACAATGTCCACACTTAAAAAAACCTTTGCTACGGCTAGTAAGCCAGTTACAGTAGTTCTGTTTATTGCGAAAATTGGGGCATAGAATATTCTTGAGAGTTCTACCCCTCCTAAAGGTGAAGACCGGGGTACTCGGGATCACTTTTCTAAGAATAGGATCAGCTGTTAAAATATACCAATGTCTGTTCATACATTCCCTCAGTAGGGTGGCTGGTTTTGTATAGTTGACAATACATCGAATAGCATTATCTCTAGATCTTGATTTCTGACACAGTGTGTCTGATCTTTTTCAACGCACCGCCCTCGTACGGGCATTGTTAATCACATTGGAAGAATATCCCCGTGCCCTAAATCTATTGCTCATATCCTCAATACATAGTTGAAAATCCTCTTCAAGGCTACAGTTTCTTCTTGCCCTCACCATCTCACCATATGGTATTGAATTGATCTGTTGGACCGGATGTGCGCTCTTTGCATGTAAAATAGAATTACAAGAAGTACTTTTCCTGTATAGCCTACTCTCGATTTTATTGCCACAGATAAAAAGTTGCACATCTAGGAAGGCAATATTAGTCACACTATGTTCGGAAGTGAAGTGGATATTAAAATCATTCCTGTTTCGATAGTTTATCAATTCATTAAGTTTTTGTAAGTCACCTGTCCAGATCATCAAGCAATCATCGATATATCTGCCCCAATAGAGTATGTCCGTAATCCAGGTACTACCCTCTTTACTCCAGATCTTATTTTGCTCGAACAACCCCATAAAGAGATTAGCATAAGCTGGCGCGAATTTAGATCCCATAGCAACACCTTGTCTCTGGCGGTACCAGTCATTTTTAAACAAGAAAACATTGTTGTTTAAGATCAGATCCACCATACTGATTATCATAGTGGTGTGGCCATAAAGGCTAGCTGATCTTCTGTAAAGAAAGTGACGCAGTGCTTCCTTTCCTTGCTCATGATTGATACTCGTGTACAAAGAGGTAACATCCAGTGTAACTAAGATCATTCCTGGTTCCCAAGTCATGTCCGTTAATATACTAAGAATATGTTTAGTATCCTTAATATACGAAGGTAAGTTACTTACAAAAGGCTGTAAAAAAATGTCAACATATTCCGAGAGTCTCTCTGTAGGACCTCCTATACCTGAAACAATGGGCCTACCAGGCGGGGACGTAGGGTTCTTATGTATTTTTGGTAGTATGTAAATACATGGATTTCTAGGTCTATGAACACGAAGGTACAAATACTCCTCTTCTTTCAAAAGCAAATGATCTAAACATTCATGTAAGAATTTATTGATTTTGTTAGCCAGTGCGGAAATAGGGTCTGAAAGAACCTTCTCATAGCAAGTACTGTCCCCAAGTTGTCTGAAAATCTCTTGTTCGTAATCTGAGGTTTTCATAATCACGAGATTACCCCCTTTATCTGCCTCCCTTATGGTAATCTCCTCATTAGTTCGTAACTGTCTCAGATTAGTCCTTTCTGCTTGGCTCAGGTTATGATGCCAAACATGTTGTTGAGTAGCGTTTTTCAATTCTAGTTTATTTAAGTCTCGCCAAACCACCTTGAAGAAGGTATCTATACCGTTATCCTTCATGAGGGTTGGTGTCCAAGTTGATTTATTCCTCAAACCGCTAGGGAGAGTATCTGATGGGATATCCAGATCCGATAAAATCCGTTTAATAGTAGTCGGAACCTGTTCACAATTGGCGATAGACAGTAAAGTGGCCGTATCTTGAATGTCCTTAATGGACAAAGGATGGCCCTCATTGAGAGCGTCCAAGAAGGTACCATTTTGTTTACTGTCAGTTTGGTTCATAAAATGTTTTTTTCATTTTAAACGTCTAATGAATTTGAAAAAGTCAATTTTAGTTTTCTGAACAACAGCGATACGAGTGCTTGTTCAAATATATCTAGACAGGACATAGTAGCACAACAAGGTACTCCCTCTTTTTTAGCAGAGGTCCAAAGAATAAGACAGGGACAATGGGAGACGAATCGACGTTTGGTAGATCCAGGAAAACCAGACGGGGTGGGAGAGGTAGAGCATATCGATACAAGAAAAGGAATGAAAACACGATCTTGGAACAAGGGAAAATAGGCAACTCTGTCAGTGACACTATTAATGTCATTAACCTCTCCAATCTTGAAATCACTACTCATGATCTAACACTTCTTAGTAAAGGTCTGGGGTTCTGTCCAGGGGATGTTGGAGACTTTCAGAAAACTAAAATTGACTTTCTCAAATTCATTAGACGTTTAAAATTTAAAAAACATTTTATGAACCAAACTGACAGTAAACAAAATGGTACCTTCTTGGACGCTCTCAATGAGGGCCATCCTTTGTCCATTAAGGACATACAAGATACGGCCACTTTACTGTCTATCGCCAATTGTGAACAGGATCCGACTTCTATTTCACGGATTTTATCGGATCTGGATATCCCATCAGATACTCTCCCTAGCGGTTTGAGGAATAAATCAACTTGGACACCAACCCTCATGAAGGATAACGATATAGATACCTTCTTCAAGGTGGTTTGGCGAGACTTAAATAAACTAGAATTGAAAAACGCTACTCGACAACATGTTTGGCATCATAACCTGATCCAAGCAGAAAGGACTAATCTGAGACAGTTACGAACTAATGAGAAGATTACCATAAGGGAGGCAGATAAAGGGGGTAATCTCGTGATTATGAACACCTCAGATTACGAACAAGAGATTTTCAGACAACTAGGGGACAGTACTTGCTATGAGAAGGTTCTTTCAGACCCTATTCCCGCACTGGCTAACAAAATCAATAAATTCTTACATGAATGTTTAGATCATTTGCTTTTGAAAGAAGAGGAGTATTTGTACCTTCGTGTTCATAGACCTAGAAATCAATGTATTTACATACTACCAAAAATACATAAGAACCCTACGTCCCCGCTTGGTAGGCCCATTGTTTCAGGTATAGGAGGTCCTACAGAGAGACTCTCGGAATATGTTGACATTTTTTTACAGCCTTTTGTAAGTAACTTACCTTCGTATATTAAGGATACTAAACATATTCTTAGTATATTAACGGACATGACTTGGGAACCAGGAATGATCTTAGTTACACTGGATGTTACCTCTTTGTACACGAGTATCAATCATGAGCAAGGAAAGGAAGCACTGCGTCACTTTCTTTACAGAAGATCAGCTAGCCTTTATGGCCACACCACTATGATAATCAGTATGGTGGATCTGATCTTAAACAACAATGTTTTCTTGTTTAAAAATGACTGGTACCGCCAGAGACAAGGTGTTGCTATGGGATCTAAATTCGCGCCAGCTTATGCTAATCTCTTTATGGGGTTTTTCGAGCAAAATAAGATCTGGAGTAAAGAGGGTAGTACCTGGATTACGGACATACTCTATTGGGGCAGATATATCGATGATTGCTTGATGATCTGGACAGGTGACTTACAAAAACTTAATGAATTTATAAACTATCTAAACAGGAATGATTTTAATATCCACTTCACTTCCGAACATAGTGTGACTAATATTGCCTTCCTAGATGTGCAACTTTTTATCTGTGGCAATAAAATCGAGAGTAGGCTATACAGGAAAAGTACTTCTTGTAATTCTATTTTACATGCAAAGAGCGTACATCCGGTCCAACAGATCAATTCAATACCATATGGTGAGATGGTGAGGGCAAGAAGAAACTGTAGCCTTGAAGAGGATTTTCAACTATGTATTGAGGATATGAGCAATAGATTTAGGGCACGGGAATATTCTTCCAATGTGATTAACAATGCCCGTACGAGGGCGGTGCGTTTAAAAAGATCAGACACACTGTGTCAGAAATCAAGACCTAGAGATAATGCTATTCGATGTATTGTCAACTATACAAAACCAGCCGCCCTACTGAGGGAATGTATGAACAGACATTGGTATATTTTAACAACTGATCCTATTCTTAGAAAAGTGATCCCGAGTACCCCGGTCTTCACCTTTAGGAGGGGTAGAACTCTCAAGAATATTCTATGCCCCAATTTTCGCAATAAACAGAACTACTGTAACTGGCTTACTAGCCGTAGCAAAGTTTTTTTTAAGTGTGGACATTGTGGCATGTGTAGATGGGCTAAGGCAGGTATCTCCACATTCATGAGCTCTACTGGGGTGCAATACAACATCAATCACAATATTACATGTGATAGTAACTTTGTCATTAATATGATCTTATGTAATTGTGGCCTGTATTATATAGGTAGTACTATTAGACCACTCAAAATTAGGGCGAGTGAACATTTCAGAGCCCTGAGGCAGGATGATGAGAGATACCCTATAGTAAATCACATGCGGCAATGCCCAAAACGTAACCACACAGGTGGTTTCGAATTCTTTGGGTTTGATCTCATAAAGAGGGACCCTAGGGGGGCAACAGAGAATTAGCCCTCAGAAGAAGGGAATGTTACTGGATCTTAAAACTCAGAGCGGTGGAAGATGGTCTTAACACCAATTTTGAGATGGAATATTACTTAGGGGACTAATGCATTATTTTTTAAAAAAATTGTAAGATGACCTGTAGCGTGTTGCCGATTTGGGGTGCTTTACAAAAGTGTATTTATTATTTATCATTTATTGTTAGTTCATTACAAATGTACCTCTCTCTAATATTGTGACTTAGATATTTCACAATGGTATCTACATTGATTATTGTTAATTTTGGACTAACATTTTGGGATTTGACTGTATGTTGCTTTACCTATGACTTGACACTATAATTCAGATCTAGTATTAACTACATATATTGTGAATTGTATTATAGACTCAATGGAATATGTGAAATAACAGTATTACTTCAGTGATACATTAATATTGGGGTTTTTATATATGCTCAGATGTCTTTACTTGCCATATAAGGTTACATGGGGTCTAAGTGTGGCACGTCCCATTAACCCTTGTTTTGTGTTACTTTCGAATATCTCACTTTTTTTGTATTACTGTATAACATATTTCGTCAGTTTGACTAGTAATGGCGTGTTGACTAATTTGTTTGGGTCGGTGGTTAGTATTGACATTAAGGTTTCTAAGACTCTTACATGGGGTGGCATTTTTTAACATCTACTACGTGTGGTGCTATTTTGCCAACAACCAAGTGGTTGGTTTATCGATAGTTTTCTTGACAGATTAGGGCCTTTTCACCTTTCACGATGAGATATACTCAGTGTTATCTCGTCCTTCGCATTTAAAAGAGGTCCGCTCGATTTTCACATCGTTGAAGTTGCTGTCTTCATAATCCAATAACTAGATACTTCCAAGATGGCGCCCGTTTTTGTTATTTTAGTCCCCTTTCCATTTTCTTAGCAATCAACGCGGTGACGCTGTAAAAAGAATCTTCCCCGGTCGGTCGGCTTCAACATTGTTCATTGTTACTGGGAACGCTGCGGGATGATTTGACCGCATTGAGGTTCCCCACCTATACTCTGATAACCATTACTAGATAGGTGAGTGACCGTAATAAGTTTGGTATGACTCAGATATTTTCGTTTAGTTTATTTCATACTACACAGATTTCTGACTTTTTTACTTACGTGGTTAGGGCTTACCACATAGATGTCTTTTTTATATTTACTTTACTCTAGGTACGAATGGAGATTACTTTGAATCGTTATTAATTGTGGATTGAGTATATTATGCAAAGGTTAGTTGGGGCTTATTTGCCTTGTCTGTATCTAGTTATTTTGGTGGCGGTCATGTATCCCGGACATTATGGTGGTCATTACGACCCTGGCGGATTACTTCCGCCAGGGCCGCGGGACGCGGTGGCACCGCCGACAGGCCGGCGGTGCCCCGCGGGGCATTCTGACCGCGGCGGCTTAGCCGCGGTCAGAGAAGGGAAACCGGCGGTCTCCCGCCGGTTTCCCGCTGCCCCCAAGGAATCCTCCAAGCCGGCGCAGCTTGCTGCGCCGGCTTGGGGATTCCGACTCCCCCTCCCGCCATCCAGTTCCTGGCGGTTCTCCCGCCGGGAACCGGATGGCGGGAGGGGGAGTCGCGGGGCCCCTGGGGGCCCCTGCAGTGCCCATGCCAACGGCATGGGCACTGCAGGGGCCCCCGTAAGAGGGCCCCAAAATGTATTTCACTGTCTGCCTTGCAGACAGTGAAATACGTGACGGGTGCAACAGCACCCGTCGCACCTTCCCACTCCGCCGGCTCGATTACGAGCCGGCTTCATGGTGGGAAGGTCGTTTTCCCCTGGGCTGGCGGGCGGCCTTTCGGCGGCCGCCCGCCAGCCCAGGGGAAAACTTGGAATACCCTCCGCGGTCTCTGGACCGCGGAGCGGTATTCTTGACGTGCAACATTGACGGGCGGCCTCCGCCGCCCGTCAATGTTGGAATGAGGGCCTATATGTGTATTTGAAAACTACAGAGTGTACTTTCTGTTTCTGCAGGTATTGCAGTTTATTAGAGGATTATTTGCACTTAACATTGCAAACTGCAATTAAGGTAGGTCCTGGATGAGTTGTTGGAGGTTATACTATCGCCTATCAATAGTTTTTCCCTTTCAACGAATTTGTGCTTTTTGGAGGGATTAGCATTAGGCTTCACATTACCCCGGGTTTTATCCTTATACTCACAATAGGTTCTACTTAATTTTGGCTTTCTGATGGAGACGTGCACACTTTACTGTATGGACCTTTGGCACGTATTGACATTGCACTGGGTGCTCGTATGTTAAGGCTCCAATATTTAACTGACTTGGGCATTCCCTGGTATTCATACATGTTGGTCTGTATTGTGTATGATATATTTTAGTTTTCATTATTGTCATAAATATCACATAAGACACAATATAGCATGTTTTTCTTTTCTCAATATTGTCACTTTTTGAATTGGTCGTGTTCTGCTCATAACCATTGATGTACATTACATATATAGACATTGCTCTCATTTATTTTCAGCCCTGATGAAGTCCTTAAGAGAACATTTTCTCAAAGGATGAAACACGTGTTGGCTGTGGTGATTATTAGAATATTGGCCGTGATTACTACACAAGGCTTTGATTTCAAGGATGACCTTTTTATGTTGAACTTTATACTATATGAATAAAGAGGACTTTGAGATCTACGTGAGGTTGTTGTCAATATACATTGAGGATTGGATACATCATTAACTTCTAATTATGGATTCATGAGTGCCCTGACATCTGTTTTTCGATATCAGGATATTTATGATTAATCTTGTAGGAAAAGCCTTCTCGGAACTCATGGACTGGGAGATGATCAAATGATTTAGGGATGTCTCTCCCACTCTCTCCCCTTTCCTTTTTTTTTCCTCTCTCCTTTTTTTGACATTCTCACTATATGTTCTGATAATAATATTTGGTGTAAGCACGGTTCATCCAGGGGGGGGTCTGTAGGCGGCATTCAGGAAGCCATCATTCAGACCAGTGGGGGTCTGATTGCTTCACTTTTTGGGGGGTGGGGGAGGTGAGGGAATTGGCAGAAGGGTAGGGGTATAGAAATGGGGAGGGATGGGAAAGGGAAGGAGGATTGGGAGGGAGGATGGATTGTGGGGCTAGGGGGCAGGCATATATTAAAGGGTTGCTAGTGAATTGGCTATTGTAGAGGGAGAGGAAGGAGGAAGACATTATGGGAACTAAGAAAGAGATTGAAAAATAATAGCGGTATGGTACAAACAAAATGAAGGATGGTGTGTGGCGCGGGAAGTCGGCAGTTAGACTTAGCAATATGCATGTTTTCAGGAAATAAATAGGGTTGGTCTCAAATGTGGTTGTTTTAGGGCAGTATTTGGTTGGCAATGGGAAAATGGCTAAACTTCAGATTGCATCTGCAAATATCTGTGGTTTAAATAATGCCCAGAAAAGAAGAAAAATAGCTGAGGATATTAAGGGCTGACATATATTGCCTGCGGGAAAACACATGTAGAATACTGTAATAAATTTATGTTAGATACCCATGGGATGAATGTAGTGACATGCACCAAGTAGAACACCAAAACCAGAGGAGTTGCCATATTAGCTTGAAGCGGGGGATGCAAGTTTACTCGACAAACTGCAGATATAAATGGTAGATGGGCTCTGGCAGAGTGTCGATATCGCAAAGGATGTTTTATTTTGTGCTCTCTATATGGCTCAGTGCTGGATTTCTTGGCAGTTGAATTAGCAGAATGGCCTGCCCTCTACATAGTTTGTGGAGATTTAAACTTTAGTAGCTCCTGGGATAGTTCAATGGACTTAACAGATATTAACCCTAATAGCTATTTTGGGCATAAAACTAGAGTCTTTAAAGCTCTCTACAGCTTGAAAAAGGAAATTGGATTTGTGGATGTTTGGCCAAAACTGAATGTATCAGATCCTGGGTACATGTTATTATTCAGCTTCGCATAGGGCATTGGCCAAACTGGAGTATTTTTTAATTCCTCCTGAGTTGCTAACAGGGCTAGGAATGGAGTTATACCCACGGTTTATGTCAGACCACAGTCCGCCAGAATTAGAATTAACTGTGGAGTGACTTAAAAGTAGTTGTAGGGGTTGGACCTTCGAGAGGGGACTTTTGAATGTCCCTGGATACCTGAAACAAGGAAGAGAGGGACCGGGAGGTTATCTGGTCCAGTGTACAGTCTCCCAATAACCTAAAATACAAAAGGTACACTGTTCCACACGTACTCAAGTAGCCTAGGGCACCAGAGGTGTCAGGAGCAAAAGCCCTCAAACATCACAATGGATGACTAGCATCATCATTGGGAATTGCTCCTCGCCAGGCCGGCGCTGCAACGCCTGACGGGCTCCCCTTAGAAAGGGGGGCACTCAGCCGTACTGTTCTGATGATGGTTAATCAGACAGGTATGCCTATATTCAGGCACCAGCATACGCTCGGAGAGAAAGGGATGTGAAACTAAAATTGGTTATTCATCCTAAAAATTATTTCATAACTTTAATCAATATACTAAGATGAAGACCAAGATTAAAATAAAAAAGAAAGTAATAAATGAGTGATGATGCTCAATTACTTTCAAAGAGCAACAAAATGATAGGGTCTGTAATTTTAACAGTACCCTCAAGTTGGGGTCGACATGTTTCGCGTCGTGTGGTCCTACAGGATCCGATGACGCTTCATCAGGACCAAAAGGAAATTTTTGTATCAGTTCTTCTCCAATTCAAAACGAAAAAAAGTGACACAAGTTGTGCGAGACGCCGTTTTGGAGGGTAGGTCCTCAGTGACGGACCTGGCATACAACCGTAGTGTTTCCAAGTCCCTGAAACGTGCCTCTCGAGGAGCCCTTTCCTGATTGGGGGATGGGCGACCTGACAGTGACGTAGCCAGTTTACTTGAAGTGTAAGTGTAAGTGACCGGTATATATATTTAATTTTCGTTACTTTTTTCATTTTGAATTGGAGAAGAACTGATACAAAAATTTCCTTTTGGTCCTGATTGTCCAAGGGAGAGATACCACTGACCATATCAGAAGAGTCATTAAAATGTTTGTTGCTACCACCGTTGCTAAAATTCCATGGCCATGGCCTTAATGGACATTGAAAAAGCTTTTGACAGGGTCAATTGGGATTATCTGTGGAAAGTTCTGGGGGTGTTTGGATTGGGAAGCAATTTTATTATGGCAGTAAAAGCTATTTATAGGTACCCGAATGCCCGGATACAATTGATGGGAGGTCAATCCAAGATTATACAAATTGGATGCAATAGAAGACGGGGTATCCATAGTCCCCATTATTGTTCACATAGTACAGTGACCCTCTGCTCCAGCAGCTAGAAAAGAATCCATCTATTATACCAGTCACTATGGATCGGACACCACAATTCTAGCTTATGCAGATGACATGGCTGTGATAACAGCTAGCCTGGGGGAGGCTTTAAACAAAATTGAAAAGGTGGCACACAACTTAGGAGAGTTTTCTGGGTATTTGTATAGAGAGAAACCCAGCTGGTTATTAATGAGTATACCACTACACAGGGTATCCTAAGGGTGGACCATGCAGTTTATTTAGGGATTGACATTAGTTCTGCTGTGGAACAGATAGTTAATCTAAATTTGATGCCAATTTTAGGAAAAGCTAAACAAGATTTTACTAGGTGGAACAATCTGCACATGTCCCACAATAGGGAGATGCAATATGATTAAAATCCTATTAATTCCCAAGGTCTTGTATCTGTTCCAGGCAATCCCATTTGAATTCGAAAAGTCATGGTTCATAGCACTGGACAAGTTAATAATAAGATTTATTTGGGCATATGGCAAGATCAGAAGAGCAAGTAAATATCTGACTTTAGATAGGGAGAAGGGGGGATGGTCCCTACCAAATTTAAGATTGTATCAACTGACAGCTGCCTTTCCCCTTCTGATGACAAGTATCTGTTTGTCACTTGTATACGATTAGATTCACTAAAGGGGAAGATTACACATTTTTTAAAAGAGGTGGTAAAACGTGATATGGAGCTCACTCCAGATATTATGGTTTTAGGAGTATTGGACGTATCAGGAACTCTAAGACAAAAGTCATTTATTTTTTTGTCAATGGCTATTTACCAATTATGTGTAGCCATTGCATGGTTGGACCCAGAACCCCAATCATTTCAACAGTGGTTGGGACGCCTCCTTCTATATATACCAACATAAGGGGAGAAAAGCTAGACGTAAGGGGCAGATAATATGGGGGCTGCTCGGAGACTGGGTCAATTCTAGGCAGTTGGTAATAACTGAATAAACGGAGGTAGGGAATAAATAAATACATACATAAATAAAGCTTTACATATAAGTGGTGGTTTGTTTTGTTTTGCTTAGGATCTGCTCGGGTTAGCTACCTTCACTGGATATGATATAAGCACTTTTTCCTTTATATAAATGCATTTTGGCACAAAAAGCACTTTATTCCCAGTACATTGTATTGTATTATATTGTAGGGGAGTTTTTTTCTTCCTTTTGAATTTGTAATGAATTGTTTCTCATGCATCCAATAAAAAATAAATACTCAAAAAAAAAGAAACTATATTCATTATGTTCTATTTTTTTAATAAAGTCACAGTGTTGTAGGGCTCAAAGGGCGTCTTTAAACTCAACAAATTAATGTTATCTGTGTGTGAATTTATATATGTGATTTCATCATCATCATCATCATTTTACTTTATTTCGGTCAGTAAAAACATACCGTAAAAGTGCAATACATTAAAATTTAAGAAAAAAGTTAAAACCATGGCAGAATAGACATAAAATATTTTTTTTCTGCGATGATATAAAACAATACCTCTGAACCCAGAAAATGTCAACTAATGTCATACACCAGGGTACAATAAATATACTTAAGAAAATCTAAATCTAAAAGGCAGCCATCCAATCTTACTCTTTGAATCACTATCGAAAGCGCCATAATTGGTTCCAAAAATGTTGCCACAGGATGGACTATATAAGCAAATAAATCAGATGTGGAAAAATTCACTCAGCAGATGAACAATTCCCAGAGTCCATTTGTATCCAATGATATAAAAAAACAGTGCCTCTAGCACCACATTGATTTAAGAATTTTGCCACTGGATAGGCTATCTAAACGGATGGATCAGATTTTAAAATTCTCTCAGCATATAAACAGCTCCTAAGACCCATTTGTTTAACTAGGGGACTAATCCAAGAGGCCCTCTGCTTATTATATGCATAACATTGAAAAAGAACATGTAAGACAGAACCTTCATTCTTGCATCCCATCGGACATAGCTTAGACCTATTGATGGAATTAGACCATTTATAAGTTAAAGAACACAGAGGGAGGGACCCTATTCTGAATCTGATAAAAAGGGCATGCGCAAATGGAGAAAGTGCTGCATCCATGAAGGGCTCAAACTCATAGTGACATTTAAATAGCAAGTAACTATCAGACATGGCCACAGCACAACCTCAGCAAATTGGGCAGTTTGAACTTTGAGCCAAAAAGCGTCCTTCAACAACTGCACAGCGTTTTTAGGAATGGAAGAGGGATCCTTCCAGTAGGACCACAAACCAAGGTGCGTTAGGGACCGTTCGACATAAACACACCAATTGATTTTAGTATTAGGGTTGGGGCCTGTCAGATTAAGGAGCCCACATCTGAATGGAATGAGGGCATCTGATGACCATAGCCGAATCCAAAACAAGAGAGGCCTTAAGGCAGCAATCTGCTAAATTGAAAAAAGATTTAAGTCCATTCGGATGGGCAAGGATGGAGTGCTGGAAGGAACTTTTAACAACATCTCAGAAACTGGTTTTCCACCCTAGCCAGATTCACCAAGTTGCAATGACCCCAAAGCTCCGCACCGTACAGAGCCCCCTCCGGCTTGAGATTTGTATATTTCGAGAGCAGGAGTCATTGCAAAACTTGGGGATCTGGTGGCAAATCTCACAATGCCACCCGCGCTTTGCTTCAGACACATTAGTGATTCCTGACGATGGGCGTGCCAGAAATGTGAGTCTTTTAGTTTTATGCCTAGATAATGAAAAGTGCCCACTCTTTCCAGGGAAACACCTTCTAGGTATACAGGTCTCTTCATTTTCTGCTTTTTGTCCCCAAACACCATATATTTTGTTTTTACAGAATTGATTTCCAAACCGTGATTCTTGCAGAACTCCATAAACTTTGAAATCAGACTTGAGAGACCCATAGCTGTTCGAGAAAGTAGCAAGGTATCATCAGTAAATAAAAGGCATGGGAACTTCTGCCCACCCATGCTAGGGGCATCACCAGGACAATCTAAAAGGTACGGATACAAGCATTGATAAACAGGAGAAACAGGGTAGGTGGAAGAATGCAACCCTGCCTCACACCGCGGGCTGTGGGGAATGCTGGAGTCAGATCACCTGCCAGGCCCCAATGTACTCTGGCACAATTGCCAGAGTAAAGATCTTCAATTATATTAATCATGGTGCCCGGAACTCCAGCATTGCTCATAACCTCCCACAGCTTGGGGCGCGGGACAAGGTCAAAAGCGGATTTCAGATCAACAAAGGCCACAAACAGGTGGCCATCGTCTACATCTACGATCTTCCACTTTATGGTAGTAAAGCGGAAGACCTGATCGATGATACTGACCGTGTCCCTGAATCCTGCCTGAAGATGGCTTAGTACCTGATTTTTCACTATCCAGTGTTTCAGTCTGCTTAACATCTGAGAGCAGAATATTTTTTGCAGGTTATCTAATAAGCTAATGGGTCTATAACTTCCTGGAAGACTTTTCTCTCCTTTCTTATGAATGGGCACAATTGTTGCCACCTTCCAGGAATCCGGATAAGACTTGGTAGCCAAAGCAATATTCGATATCCTGTTGATATACCGGGTCCATGTGGGCAAGTCTGATTTGTACAGGTCTGAGGGGATACCATCTGGTCCGGGAGCCTTCCCTGATTTTTGGGCACAGATTGCCAACTCTGTTTCTTTTAAAGTAAAGGGAAGCACCGCAGGGCAACACGTTGGAAATTCTGCAGAGCTGGTGTCAGCAATTTCCGGCAAAGAGCCATACAGTTCCTTAAAATGAGTACGCCAGGTGTCAGCAGCAATGTGGCATTCTGGAGTGAGTGGAAGATCTGGGTCTCTGCGTGAAACCAAGAGCCAAAAGAGTTTAACATCACGGGTCCTGGCCGCCTCAGCCAGATCTCCCCATAGACTTTCCTCATGCTTAAGTTTGCATAATTTGCAAGTGGAGACATAAGTTCTTCTCGCATTTACAATGGCTTCCCGATTCTTTGACTTTAACGCTTTAGTCAAGAGGCTCTTGGCCTCACGACACCTCTTATCAAACCAATTGCAGTTAGATGTGATAGGGGAATTCCTTCGATTCGTAACAGATTTAATAAAAAGCTCCTTTAGAGCCGCAAAAAAAACCACATGGGAAGACATAACTTCCGGTGGGGATAATACAATATAATCATCAAAAAGCTGGTGGCTAGAAACTAAGGCGCGCAGTTTATCGTTTAACAGATTGGACTTCTGAAACGAAGCCCATCTCACAGCGCGCCTATTGCTAGACAATTTCAAAAGATTGTGAGCGTTAGAAGCAAAAAGCGACGGAGGTCCTGCAAAAAGAGTTCCATTAAATGCAATTTGTAGAGGGGCATGGTCAATAGTGGACCATGGACCCACTTCCACATCAATTATAGAATGCCAAACCCGTAAGTCAAAAATAACATCATCCAAAATACTGCTATAAAGGCCCCTAAACAAACTTGGTCTAGCAGGATTGTCAGCAGGAAATCGGCCATTTCCGAAACGAAGGCCATGAATTACTGCAAGATCTATTATCTGCGTCGTCCTGCAATAGACAGTAGACGACGCTGATTGGGTTAAGGAGGGGGGAAGATTCCACACTTCGTCCTCGACCTGTGTTGACTCGGCATAAGCTGAGTCAAATTCAATTTGCACGTCGAGATCACCTGCAATGATAATGAGATATTTAGAACGAAAGTCAGATATGAGATTATGTAGGAGATCTATAGTAGCAGACTGATAATTGGAAGGGCCTGGTCTATTGTAGATATTAATACACAACACAGGAGTACCCGAATTAGGCCGTATTAATATTGCTAAAATGTCACAGGAGTCAACAGCGATCTCTTTTACTTTGCCCACCTCAGTCAACTTGACCCAGGTGCATAAACCCCCTATTGCCCTGCCCATAGAAGACTGCATAGCATTTTTTATGAAAGAACAAAAACCTTGCCTGTACACACAATCCATGGCCCATGTTTACTGGAACATGCAAATGCAGAAGGATTCAACATAAGCCCCCCACTCGGGATCAGCTAATTTGCTCTTAATACCTGCCACATTCCAAGACAAAAATTTCCCTGTGACATACGTAGTACTGCAAGTGGCTACACAAAAATCAACATCCAGTACTGAATTGGAGTTCACAATAGCAATGCTAGATGGATCCCCTAAAGTGTTAGCACCCAGACTTGGCAAAGATCTTTGAAGTGACAAGGCCTGAGAATCATGACCAGCACTGGATTTACAAGGATTGGGAGAACATAGTCAATCCACATCAGATGTACCCCCTTGAGGCACAGAGTCACGAGCGCTAACACATTTAAAAATAGGGACCACGTCAAGCTCAGCAACAGGAAAAGGTGGCAAACCTGAAGAGGCAGCAGGATCAATTACATTAGATGGAATCAGCTTGTCCATGCTTGAACGAGAGGACAAGTTCTTATTTCCCAAAGCGGGCATGCTGTCACTAAAAAATATATCAAATTCCTTCCTTGGAAGATTGCGTGCTTCCATCTGCAGGAGACCCGTAACTAAAGAAGGGCTTGCAAGATTGAGTTTAATAGTATCCCGTCCGCCAGTGCGACCACACAACCGTGAGGCAGATACAATGTCTGACTGGATAATAGAACCACAGCCTCTGACATGGCGGATCCAATGTGAAGCCTTATTAATGAAAGAAGGTGTGTCTTCCCTCGAATGAGCTGTGAGAGGGGGAAATTACGCATATAAATACAATTTCGATTAGACGTGTAGATGGAATGGTTCACAGTCTGGTCGATAATGGGAGGAGAAGATATGGGTTTCGCCAAAAGTGTAGCAGAGTATTTACCGTAATACAGCCTATAGCTAGAACTCTGGGTAACCTCCAAAGTCATTGGAAGATCTACTGGCAAAGCTTCAGAGACCGTAGGATAAATACATTGCAATGGCACTGGATTCGGAGCACACTGAGAAGTTGGTTCCAATTTTTTAAGAAGCTTAAGAACTTCAAGCAATAGACACTTCATGCTTTAAACTAGAGACTAAAGCTAAAACATCTTCTCTAGGGGGAACACAGTTAGAAGGCACAGAGGTCAAAGGAGTCTGTTTAGCACTGGCCAAGTCCAAGTGATCCAAAACAGAAAAACTATTTGAACAGGAAATCCCATGGAGAATAGAGTCTGTGGCTATAGCTTCCAAGTTAGAAACAGAATCAAGCAAGGGTGAGGGTTTAGCCACACAGGGCGAACTTAGGGGGGCAAGAGCTTGGGCTGGAATTCTCGGGGGCTGGACATCAATAGAGGAATTGGATCCCGATGTTAAAAACGGCAATAAAGTTCCGGGTTTCAGCCTCTTCCCAGCATTGCTCTCTTTTTCCTTAAGGATAGACTCCACTTCTTCAATTAAATTGTCAATTTCTCTGGACACGCAATTGGTGTGAGGTTGCGTGACTCTACTAGATTTGGAAATTTAGGTTTTAGCAGGGCCTAAGTCTGGGCTGGATCTCCCCTTACATTTTCCCATTCTAAGAGAATAAAAGGACTCAGCACCAGTATATGCGCAGAAAAGAAAAGGGAACACAGAAATATCAGAGAGCTCTCAACCGTACCTTAGGTCCCGGGGGGGGGGGCTAGCCTGTCCTGAAAAGAATGCAAGTAATCACAGCAAGTCAAGCAATGTTCTATAGGACACAGCAGGTAAGCCAAGTCTCTCTGAGCATCTCAAAAAGCTGATCGCCGCCAGAAAAAAATAAAAAATAAAAGGGTGTTGCCCAGCACAATCTCTTCCGGGCGCTGATGGGCAAATTTAAAGGGGCCTGGTCCCGCTCCCTCGATCTGCTGGTGCTCCCGGCAAGGCTGATGGCACGTCCCGCGAAGCGGGTGCGCGTTGCAAATTTAAAGGGGCTTGATCCCGCCCCCTCGATCAGCTGGTGCTCCCGCAAGGCTGATGGCGCGTCCCGCGAAGCAGGCGCGTGTTGCAAATTTAAAGGGCCTTGGTCCCGGCCCCTCGATCAGCTGGTGCTCCCGGCAAGGCTGATGGCGCGTCCCGCGAAGCGGGCGCGTGCTGCAAATTTGAAGAGGCCTGGTCTCGCCCCCTCGATCAGCTGGTGCTCCCGGGAAGGCTGATGGCGTGTGATTTGATATATGTTCTAAAGTGAGAATCAATCTATAAGGCAAGGAGCACAGTACAGACTGAGGAGAGAGGATGAAATGGAGTTTGAAATAAAACACACATTCCTTAGTATCCTGGAGTACTTTTCACACAGTGTCTTAGAACAAATAGTAGATATAATTATTTGCAGAGAACACAGTCCTTGATGAGGTGAGTCTTTACTCAGCTCCTTATGATATTTGGGACAGGGAGTCAGGTGTAAGTTGAGTTTTGGCATGGTGTTTCAGGTACTTGGTGCATAGCAGAGAAGACTTGATATCTGTTCTGCTCTTTTTCACAAATCTTGGTGTTGTGCCTAAGGATGTCACTTCTGTGGGTGTTATATATGCCACCAAGTTCTTGAGCATTTTTCCAGGTAGGATTTTGTGTTTGTGGTCACAGCTTTGAATGTTAAGTAGCTGGCATTAAAGATGGTTGAGCAGGAATGGTCAATCAGTGGACTTTCCTCAGTGTAAGATTTATCATTCCAAGCATCTTCATGACATATAAGATTGCATGAGTGTGCTTTTCAGGCAAGTGACATGAAGATCTTTGACTCCAGCAAGGGGGCATTACGCCATCCACATGAAGTAGGACCATTGCTTGAACAGCTGTTCTGAAGTAGTGTTTGAGGAGATAAGGCCTGACTTTGTAAAGGAGGGAAAGCTGGTCTCATGCTGTCAGTCTTTTCTTAGAAGTGGGTGTCTAGAAGCTGAGCCTAATAATGGATTGGAATCATAGGAACATTGTCTTTTTGTGAGCTAAATCCTTTGAGGTTTATTGTTGAGTGATACTCTTGAAAAAGTTTGACTTTTATTAATTATAAGCAGAAACGTTGTTTGCAAGGCAATGACCAGACAGTCTATGATTCCAGCAAAAGGGCACTACCCCCTCCAGATGGCATAATTCACACTCTTTTTGCAGGTGATGTTATTTAAATACTCAGGAATATACCTAATATCTATTCGCTCCTACAGAGATCTGGTTTGAACCACCCAATTTTAGGGTAGGCTAGCTACAGGCTTTCTGATAGAACCATCATAGGAAAGGCCAAGATAACTGTTCACAGACTTGTCCCAAAACAACTGGTAATTCGCAAGAACAAACAAGCCAAAAGAATAACTTTAAGTATCTCCTGAAAGATATTGAGGAGCATGGTGTGGGACATTTTTCCAGAATATACCAAATGTTCCCATTACAGTCCCCAAATCCCAGACATGGAAGTGGCAAATCCAACATGCTTGTATTATTACGAATCATCGATATAGGCTTGACTTCACATTTGATTCTATGTCAGTGGGTGTGGCCAGAGTGGTTGAAACCACTATTATGTCATTTTCAACAGACGTGTCTATGAAAGCAGTGCACTTTCAGCAAGCCAATAAAACCCAAAACCCCTGATCCTAACTTTTCTTTTTAGAAGCATATATGGAGATCATCAAGCATGCACAGTCTATCATTGAAATATAACACTTTCCAGACAGGTCAAACATTAGGGTCTTCGCATGAAGACCTCTTCTTGGTATTTGCTAGTAAGTAGTGCATATCTACAAACAAGGTAATGGGGAGGAGCCTTTACATTACCTCCTACTTTCTTTGCTTCATGCTAGGCCTAAAACCTACAGTGCTGGGTTGACAACACAAATGCTGTTCAGGATTTTCAGGCTGGATTTGGGTCGAGGTCAGACGGTATTCACTAGGCTTTCCTTTTCACCAATGTGCAGAACAAAAGAATGGTGAAAACCAGAGGGCATTTGTGGTCTTCAAATTGTAATGAAACCTGGAATCCATTAGCTCTGTGGGATTACCCTTTGTGTGTGGCAATTTAAACTGAGTGTTAACCAAGAAACAATGTCAGGGTAGGTTTTGTACAACACCTCAAGGGTGTTGTAGCAGAATTCATAGAGCTGTTTGGAGCCCAAGGACATCTCTTCTGATCAGTGATACACTGCCCTAGAGCTCAAGCAAAAGTCATTAAAGTCCTCAAGTCTATGGATGACCTTATAAATATGTCCACTACAGACCAAAACCTCCATCTTCCTTTTTTTGCGTTGCTTGCATTTTTACTTAGGGCACACACAAACTGATAAACCTGAGTTTCAATAACCTGCCAATCCTTTAGTTCAATAAAAGATAGAAGAGGATCTTAGGGTGCTGTCATACTGGCAATGGTAGATTGGAAACTGTATAAAATATTTTTTACCTAAGTGCAACAATTGTATAGCAAAATATGAATAGTTCTACTACTACAGCATTCATTGTTAGGTCAAAAGGAAGCATACCACTATACTTTACTGTTCCAGTTTGAAATGTTTGTTGTGTCCTGCTCAGGATTCCTCCGCCATATGTCAGAAGTAGAGCACTAGGCCTAAAAAATGTTTTAAAAAACATACCTGCAGTTACATCATTTGATACTCAAGGTGGATGCAATATTCAAATTCCAACCATATACCTGGGGTTTAAGAACATGAGTGAATGATAGATTAGTGAAATAGATGGGTCAGATGTCTAACTGGAGCAATTTCAGTTGTGTAATTCTGCACAATGTGTTTGGTTTGAAAGATTTGCCTTTCTCATGAGAAAAATAGCTGTTAACTTATGCCAGTTGTTGCCATTTCCATCTATCATTAAAATGCAATGTATGAAATATCAACTTAGTGTCACAATGACAGCATGCCATGCAGATAGAATTTAGACATGCATATCATCAAAAAAACTGAATACACAAAAAATATGCACTGTTGTAGGTGATGTTGCATTTTGAGACGTGGGTTGCACATACGTTCCAGTTATAGTATCAAAAATCAATTTTAATATGGTAATTAAAGTGTAAAATATAGGCCCTCATTATGACATTGGTGGTAAAAACCGAATATCGCCACAGTGACTGACACCAACATACTGCCACGGAGACAAACATTCATCTGCCAGATTATGATACACACACACAAAACTGACAGAAAACAGCCACAACCACAAATCCGTCAGACTCTCTGAACCTGATTAACTGTTGGTACTACCACCCATACCGTTAGTCCACCAAAACTACACCCTCCAAATAATGAACCAGCAATCACCGCAGGGGACATTCAATGGTGGTAACCTTTGGCGGTGCACACTGCCAAGGTGGATATGGCCACCCAAAAACAAAACAAGACAACATTTGCCAGAACCATAAACCCACACCTAACACAAATACACATACCCCACGCACCCACGAACGGCACTATAAAACACACTCCCACATCACCCACAATCCTTTGTGAACATGAAAAGACTGCCACACTTTGCCTCATCAATCCCAGAGAAAACTGCATACAATAGCACAACTACCCATTCATCCGTCACACACCACACACCCCACCACTTCATACATCACGCACTGCACAACACACAACACCCATGTCCCCACAAAGCCACCCCTGGTTCACTGATAAAGAGTTGCGGGTCATGGTGGAGAAACTAGTCAGGGTAGAGCCACAGTTGTTTGGAGCATAGGTACAGCAGATCTCCATTGCCAGGAAGATGGAGCTATGGTGGAGAGTCGTGGACAGGATGAACGCCGTGGGACAACATCCACACACAAGGGATGACATAAGGAAGAGGTGGAATGACCTACAGGGGAATGTGCATTCCATTGCAGCAAGGCACAAGCTCACCATCAGGAGGACTGACAGTGGACCCCACCTCCTCCCCCACAGCTGACAGCATGGGATGAGCAAGTCTTGGCAAAACTGCATCCTGAAGGACTCAATGGAGTAGCCAGAGGATTGGACACTGGTGAGTCAACAATTACTACCTATCATCCCCATACTTGCATGCCATATCACGCCCTCACCTTGACTCCCATCACCCCACTCTATCCCACACAGTGTACCACCCCAATTACCAAACCTAAATGGCAGCCCCTACATGCCATACCCACTGCATGTACATCCCTTCTAGCTCTGCTTGCACACCCACCACCAATGCATGCACAGCATGGAGAACTGACAATCCCACAATCCATCACCAAACACAACCAAAGTTGGGAGGACAACAGCAATAACATCGGGAAAGCTAGTAATGTGGAATATGTCACTGACATGTAGCATAATGCATCACTTACATCTCCACAGGTGCGCTAGGGAATGTCAGTGGTGAGGAGGTACCACGGCTACCCAGTCTCCCACCAGAAGAGGCAACTCAGGAGCTCTGGATCTGGATGTACTCCCTGACTCATCTGGGACCACTGGTCAGTCGACTACTCCATCCCACAGCCAGTCCATCACAGAGCCCCTCCCTCAGAATCTAACACCACACCAGCTAGCTAACACCCCACACCTCTGTCCCCAGGACATGTCAATCAGTAGTGTGCCCACCTGTACAGGGACCTGAGTCCATACCACACAGGAAAGACAATAAGGGTCCTCATGTCAGTGGGAGTGGGCGCACCATTCAGGGGACACAGCCACAAGGATCCAGGGACACTTGGGGGACAGCTGTGCACCAGGGGGAGGACAGGCCATGGGAACCGAATGCCCAGGAGGCACTAACAAATGTCCCAGGGACATACCACCAATCCCAGGACATGATGGGTCAGGTGTTCACCATCTTGCAAGAAAACCAGAGGCTGCAAGAGGTACACCACCAGGAACCATGCAGCAGTTGCACGGCCCAAATGCCAACATGGCCTCCATTGTAGGGGTGCTGGTGACATGGCCAACACCATGCGGGAGGTCAGAGCACACCAGTGGGTCACATCCACTAGCCACTCCACCCAGCAGCACTCCACATCTGCCGCAGCTAGTGGACAGGAGGCCCTGCCGCAGGACCCACAGGCCAACAGTACCCCTCCCCCTGAGAAAGGAGAACCACCCCACAAATGTTCCCTGCGACCCAGACAGGCACCAGAGACAGTTGCCAAGCCCAAGTCCACCACCAGGAAATGAGCCTCTCCTGGATGTCCCCCTTGTGTTCCACTGTGTTACCTTGTCCACTTTGGACTGCCATTGCTCCCCTTCCTATGGCCCCCTTGGACACTGGACCTGTGCTACAAACAGACTGGCCCACCACACTGGACTATTCCCAATCATCAGCCCACTCTATTGCACTTGGCATAGTATATCAATTTGTTTAAAAAACACCCTTGTCCACAGCTTGAGTGATAGTGCTTTATGTGAGGGAAATGTACAATGTATTGTACTTTATTGAACTGCATAGTCTTGAGCAAAAGTCAAGTAGTATATTGATCCATACTACATATGTGTCTCAGCAGTCTGTACGCATCACAGCATTACATTGTTGTAATCACACCAACATCTGCAATAAGGGAAAGGCAGTCAGTTGGGATGCAAATGTAGTGACTGGCATTATGTTACAGCCATACAGCACAAGACGTAAATGAAGAAATGTATAGTTCAACACTCTTACCTGAGTGTCATTGGAAGTACTGCAGTATCATATGTGTCCTGTTGTCCACATCCTCCTCTTCCACCTCCTTGCTGTCCACTGCTGCCACAGGTGCATTATCACCCCCTCCTCCTGCAGATAGGGCACATGGTGCCTGAGGACCAAATTGTGCAACATGCAGCACACAACAACAATCTTTTAGACCTTCTCAGGGGAGTAGTATAGGGATTCACCTGTAAGATGGAGGCACCTGAACCTGGCCTTCAGGAGACTGAAGGTCCTTTCAACAATCCTCCTGGAATGCCCATGATCACTATTGTACCTATTCTCAGCCCCTGTTCTCTGATTCCTAACAGGGGTCAAGAGCCAGGATAGGTTTGGGTAGCCGGAGTCACCTGCAAGAAGTGAGGGACACACATTAGCCTTGCACAATGGCACTGGGTATGACTCCTGACGGCATACACTGACATACATTGTGTGGGGACTCAGGTTCACCTATAAGCCACACTCTGCGCCTCTGTAGTTGTGCCATCAGCTGTGGGATGCTGTTATTACTCAGGACAAAGGCATCATGCACTGACCCAGGATACTTGGCAGTGATGTGGGAGATGTACTGGTCAGCAAGGCACACCATCTGGACATTGAGTGAGTAGAAACTCTTCCTATTCCTGTACACCTGTTCATTGGCCTGTGGGGGAGGACTAAGGCAATATAGGTCTCGTCAATGGCCCCAATCACATATGTTATGTGTCCCATTGCATAGAATCTAGCCTTCACAATGGGCAATTCATCTACCTGGGGGAATGCGATTTAGCTGCACATGTGTTTGAGCAAGGCTGCCAAAACCCTTGCAAGCACAATAGAGAACATTGGCTGTGAGATTCCTGCAGCCAAGCCCACTGTCACCTGAAAAGAGCCTGTTGCCAGGAAATGGGACAGTGACAGTACCTGCACAAGAGGGGGTGTTACTGTGGTCAATGGATAGCAGGTAGCAGGTCAGGCTCCAATTGTACACACAGCTCTGTGATCATGGTCCTGTCCAGATGATAGGTGAGTATGATGCGCCTGTCCTCCAGTTTAGCCAATTCCACAAGGGGTCTGTACACGGTTGCATGCCTCCTCCTATTCCTATTCATCTGCAGTGCTTGATACCTATGAGAACCAAACGTAAGAAGGGAGTGGCAACAGGAACTATGGACACACAATATCAGTGTACACAGAGCATGTTTGTAAGTTGGAAAATGGGATTGTCTAGGTGTGTACATTCGACACAAATGACACACTATTAAATCTGTACATGTGTACTAGCAGTAAATGTATGCAGGAACAGGTGGAAATGGCCTCACTCCGCCGGCATTAAGCATCATGGCAGTAGGCGGTCTGCCCCGCCATGCAATTCCTCATTGGCTAACATGGGGCTCTATGGAGTACAGGAACCAATGATGATCAATGCAGGGGGTGACGGTGTTCACCACTGCGGGTGTGACTGCCATTTACTGTCTATTACTTCACTTGATTCCTGACTTTCCACAGGACTACATCTCCACTGCTTGTGCTAATGTGACCTGTGTTTGGAACCTGCCATTGCCGTGCTACATGGGAAAAGGGCCCCAGCCTTCATGTCAGAGGAGTTGGAGAGGCTCGTGGATGGGGTCCTATCCCTGTCAGGGCAGTTATATGGGCCTCCAGACCAACAAGTGTGTCATTTGGGGGAGTATGGCAGGTGGCAGTGTTCATGTAGAGGTACGGGTCATGTGTGTGCCTGATGAGGGGCAAATGCAGTATATAGTCCACATGTGTGACAGGCTGAGCTGTGTGGTTCATGGTGTCCCTCTGTATGTGTTTCCTCTGCAGGTCAGCGCCTATCAGATGGGGTTGTGGCGTGCTATCACCAAGGACGTGCGGACCCTGGGGGTCCATAGCTGGCACAGCTTCCACTGCAGGAAACAGTGGGAGGACCTGAGACGCTGCTCACAGAAGTCCACAGAGGCCCAGCTGGGGACGGCATCCCAATGAGAGAGGGGTGCCCATCGGAACCTGACACCCCTGATGGCCTGCATACTGGCAGTGGCCTACAGAGAGCTGGATGGGCACTTGAGGGCATCACAGTGGCCACAAGTGGGAGAGTAGAGTGTGTGACAACCATCTTTCTTGCCTGGCATGGGATTTGGGTGCAGGCTTCTAGTCAGTGGATGGCCTAATATGCCAGCTTCTACATTGCTGCTTGGTCCAGCTTAGATTTTTTGGGTGTGATGCATAAGTTTGATAGCTAGGTAACTGGCTTTCCATGTCGGACAGGGCTTAGCTGGTCCCAGTTCGTGTGCAGATGGCAGTGTTTGGTTCCCACCTGGTGTGGTACCTAGCCAATGGTATGGCAGTGTGGTCCATACTGCCCATTTATATTCTCAGTGGGTGATAGTGATGTGTATGCCATCTGTGCTATTGGTGCTGTGATTGACTCTGTGCTCCCTTTCTTTCTACCCCCTTCTCCTTTTGTCATTGTGTCCATGTTTACATTAGTGTCATCTGGCGAAGGATCAGGGGCACTGGCGAGTGAGGTAGCTGCAGCCCAGAGAACCTAGGAGTCCAATGATGCAGAGGGGACCAGTGGGACAGAGGGTGAGGGGAGCATATTGGGGGAGACAGGAGCTGATACAACTGACTCAGATTCCTCCTCTGATGGGAGCTTCCTTGTGGTGCTGGACTCCTCTGGGACCACCCCAGCTACAGGATCCACCACCACCCCCATACTAGCATTGCCCTCCCAGTAGCCCCCCACCGAGTTGCCCGTGCCCGCTCAGCCAGGAGGGTGGGTGTCTCCTTTGCCCTAGGCACCTCAGGCCCCTTCCCAGTCACCCTGCTGCCCTCAGTGAGGAGGCTATTGACCTCCTGAGATCCATCTTTGTAGGGCAGGCAACCATAGTGAATGCCATTAAGGGGCTGGCTTCCCAGATGCAGCAATGCAATGCCTTCCTGGAGGGAATTCACAGTGGCTTAGCGGCCACAGAGATCGTTTCAGGCTCTGGCCTCTTCTCCAATGGCAGCCAGTGTCCCTGTTCTTTCTGCCCCCCCTCCAACTACCACTTGCCAGTCCCAGTCTCCTCTCCCCAAATCCATCCCACACACACACACTCTGACATGCATACACCCAAAACAACATACAAGACTTGCACAGACAAACACAGGCAGCACACTTCAGTGCACAAGCACTCACACAGCCAACACGGATACACACACATCATCCACTGCCTCCACTGTCTCCCCCACCTCCTCCTCCCTCACAGTCACATCAGCACAAACACCTGCATGCACAGAACCAACAGTCCAAGATCCTGCCACCTGCATAGCCTTGCCCACAGTCACCACAACAGCAGACACACAGACATGCACCCCACACATTGCATGCAAAGTCACCATCACCACCATCACCACATCATGCAGCACACCCACCTCACTTGCAGACACCACCACAACATCCATCCACACGTCCTGTTTGACCTCCCCACCCTGATTGCCCCCCTCCAAAGACACACAAACAATCGCACTCAGACCCCCAACAGCCATCCACTTCACACATGCACACTGTTCATGCACCTGCACCCAAGTCTAGCACACCTCCTCCTCCTACAACCACTCCCTCTACCTCCACTCCCATACCTCCTCCCACAGCCCACCTGCTGGTTCAAAGAAGCTTTTCCTTTCTCGCCTTGACCTCTTCCCTTCTCCTCCCTCCTGCCCTGCCAGTAAGAGAAAGGTTCCCCCGGTACCTCCAGCAGCAAATCTAGCCCTGTTCCACCCCCTAAGACTTCAGCTGCCACTAAGGGCCACATGAGTGGAACTCCGGCTCCCCGCCCCAAGCCCACTCCTCTGCCCCCAAAATGGAAGAGTAAAGAGCTGCCCCCTCACAAACCCAAGGACCCCCGCCCAAAAAGAAGCTCCCCCAGCCCCCTGAGGTGCCTGCCTATTTCCAACATGATGCCCCCGCACAGTGGAGTCCGGATGTTGTCAGGAGTCAAGTTGGGGCTTGGACTTTGTCCTATGGGCATTACAGACTTTGGACTGACCAATGCCCTGTATGTAAATATGCATTTCTGTAGTTTATTTTTATTTGGGCTCTTCATTCTACTGGACTACAGTGGTTGGAACAGAGGTATGTGTCCTGGCTTTCTTTACTAGTGGGTACTGTTACTGTCGATTTACTCTGCAGATGGCTCTGGGTGTGTGGTGTGTGTGTATGGTGTGTTTTGTGCGTGTGTGCGTGTCACTCTCCGTTAAGTACCTCCCTCCCTTGTGTGCTAGGCGGCTGTACTCACCGTTGTCATCTTCGTTGGCATTGATGCTCCACGACGGCCATGACGTGGTACAGCATCGGGAAGACTTCCAGTTCTGGAACCATGGCGGCTGCTGACTGCTCTGTATCCCTGGAGGTGAGTGTCTCCCTTTATATGATGTGTTTCCTGCAGGCTTTTGGTACTATTGCTACCGCCACAGAAATCCTGGCGGTTTGCTATGTCATAATATGGTGGGCAGATCTTTTTCGTGCGCCTGCCTGTAGGTGGCTACAGTCGTGTTCAGTAGTCATAACGCATTGGCGGTTGGGGTAGTACATTGGTTGTCTATGGGAGGGATCACTGTCATGGTCATTATATGGCCGACGGTCTGGTGGCAGTACTACCGCTGTTGCAGGAGTGGCAGTCATAATGAGGGCCATAGTGAGGACATTGTTGCTAAACTTCTGTATGCACTTAAAGCAACATTTGGTTTGTGTGTAGCACATCTCCAGGATAAAACTATCACCAAAAGGAGAATAATCCCAAAGGCAGGATATTTGAATTTAATTTATTGCACAGTGGTGAGGTCACTGATCAATACATGCTGCATTTAATTTACCTGTGAAGATGAACTTCTAGTCTAAAATGTCTGCTATAATACAAGCCAATAAATCCTCCTTTGACAGACTTAATGGCATGGACTGTTAACTTCTTTTCATTTTGCCAAATTTAATCACGTTTTTAGGATCTATCTATCTATCTATCTATCTATCTATCTATCTATCTATCTATCTATCTATCTATCTATCTATCTATCTATTGTAGTGATAAGGAGACCTTGTGCAGAGTAGTAAGTAGTTTCTTTATTTAAATAAACAGACCGCTGTGATCTGTCATGTCACAGCCACCGCCTCCATCTATCTCAACTGTCACTGTTGACTCACGTGGCCTTGTGCGCATTGTCAAACGCGAGACACGTGAGCCACGATCGCGAGCATAACACTACATTCTCCTCTTCCCTTACAAAATAGCAAACAACATTTTTTTCTATAATCACTGCGCATTACCCATCAAGCAAGGAATCTATAAGAGGACAAAAATAAATAAATAAACTAAAGAACAAAAGAATACAGAATATTGAAGGATAATAAAAACACAAAGTCAAAACATAACTAATACATTTCAGCAGAATCTGTAAACAAAGTGGATGGAATCACAAAATTAACGGTATCTCAAAGGTTTCACCCTTTGTCTGACACTTCTGCGTACATAACCATTATTAACATCTCTTATATTTTTTTTCTCAGCAACGGGTTCACAATGAGATGGTTTGCCCTGAAACACAAAAGGTTGATCAGAACCACACATTTTATTAGACATATCCTTGGCCACCGTATTAACATTCCACCAATTTCACAAGTTGACTCTGGCAGCATTACCACCTATTTTGTCAATTATCATTGGTTCTGAAAACCTCTTTTCTCCTCTTTTAATTTAATTTAATTTTAAACTTATCCCCTACCTCAAACTGATGGGGACAGACCTTCTTTGATGAATCAAAATATTCCTTTTGTTTGATCTGTGCCATCCGGACGTTATTCCTGACCACATCATCAATCACACTCCACTCACTTTGTTTAACCCACTTGGACATCCAACCGGGACAGATCTTAGAAGATGATTTCCTTCCACTCAACAATTCAAAAGGAGAAACTCCTGTTGATGAATGGGGGGGTTGTGCGATAAAACCAAAGCATAGTCCATACAAAAACTTGAACATTTGACTTGTTAGCAACAGCCCATTGCACACAATTCCCCAACACACGATTCATGCGTTCTACAAGACCATTAGTTTGAGGATGATATAGTGAACTTTTTATATGTTTAACATCTCCTTCTAGTAAAAATTCTTTAAATTCATGACTAACAAATTACACACCATTGTCAGAGACAATAGCCAAAAGGAACCCCTCACGTAGAAATATATCTCTAAAAAATTCAATAACATTCTTTGATGAGGGATCACCTATAAATTTGATTTCAGGCCACTTAGAGTAGTAGTCAATTAAGACTACAGCAAACCTCAATCAAACTGGTAAGGCATTGAAAGGACCAATAAGATAAATTCCCTGCTTGTCCCAAGGTCTGGAGGGTAACTCAATAGGTTGTAACGGTGGGGTCATCACCTTGAGCCCTTTTTCCCAACTGTTGCATGTCACCCATTCCTCCACACAAGCATCAACACCTTGATCCGTTCCAGGCCACCAAAACGTTTCACGTAGCCTGCGCTTAGTAAGAGTCCTACCGAAATGACCCTCATGCGCAGCAGCAACTATTCTTTTCCACAGGCTCTCCGGGGAAACAAACCTCTCACCCTTCATCAGAATGTCATCTTCAACTGACATTTCACCTGATACTTTGACGAAAGTTTAGGACTGAATCAGAACGTTTCTCTCTCTGGGCCACCCTTCTTTTACATATTTCTTAACCTGAGCCAACACCAAATCCTTTGCCAATTCCCTTTATCACTCACTTTCACTTATCGCACACATACCTTCTAAATCAACAGCTGCTATAAAACAGTTGTCAACATCATCCTCCTCTTCATCCTCACCAATACCAGCTTCTTCAAGTGTCAGGAATCTAAATAAAAAATCTGCTCTGACATTCTTGTTACCTGGAACATAACGGGCTGCAAAGGTATATTGTAATAATTTTGTGACCAATCTAGAAATACGAGGTGTCAATTCTCTGATTTTGTCTCCAGTCAAAATAGAAACAAGGGGACTGTGATCTGTGCACAACACAAACTTGTTTCCCCACACATACGGATGAAACTTCCTTAAAGCCCACCAACATGCCAACAATTATTTTTCAATAACAGAAAAATTTAATTCAGACCCTCTCAAAACCATTGATGTATAAGCAAAAGTATTTTCCACACCTTCTTTTGCTTGAGTCAACGCCACACCCACACCAAAACTGCTAGCATCCACAGTTATAATACACTGCACATCTGTATCAAAAGGTTTCAACATCCTAGGTCCAACTAAATGTGACTTGACCCATTCAAAAGCCTCCTGACAGTCCTTACTCCGATCAAAAACAAAATTTTTCTCTAACAAATTTGTCAAAGATTAAGTTCTAGCAGCGCAATCACTCATGAAGTGTGAATAAAATTCACACAAACCAATGACAGACTTCAACCCGTTTTGTCAGACAGTGGAAATGCATCCATAATTGCCTTGACTAACCTTGGTTTTGGGTTCAATTCCTTGATCAAACACAACATGCCCTAAATATTCAACTCTATTTCTCAAAAATTGGCATTTCTCACTTCTAAGAACAACTCCTCATCCCTGCATGATCTTTAACACTCTTCTCACAATGTGATCATGTTCCTCTTTGGATGCTGCATGGATCAAAAAATCATCTTGAAACACAGATACCCCTTTGATGTCTTTTAACATCTGACACATAACTCGTTGAAAAACAGCTGCTGCCGAAGCTAACCCAAAAGGCATCCTGCATATTGAAATGTACCTAAAGGTGTAACAAATGCAGTGAGATGTCTTGAAGCTGGATCTAAAACAATCTGATGATACGCTGCAGCTAGATCCAATTTGGAAAACCATTTTGACCAATAGTAGCCAGCATTTCTGTACTTTTGGGTAAAGGATGCAAATCTACCCAAATATGTTTATTCAAACTGTGGAGATCAACACAAAGGGCCTCATTCTGACCCTGGCGGTACAAGACCGCCAGGGCCGGGGGCAATGGAAGCACCGCCAACAGGCTGGCGGTGCTTCATTGCCCATTCTGACCGCGGCATTAAAGCCGCGGTCAGAAAAGGGAATCTGGCGGTTTCCCGCCGGATTTCCCCTGCTTGGGCAGAACCTCCATGGCGGCGCTGCAAGCAGCGCCGCCATGGAGATTCCGACCCCCTTCCCGCCATCCTGTTCCTGGCGGTTTTTACCGCCAGGAACAGGATGGCGGAAACGGGTGTCGTGGGGCCCCTGGGGGCCCCTGCACTGCCCATGCCACTGGCCCCAGGGCCCCAGGGAAATTTTCACTGTCTGCATTGCAGACAGTGAAAATCGCGACGGGTGCAACTGCACCCGTCGCACCCCTGCAACACCGCCGGCTCCATTCGGAGCCGGCCTCTGTGTTGCAGGGCCCTTCCCGCTGGGCCGGCGGGCGCTCCCTTGGCGGGCGCCCGCCGGCCCAGCGGGAAAGTCAGAATGGCCTCCGCGGTCTTCTGACCGCAGAGCGGCCATTTGGCGGTTCCCGACAGGCGGGTGGCGTCCGCCACCCGCCAGGGTCAGAATTACCCTCAAATTCACAAATCGCCATTTTTCTTCCTGGCAACAACCAAGGGAGACAACCATAAAGAGGATTCTATAGGTTCAATGATACCCTTCATACACAAATCCTTCAATTCTTTTTCCAGTTTGTCCATCACACTGAATGGTACACTCCTGAACTTCTGTTTGACTGGTATGATTCCCTCCTTGACTTTTATTACATGAGTAAACCCTTCAATGGTGCCCAATTTTTCTGAAAACACCAATGGGAAATCCTTTATTAAACTAGCTCCATAATTGTTTGATTCTACACTAGATACCTGTTCCTTAGTGCCTGGCCTCGAAACCATCTGAAACAATCACTGATGAAACCAACCCAATATATTTAACCCTTTTATTGCTATGTAAATCTTGCCAACATTTTTCCTTCTCTTAAATTCAAACACATCCTCAAAATACCCTGCCAATTAAATCTTTTTCCCTTTATAGGACTCAGGTGCTCTGTCAGGCGCACAGAGACATCTGATCTTAGCACCAGAGTCTACTAAAAGTTTCACAACTTTGTCACCAACACCAATTTCAAGATAAGGATCCAGACACATTGTAGGGTCACCAGTCACTATGTGATCCTCTGTAACAATCATTACCATGTCCCTGAACTCTTCTTGGATTCTGTCTATATCACTGTCAACTGCCTCTGTGACATTGGCTACCCCAGAACTATTTGTATACCTCCCTGAACTCTGTTGAGAACCAGCAATTATTGTGCCACTCTGACACACTTTGGCAAAGTGTCCAACTTTGTTGCACTTCCTGCCAGGACAGCTTCTACCACTCTTAACATGGTTTGGATTACCACACCTAAAACAAATATTGTTTTGCTTAAAAAATGGTTTGAAAGAAGTCTTAGTTAATTTTTTTACATTTTTTAATCTTTAGATTTCACCAATCCCATATTTTATGTCATTCTGGATTCCAATTCCATCACCGACAATTTAGAGGTCTCAATGTTCTTTGCCAGTCAGAATGTCTCATCAAGTGACGGATTACTGATAGAAAGAAGCTTTTGCTGGATAGTTTTGTCCGTGCATTTTGCAATAAATTGGTCCCTGACCAACTGGTCACTGAACACCTCAAATTGAAAAATCGGCTGCAAGCTTCCTCAATGCTGACACAAAGGTATCCACATCTTCACCAGGATTTTGTTCTCTTTTGCAAAACTTGTGTCTGATAACCACTAAACTGGGTTGTATGTCAATCCTCAGTTCTAATTTTTTTACCGTTCCAGTATACTCATTAATCTCTTCTCCTTTATCCAACACCAAAGCAGGAAGATACTTAAAAACGGATCTCCCTTCAAATCCTAGGGAATGCAGTAAAATAAATGTTTTCCTATCATGACGGAAAAGTAATGCACCAATTGCTCCTAGGTACATTTCAAATGCATCAAACCAATTTTTCCAGACAATTGGTGGATTACCAGGTGTCTCCAGAAAAGGCGGTGGGGGATTCGCAGACTGCATATTGATCCTGAGTTCAAGTGCTAATGGCAAGCACAGTAAAAGTTACACACTGTAGTTACACACTGTAATGTCCCTGAGTTTTCACTGCTGAAGATAACAAAGGCTGTTGAACCTCTCAGTACACAATTTATATCACTTTATCTTCATTTACCGTGCTAACTCCATGCTGTACTTAATATAGACCAGAAAATGTAGATAATCCAGAGTCTATACTTAAATAAGGTCCATAACAGATCGTGCACAACAAGCACTAGTAGTTTTGTACAGTTTAAGCAGCCAGTACACCCAAATAGGTTTCCACAGTTCTATCTATCTATCGATCTATCTATCTATCTATCTATCTATCTATCTATCTATCTATCTATCTATCTATCTATCTATCTATCTATCTATCTCATATCTACCTATCTATCTATCTATCTATCTATCCATCCCGGTATGTATGTATAAAACTACTTATTCCCAAGAATTTGTATGTGCTTTTGTGAACATGTGGTGAGCAGCCTTGTTAGTAAACTCAGGTGAATGGAGCCAAATTTAAGAAATAAATACATTGATTTGGAAGAGGGAGATTGTTTCATTTTCTGCATTTAAAATTTCCAATTCCAGGTCAGGCTCTGCGACACAAAGCTTCCAGTAGGCTCGCCACTAAAAGAAATTGTTCTCTTTCAGCTGCCTCTACAGGGTGCAAGGGTGCTCCCCTGCATTCTGAAAAATAAAATAAAGCCAAAGGCCACATAGGGGTGCAGAGTGGGTACACATGACAATCAGGCTTACATGGGGGGGACACAGAATACCTCCATGGTTTACAAATAAAAAGTTGCTTGTTTTGCAAAGTTTACAAACAACTCTTGAAGTTAGCCAACACAAATAGGCACAGGGCACTCCATTTACAAGCTAAAGTCTTAAAACCCAGTGCAGAGTGAGTGAACTGAGGAATATGTGTACTCATGTTGGATCCCATGCCATTGTTTATAGACTCTGACAGAGCTCAGTCTGGACCCACTTTGAGTATCTTGTTGGAGTCCGCTGACTGCTTACTGTATTTGATGACATTAGGCACCATTTTTGATGTGTCATGTCTGCAGACTGAAAACAAAGTCCATAACTTATCAACACATTTAGGGGCCATTTAAAATTTGGTTTAGGGGCAAGGTGGTGTCAGACTATAATTTAAGTGTGGTATTGTTGGTGAACTGAACTATTTACAAAAAAATGAAGTCTACGGACCCGGTTTGCCCAGAAATAAAGGTAGGTCTTATGTTGAAGTCAGTGGATTTGTATCAGACTCTGTGGACATTTTGATGAGCATTGTGAGGTTTCCATTGGCTGACACTTCACAAAAGGCCTGGCCTGTTTCATATCAATAGGGGGCACTTCCACTATATTATGAGGTACACTTTAACAGAGCAGTTGATTTTTTAGTGAGTGCTGTTTTTCTGCTCTTAGCCATGGCAGAAAAACTTTGTGAATTATTTCCAATATTATCCTCTGTGTTTGCTAAGGAAGATGTAACAAGTATTGGGAAGAAAGTGGAGTTAGAGAGAAACACCAATGACCCCATCACTTGGGAATTATTACTAAGTCATCCCCTATGGAGAAGAAACTTTATGCAAGAAGTGTCACTTGCAAGTTATCTGACCAAACGCTAAGGGCCTCCTTAGACTGTACACTCACATTGACAGTCGGATTGCTACACTGTGGGTGGTCTGATTGCCCAATTACAACTTAGGTGGGCGGACTTGCCTAAAGACCACCTTCCTCACGAGGATCACAGATCCCAAGAGTGTGACAGAAGTCGGGATTGTAATCAGCCATGGCGGCATTGAACTCAGCGCTGCCTGGCTGATTACAACCCCACTTTCCACCTCCTTTTCATGGTGGGGACCCCACCATGAAAAGGCTGGCAGAAAGGGAGTGCCGGGGCCACAGTTGGGCTCCTCCACTGCCCATGGCATAGGCAGTGCAGGGGCCCCCGCCCAGCACAGACAGTGTGCATTCTGACAGTGCTGGTCAGCCCCCTCAATACTACAATACAAGACTCGGTTCCCTTAAGAGAGGAGAGCCCTATATCGTAGCACGGTTCCCGCCGGACTGAGTGGCAGAAACTCATATTACAATGTTCTCACCGGTCAGCCCAGCAGGAACATTTTAATACGCATGGTGGGGATGCCACCGCCATGGTGGTGGCCTCCTTCCTGTGAGTTTGGCGGTCCCAGGGTGGGACTGCAAACTTGTAATGAGGCCATAAGTGTGGAACACCAGATGTCGAAGAATGAGAAGGGGTATTGGAAGTGCCTGAAGTAAAGAACAACTCCAGAATCGGAAGACATCAAAACATCACTACATATTCTTCCAGCTATGCTGCAGTGATTTCAGTAGGAGAATAATCAATTTTTCAAATTCTTCACACTGTGCTGCATGGAAGGCAAAACAATTGTGTAGTGGGAGAACAAACTGCTTTGAAAAAATGTTAGAATATTACAATATATTCAAAAGGTTTTTTTTTAAATAGGTTGTAAATGGCCATTTGCCACCACAGTAATAAGGAAGACAGAAAAAAACATCTCAAGAATACAGATAAAGAGTGCTTCTGTGACAACCACCAGTAAATCTCAATGAAGGAGTGTGTCTCTATTAGCTCTTAGACTTCCAAGGCGGTAAAGGGTTGGTTGGGTGCAGGGCCTGGTAGAAGCCAGGCCGTGTGTCCAATACCCACTGCACATGGCTGAAGGCCGTGCACAGTATCAAAGGGAATTTTTTCACAAAAGGTACATTCAGTATATCATCAAAAACAGACATACAATGAAACACTCCAGTTAAAGGGATGTTTTGGGTAGAATTAGTTGTAATACCTCAGAGTGAGTTTACCAACTAACAGATCAGCTGTGATTATGAATTAAAACTGAAACTCTGAAGTTCACAAGTTATGATTTGCTCTCCAATTCATGATTTGCACAACTGCCATGAAAACCACAAACACCAAAGATAATGCTTATCACCTCACAGTAATTATACAATTAAAAACACATAATTAAATATCAATACATACACAAACCAAAATAAATAGTCATAGCCATCTCCTTGATAATGTTAACGGTAATATGATTTGTAATCTGACCTATAAGATTACATTTGTAGTTGCTTATTTTCCTTTAACGTGTTGTTTAAGTACATATATGTATTTTCACCAATGTATTCACTGAAAAATCAAGGTTAAAGTTAAATTGTGTTTGACTGTTTATGTTGTTATGTGTTTTTTCGTAGAGCGAACTATTACCTGTGAGGGTGTCCTGGCACTGAACAGTTGTAAGAGCCTCACAATGAAAGGCAGGAGGGGATGCTCAAAGAGCCAATTATTCAGCTTCTTGTGGGGTTCAAGAAGAGAAGAGTAGGTTCTGATGTGTCGTGGGAGGTTGTTCCATGTTTCGCCACAAACACATGAAAAGGATCTGTTTTTGTGTGTAAGTGAGATGTGTGCAAGACTGGCTGAGGTGTCTGAATGGTGAATGTAAGAAGAATTGAATGGTCAGGTAGCCCGCGCCTGTGATGTGTAGTGCTCTGACTGTGTGGATGAGGAGATTGAACTGAGCGTGCTGGTGTATTGGGAGCCAGTGGAGATTCCTGAGCAGTGATGTGATGTGTGCCCAGTGTAGAAGGTTCAGGAGGAGTCTGGCTGCTGTGTTCTGAATGGTTTGTAGTCTTCTGGTGAATAGCTTCGATATTCCTGCATAAAAGGAGTTCCAGTAGTGCAGCTTGCTGGTGACAAGGGTATGGGTGATTTCTTGTGTGTGTTGCTCTGATTATTTGAAGAGCTTCCTCAGCAACCTCAAGGTATGGAAATAGGATGCTGTGACAGTGTTGACTTGTGCAGACATATTCACCTTATTGTTAATGATGAGCACAAGATTTCTGGCATGGGAGCGGAGAACTGGTGTGGGTCCAAGGTTATCCAGCCACTAGACAAAGGCCCTCATTCTGACCTAGGCGGGCGGCGGAGGCCGCCCGCCAAAGTCCCGCCGTCAAGTTACCGTTCCGCGGTCGAAAGACCGCAGCGGTAATTCTGACTTTCCCGCTGGGCTGGCGGGCGGTCGCCTTCAGACCGCCAGCCAGCCCAGCGGGAAAGAGGCTTCCACGATGAAGCCGGCTCGGAATCGAGCCGGCGGAGTGGAAGCTGTGCGACGGGTGCAGTTGCACCCGTCGCGTATTTCACTGTCTGCGCAGCAGACAGTGAAATACATGTAGGGGCCCTCTTACGGGGGCCCCTGCAATGCCCATGCCAGTGGCATGGGCACTGCAGGGGCCCCCAGGGGCCCCGCGACCCCCCCTACCGCCATCCGGATCTCGGCGGTCCGACCGCCGGGATCTGGATGGCGGTAGGGGGGGTCGGAATCCCCGCGGCGGTGCAGCAAGCTGCGCCGCCGCGGAGGATTCAATGGGGCCGCGGTACACTGGCGGGACCCCGCCAGTGGTGCCGGTCCGACCGCGGCTTTACCGCCGCGGTCGGAATCCCCATTGGAGCACCGCCGGCCTGTCGGCGGTGCTCCCGCGGTCCTCCGCCCTGGCGGTCAAAGACCGCCAGGGTCAGAATGACCACCAAAGTCTTAAGATGAGGTGCTTATTCCGAGGATAACTACTCCTGTCTTGTAGGTGTTGAGCTTGAGGCAGTTGAACAACATCCAGGTGGCAACCTCTGTGATGAAGGGAGTTAATTTGTTCCCTTTTGTTGGGGGTTTTGTCTGAGAAGGACATTATGAGTTATGTGTCATTGGAATGTGAGAGGATGTTGTTGCTGTGACGAGATGCTGGTTATTGGAGTCCTAATTGTGTTGAATGGAGTAGGGCTGAGGGATGAACCTTGAGGCACTCTGCAGATCGATTTTTGATCTTCCAAGATGTACAGTGCTAGGCTGAGTTACTTTGGTTATAATACCTTAAAGTTTGTTTAAAAACCTCACAAATAAAAAACTACAGTTACATTGCAAGTATGTCCACTCTTTCGCATCTGGGTGGTCACCCATCACCCAACCACGAAGGTCCCATTATTATTGCCACATGAAAAGCCCGGCATGTAGGATTGCAATAAGTTTTAGTGCCCGATATCTTCATCTCATAGCCTTCTCTGTGGTTTATTCAACACTGGTTCAGAGAATGAAAGTGTCTGGTGTGCATGTTTTTCCAATAGGCCTAGGCCTAGGAATCGTATGTGTGTATTCGGACATGCAGCTGTGTGCATTTTCTTTCACTTTGGTGAGTATGGAGAATATGAGTGCATGTTTGGTAAGTTAAGTGTGTGCGAGAACGTGTGTGTTGTGTGTGTGCATGTGCACGTGCCCTAAGTACATGTGTGTGCGTGGGCGAGATAATGAAAGACAGCAAATACATCTGTAACATATCTGCAGCATGTACATTTTCGACTTCTGTTTTAGCGTATAAGGATTTATACTTATTAGTGGTAGTTTAAGGTTACATTATAATATTTCATAAATTCTTGTTAGACCTCATAATACCGAGATGCATCAGTTAAACACCATTTAAATCTAATTGTTTTCTGTCTATTAAACAAGCACTCCATGTTTAGAACCGTGCAAAAAAAAATATCTAATATCTAATTCAGTTTCAAAGTATAAATGCTCAACCCTGTACTGATCAAAGTCTAACATTGTTGACCCTCTAAATACTCTGAAATATATAATCTTAACGTTGTAAAAAGAAACACATGAACACGGACAGTAGATTAATGAATGCAGAGAAATGACATTTTATAGAAAAGGACCATGGGTAACTGGTAATTATTGTTTGCGAAAAAATATAAAAAATGAATCCATTATTTGTCCCTAATTCTATTGTATATCACTGAATTCAAACACGAAAGTGCAATAAAGTAAGAATGATGCCAAATGTCAGAGAAAATAAGAGGTTACATTATATTCTATTCAAATAGGATTTGGTAATGAACTGGAAAATTAAGAATTTATGCAGCATAAATCGTGCTTTATGTTTCAACATGACCCTGGATTTGCATTCCTTTAGAGACAAGTGGAGAGACAACAAAATGACTGAATATAAAATTAACTTTTTTTATTTCAAGCAAGTACATTTTCCTGGATTAAAATAATTGAGCTACCAAGCTACTGCCTTATTCATGCTCATTACTCTGAGCTGCAAGTCTTGGCAGATTCACAAGTCTTTTGTTACTATATAAAAATTACATCACATTCTTTAATTAAATATGTGTTGAGTCCCATTGTACCACTAACCTTAAATGCTCTGGTAAATGGCAGAATTTGTAGTTTTATCAATAGTAAATCCATGCACTGTTTAATAATGCTATACTCATGCCCCGGTTTATTTCTTACTTAGGTCTAGGCTTGGTGGAGGGGGTATTAGTAACTTGGACCTATATTTATACTCTGTTTGCACCAGATTTGCGTCAATTTTGTTTACCCAAATCCAGCACAAACTTAACTCCATATTTATATCTTGACGCTAGACCCGTTTAGCGTCAAAAATATGGAGTTCGCGTCATTTTAAGGATGCGTGAAACCTCCTTGAATCAATGAGATGCAAAGTAGGAGTTCCCATCCAAAAAATTACTCGAACACCTTAGCGGCATATTTATCCAACAGGGCAAAAATGATGCACAGGTGGGAGGCAGACTTGAAAAATGACGCTTAACCTGATTTGCATCAAAATTTAACACCTGGGTCAGGGCAGGCATTAAAATGAGCAAGCAAACCACTACTTAAGGAAAACACACACAAGCAACATCACAGCCCAACAGGACAACATGGAGGTGCTACTGATGCAGCTTGCAAGACGACGCCGAGCACAGGACCAACAGCATCAGCCACCACCACCCTAACGTGGCCCACAAAGGTAAGGCAGATGGCAGGAGAGGGTCTTCAGGAACAGGAAAACCCTCCATGGCCTCAGGGACCAGGACATCATCCGCAGGTATCGACTGGACTGGGAAGCCATACAGCAGTGGCTGCACCAAATTGAGCCACAAATAACTGCTAGCCTGCAGACTCTACACAATATACCGCCAGTGACCAAGCTGCTAGCTGTCCTGCATATGTTGGCAAGTGGCTTCTTTCAAACAACGGGTGCCCTGTTCGCTGGGGTGTCACAGCCCACATTCTCCGCCTTCCAAAAAGGTCTTTGATGAAATAATCTCCCTCACACCTCTCCACATCAGCTTCCCCAACACCCAGCAGAAGCAGCAGGAGATAAAACAGGGCATTTGCCAAATACATGGCTTCCCGCATGTGCTTGGTGCAATTGACTGCACCCATGTCCAGATCGTACCACCTGCAGCAACAGAGCATCTATTCTGGAGCAGAAAGCACACGCATTCCATCAATGTGCAGGCCATAGTTGACCACAAGGGATTGTTCACCAACATCTTTACCAATGATCCTGGGAGTATACATGATTCCTTCATATTCCGCCACAGCAGGATCAATCAGCACTTCCAGGATGAACAATATGGCAATGGCCTTCTTGTCGGTGAATCCATAAACCTAGCAATATACACACAGCACAGCAACCCTGTTGGACACCCAAAACATACACCACTAAATTTACACGTGGGCAGGATGACACTGAGGTGTGACACAGATAGTTATGTTGTACACCCTGACACAATGGGATGCACACCTATGGACAAATGACAGCTACCACAAACATTAGCTGCCACTCTAGAGCTACAAAGGACCAATGTCAAAGCACACAGTGACAATGACATGGCCTGCACTGGAATTACAACTTGGAAGATGAACCATTTACAATTACATTAGGTCAAATAGTCAATCCGACACCATTCCAAGCGGTTTGTAGTGTGGAAGGAGTGTGAAATGTGTGTTGCTGCAGGTCTAACACCATGAGACACATCGCATGATGATGCTGACTCACATGTAGGAGACACAGAAATACTAAGGCAGTCCGAACATCATACATCACTCCTGGGGTGCCGTTGCCATGTAGCAATAAGGAAGTGGACTGTGCTATGAACACATATTGATGTGCCACTAATGCAAACTGCACACTGCTGCACATACTGAAAGAGCAAATAGGTAACATAAACAAACAGAATACACAAAAGACACAAGAGAGACACCACAAGATGCAATAAACTCAATCCACACACCAGCAACAGCGAGAGACAGCCACACAGTCACGAAAAAGCACAGACTGTAAAGTGAAAGTACACCCACTGTACCATGCCTATAAACAGAATTTCCTATGACATCACTTCCTGTCCTCTTTGCTGCTCGTTTTCCATCATGCGTGTATTTTGTTGATGCATATGATGTTTGTGCAAATAGGCTACTTGGGGTTCTTAGGTTTGGGCTATAGGTTTCCTTTTTTATATTTATTTTCCTTCTTTATTACACCATTACACCTTTTCTGTTTTGTTTTGTTGTGCAGGGACATGTCGGGAAGAGTGAGGCTGCCCCGAATGGGGGAGGAGGAGCTTGGGGGTTTGTGTGGCTTGTGTGCCACTTCCTTCCATTGATGCTGTAGATGGGTTGGAGTGTGATACAGGGGTATCACACAGAGGCTAGGCGGCTGCGGTGGGGCAAGGTGCTTTACCATCTCAAAAGAGTATACTGCATGAGAAGGAATGAGCACCAGCTGAAGCATCGCTGGGTTGACCTAGTGGCCAGAGAGCAGGATCTGCTGGACCACCTGGGTGTGGTGATCGGTGGCCCTGTTGGTGAGTATCATATTAACAAATGTGTACAGTAGAATGCTCCTGAGTGACAGTAGCAGATGTCTTGACGTTAGTGTCCCAGTACAGAGATTTAATCCACATGTCTGTACATGTTAACAATGTAGTCCTGAGGTTTGTTGAGTCATGTACGACTATTACTTACGGCCACGTCTACGAAGCTATTTTTAACTGTCACAAATGGCCTAGTTTTCAGATTTTGTGTGTTTACATCAAGAAAGTTTTTCTATTCCAATGCACATACCCACTTTTGCCATTCTGCTATCACATTGCTGAATCACAAAACAGGGTTTGCTAGTGGCATTTAGGTAGGGGTGTTCCCTTCCTACGAGCGAGTCACAGTCCGCTGATTGATTGTATGATGACCGCGAATGCTTTCACTAAACAATTGCAGTTACCACCAGTTTCAAGTTGGTGCTAACCTATTCGCAAAGGGGGAGGGGTCCCCATGGGATCCCTTCCCTTTTGTGAATGCATGCCCAAAAATTGTTTCAGAGCAGGCAGTGGTCCCACGGACCACTGTCAGCTTTAAAATAAATATTAAAGTTATAATATTGTTTTTTTACATGCTTTCTGTTTACCCTTGATGAAATAAGGCTGCATTTTAAAAATAAATATACATCTCTATTCAAAAGCAGTCACAGCATCCCTGTGAGTGTCACCATTCCTAAGGGGTTTGCAAAATGAGACCTACCTCATTAAAATTAATGAGGGAGGTAAGTTGCTACCCCATTTGAGATTTGCACACAGTGCAATTGACAGTGTTGTACCTCAGATTATCCTACTCGCAAATTGCGAGTTGCTAAGCAATGTGTGACTCACAAAACCTGATCTTCAAACAAGTGGCCCTTAGTCACACATTTCAAGTGCAATGACAACACCTGTGCCCATGCATTCTGTCAATGATGAACAGGTAAGACACCGTCAGCATACCACATTTCACTGTATCAGGACAGCAAAGTGTCAATCCATGTTTAGCGCTACATTGTCATCATTACATACTTATGATCCCTGCCAGTATGTTGGAAAATGGGGCATAGATGGCTTAGAGGACACTGCCAATGGGGCATTTGTTACCTACACACAACTGTGCCACATCTGTCATGGACCACTGAATGCATGATAATTGCACACTGAAAATTGAGCTACATGTCCATCACACAGTAACTCTGTGTCCCTTGATGCACAAGCCACAATAACGGAGTCACTAGTATTGTAGTGCACCAGGCAAGTGCCATTGAAATTGTCACCCAAATACAAATCATGACATGGAGCATGGAGTACCATTTGAAATGGGATAGCCACAAATGTTGGTAGTCAGGTTTAGCACCACATGATTGTTAGGCCCAGTGCATGTGTGCAGATGTTTGTCTATCAATCACTGGAGTGTCAGTGTCAATGTGTCTACATGCAGGATCACCAGCTCACTCATGTAAAATGTTACACATTGTGATATGTTGTCCAAACGTTTGTATAGTGATCTGATATTGAGCATATATTTTCTTTCCATGTGTTACAGGTGGACCTGCCCCCTATACTGTCAGGGAAGTGGCTCGATGTTAGGACCCAGACATATCCAGTAAATGTGATAATGTCTGTCCTGTGTAGTGATTACAGCTGTTGTGTGAGTGACTCGTGTGTTGCACTCATTGCAAGATATGATGAGCTGGCACGTGATCTGATATATTCGTTGAATGGATGTTGACATAGTGTTCCATGCAAGGGTTAGACATTCACAGGCAGAGAGTCATATCTTGGGAGTCTTGTGCCTCGCAATAGGAAGCAGTATGTGAATAAGGTGATTACTAGCTACATGTAGGCCCACACGTGACTTGGAAGTGCTCCAGTGTCAGTATATTGTCACTGGGCCATACCCTCATTCTCACAACACAGTGATGCATCAGTTTTCCACACAAAATTATGCATCCCTGTAGTGTAATGTACATGTAGGACTGTATGGGTAACTGTGTCCCTGCATCTAGCCCCATACTTTGTACTCCATTTACGTGACACTTATGTGGTATACAATAGACGTGCATGCAGGTCAAGGCCAGACATGTGCTGGTATCAATGTGGGTGTTTTGGGAATTGTGTTGGCAAATCAGGTGTTAATGGTTGTCCACAACTGGACACATGAATGTAGATGTGAATGACCTGTGGATACCTTATTCCTAGGTGGTAGCCCTCCTCACATGTGTTCCACTCACTAAATCCATGTACAAGTGGACATGCCTTCGCGGTTGTCCTCAACAGTTGTGATGATGTATTGCATGCCCTTCCCCCCTGAGGCACAGGAGTAGGAGAACAACATATATGTAGGTAGATGTGATGGTCACAGTGTAGATGACAATCATCTCATTCAAGCATGCATGTGTCCTGTTGGAAATGGCCTTTCTGCAGGGTCACCGCCAAACGTTTTGCCTTCCTCCTTCTCTTTTTCTGACCTCATTTTTGCTGGAGTTAGGACTCTGCACACCTTACTACTGCTAATCAGTGCTAAGGTGCATATGCTCTCTCCTTAAAACATGGTGACATTGGCTCATACCCAATTGGATTATTTAATGTATTTGTATGTCCCTAGTCAAGTGCACTACATGTGCCCAGGGCCTGTAAATTAAATGCTACTAGTGGTGCTGCAGCACTGGTTGTGCCACCCACATAAGTAGCCCCCTAACCATGTCTCAGGCCTGCCACTGCAGTGTCTGATTGTGCAGTTTCACTGCCACTTCGACTTGTCATTTAAAAGAAATCGCCAAGCCATAAACTGTGCTTTTTCTACATATATCATCCCTAAGGTAGGCCCTAGGTAGCCCATAGGGCAGGGTGCTATGTAGGTAAAAGGCAGGACATGAACATATTTGTTCTATATGTTCTGGCAGTGTAAACCTATTGTGAGGCCTGCTGCTTTCATAGGATAGCATTAGGGCTACCCTCATATACTGTTTGAGTGGTAGATCCTGATCTGAAAGGAGTAGCCAGGTCATATTTAGTATGGCCAGAATGGAGATACAAAATCCTGCTTAATGGTGAAGTTGGATTTTATATTACTATTTTAGAAATGCTACTATTAGAAAGTCAGAATTTCTCTACACTCAAATATTTCTGTGCTTTCCAGTCCAGGTCTGGCTAGGTTTAGTTGACAGCTTCCTTGTGCATTCACTCAGATAACCCCAAACACTGGATGCTCAGTCACACTTGGATACATCTGCATATTGAATGGGCCTTCCTGGGCTGGGAGGGTGGAGGGCCTAACACTTACATGTCAAAGGACAGTAGCCTGCCCTCACACAAAGGACTGCCTCACCCCCTACTGGGTCCCTGGCAGTTAGGATGGAACTGAAAGGGGCCTTGTGCACTTCTAAGCCACTTTTTGAATTCTCCCCCAATTCAAAGGCACATTTGAGTATTTAAGCAGGGTCTCTGACCCTACCAGCATAGACACTTCTACTTCACAAGACACTTCTGGATAGGATACCACTGGTGAAGAATCCCTGAACCAGAACCTGCAACCTGCCGAGAAGAACTGCCTGGCTGCCCAAAGGACTCACCTGGACTGCATTTCTGAGAAGGACTACTGCCATGCTGTTGCCCTGCTGCCTTGCTGATCTCTGGCTGTGCTGAGAAGTGCTCTCCAAGGGCTTGGATAGAGCTTGCCTCCTGTTCCCTGAAGTCTCAGGACCAAAAAAACTTCATTCCTGCAAAATAACTCCTTGTGCGGCAAAAATCGACGTACAGCCTGCAAGAAATGACACACAACCTGCATCGCAGTAAGAAAATCACCACACACCCACCTGAATCGACGCAGCCCGATATAACGAAGAGGAGAACGACGCAATGCCATCGTTGCAACAGGAAATTCGACGCACAGCCCACTGGATTGACGCAAAGCCGAACCAGAGCGACTCAGTCTGACTTCCTGAGAGGAACTGATGCAGTGCCTGCCGTGCAGCAGAAATTTTGCAATGCCCACCGGATCCACGCAGCTCCCTGTGACTTCGTCCTGCAGTCCCAGGATTTCAAAGCATCCTCCCCGGGGCATCCGAAAACTCTGCAACCCGGATAGGATCCCAGTCTGCACTCCAGAAATCGATGCAAAGCCTGCCCTGCGTGAAAACTCAACAACGCATTGTCTGTGTGCACCGGAAAAATCCCCGTTTTTCCACGCAACTCCTCCTCTGTGGTCCCTTGCTGAGAATTGTAACGCAAACCAGGCACTTTGTGCTTGCTAGAGACATTTGTTGCTTTTTAAAGACTAAAGACACTTTATATAATTTTTAAAGTGATATCTCAATGTATACTTATTGAATCTTGATCGTTTTGATCTACATCTTACCAGATAAATATTATATATTTTTCTAAACACTGTGTGGTGTATTTTTGTGGTGCTATACTGTCTTATTGCATAATTTATTGCACAAATACTTTACACATTGCCTTCTAAGTTAAGCCTGACTGCTCCGTGCCAAGCTACCAGAGGGTGGGCACAGGATAATTTAGATTGTGTGTGACTTACCCTGACTAGAGTGAGAGTCCTTGCTTGGACGGGGGTAACCTGACTGCCAACCAAAGACCCCATTTCTATCATGTCACAAACAACATTGACCCCTTATGATTAGCAACTGCATACCATCCTGCCAATTACATCTAGAAATCACTGGTCTTGGGTGCCTTGAAGTTGACTCAGATGATAAAGATTGGTCGGCCTGGCCCATGTGAAGTAGTTGCTGCCTTTGCATTGTGACACATTGCATCACATCAATGCACAGATCACTTTATTAGGTCCAACTCTTGTTGTGCTTTACTGTGGTGCAAAAGACATGATGGGTATGCAGTGCTGCCATTACATTCATCAGGGACATTGTATCATCCGGACTGTGATTTGGACTGCATGTGCAAATTGAGGCAGAGTGTTAGATTATCATCTGTACATGCATCACACAGTGATGACACTGATGGTTGCCTGTCTCATTTTTACAGCTGCCAACATGGATGTAGTGGAGATCAGGGCTTTATAGAAGCGGGCAGTGAGATACAGACACATCTTGGGTGTCGAGTCTGGGTACCGAAGGATGGCAAGACGCTATTAGAGAGAGCAAACCGCAGGAGAATGGCAGACTTTCAGCCAAGGGGGAACGGCATTGGCCACAAAGGTTGTAGCCACCACCACAACAGCACCCAGTACCACAACAGCCACCCTCACATCTGCCCCACCTGCTGCACCGTCAACCTCTGCACCACCATCTGCCACACCCGCTGCACCATCAACGTCTGCAACACAGACCACCACACCTGCTGCAATGGACATGTCCGCAACTGCTGAGCTCCAGAGGGACATGAAGAAAGTTTTCCGTCAAGAAGTATAAATCTGGCCCTAGGAGTTCACAAAATAGAGCCTAGTCGTTGAGCCAAGGTGCAAAAGTCTTTGCTACCATGTTTCTAATTACAGTAAATGAAATAAAGATCAGTGAGTGTCCCATGACACGAACAAAATCTATCCATCTTATATGAACGCTCACGTTTCCCAGTTGCCCTTCAACTTTAACTTTCCTGACTAATTCCATTTTTCATGTTTCTAATGTTTTTCTGTTCGCAAGGTGCAGGGCCTATTAGTTTCTCAAGGGGATATTGATCCTTCGATATTATGTTAGAACACCTCCAGTGAAAATCACTTCATAACTTGAGTCGTCAATAACTTTATTTAGTCCTAAAGTTTGAGCCATAAAAGCAGTGCTTAATTTTTAAATAAAAATGTGCTGGTGCCCAAACTCCTCTTCTTTAACATGTGGCTGCATCTGTTTGAATGTGCAAGCACAGAATACTGAGCCAGCGTAATTCTGTAGCCATCTCGGACCTCTTAAATCCATTTGAAGCCACTCCCTGCCCCTTCAGCTCACTCTTGCAGCTTTCTGCTTTCTACCTCTGTGACGCTTTTTCGTTTTTCTCTTCCTCCATCTTTCCCATATGTGTCTTTTGCTCGCAGAAAATGCTTGAGGCAGAAGAATAAGCGCTGGCCCTCAAAAATAAGTAGGGGTGCTCAGCAACGGAAACTATAAGCACAAATTAAGCACTGCATAAAAGAATAATACAAACATATGCTACAAGGCACAAGTTATAATACAAAATGCTAAAACAACTTGATGACATATTGAATTAAAAAAAAATAGGAACTATTGCCCCCCTCCAATGCATTTAAAAGTTATTAAGGGCAGAGATCACAAGGTGGACAAAGTGCAATAGCATTAAGCTTGGAAGCCTACCTAAGCAATTTTCCAGCATTAGGAATTGGCCTCGGAAAATATCCACAGACAACACACTTTCATCTAGGATCAAGGATTACAGAAGGCAGAGTGCTCCAATTCACTGGTGCAAACGATTTTTATCCGATGTGACTTAACAGTGCAGAAGCTAGGTTTAAAATGAAGAAGACAGAAGTAAAAATAACATTAATCTTAGAAACTTCCCAAGCAATTTTCTTGCCAAAATCGCCAGCCTCAGAAAAGTATACACAATCAACACAATTTCCTCTGAGGTGATGGATTGCAGAAAGTGCAGCGTTTCTGTGCAAATACGCAGGGAATATTTTACCAATAGGGGCTTTATAGTACGTGATCTGCAGTTGAAATAAAAATTGCAAAAAAGGTTACATGTAAATCGCTCTGTGTTGATTTCTGATCACGTCAATCATTGCACTGTGGAAAAGTGGCTAGCCTGTGAAATAGGCTTAGCCAAAACCTGACAAGGATAACGTGCTAAAAGTGATGTGCACCATGTAACAAAAATATTTGAATGTCCCTAAGTGGATTGAGCTGCATATACAAAGTAACAGAAAGGTTCTCAGTTACGTTTACCCAACTCTCAGCTTCCCAATAGGTGTAGCACATGGCCTTAAATGCCTTTTTCCCACAAACATTAAGGTTTTAAATGGATCTTCAAATAAATCCTGCCTGCCCAAGGCCACGCCTTTCCCTTAATTCCCCTCAATCAAGGAATCTCTAATCATCAGGTCCAAAACAAACAGTCTGCGAATTGATTATCATTCTGTTTAGTGATAATGCCTCATTGGTCCAAACCATGTACCACAACATTACTGGGCATGCACTTAGAATGTTCTCTAGGTATATTGGCTAAATTCCTATGACAAATACGGGTAGAGGTATATGGGGAAGAGCCAATCAGCGGATGGAAAATGTATTTTCTGTTACCTATAAAGACGGGGCTTCTGGCATACCCCATACTGCCAACTTGAATCTTCTTGGAGGAAGCAGTTACTTTTATACCATACCTTAAAAAGAAAATGCAAAAATTTGGTTTGCAAGACAAACTTCAATTGATATGAGGGAACAAGTTGCAATAACAACCATTCATATATCTGTTTTTTCTGATTCCAGATTTAGAGCAAATGTAGCAGACTTCTGTTGACTTGTGTTTTCTTATTTAGAATAAGGAAAGACATCAGTTGTGACTTGGTGTGACAAGTGCCAATATAGAGAATGATGTTGTGAGAAAGTAGACTCTTTCTAGCATGGATACCCCCTTTTTTGGCCTGTTTGTCAGTGTTTGTCAGTGTGCTTTTACTGTCTCACTGGGATCCTGCTAGCCAGGACCCCAGTGCTGACAGTTTGTGGCCTACATGTCAGTATGTTTTACTGTTTTGTCAGCATGCTTGACTGTGTCACTGGAGTCCTGCTAACCAGAACTCCAGTGCTTATGCTCTCTCTGATTCAAATTTGTACTTACATACTGGTAACCCAGTATTCTACTTCAAACTGGCATACTGGACCCCCCCCTTGCATGTCCCTAGTATATGGTACCTGGGTACCCAGGGCATTGGGGTTCCAGGAGATCCTTATGGGCTGCAGCATTTCTTCTGCCACCCATAAGGAGCTCATACAAACACTTCTTCAGGACTGCCATTGCAGCCTGAGTGAAATAGTTCAAACACTATTTCATAGCCATTTTCACTGCATCAGGTAACTTATAAGTCACCTATATGCCTAGACTTCAGTTCCTGAAGGCTAGGTGCAAAGTTACTGTGTGTGAAGCCACCCCTCCGCTAGCAGAGGTACCCCCACGCTGTACAGGACCATTTTCCTGGGTTTCATGAGTGTGTGGATGCCATTATAATTGTGTACTACATATATGTCAATAGATATCTGTAGCTTCACAATGGTAACTTCGAATATGACCATGTGAGGTGTCTAGGATTGGGAAATTGCACCCCCAATCTGATTCTGGTATTGGGGGGCCAATTCCATGCACCGTGGGGGCTCCATCATGGACCCCAGTGCTGCCATACCAGCCTTCTGAGGTTTTCACTGCAGCCCCAGCTGCTGCTACATCACAGACAGGCTTCTGTCCTCCTGGGGTTTGAGCAGCTCAATCCCAGGAAGGCAGAACAATGCATTTCCTTTAGGAGAGTGGTGTTACACCCTCTCCCTTTGGAAATAGGTGTGACATGGATGGGAGAGGTTTCCTCCCAGAGCCCCTCGGAGTGTTTTGAAGGGCACATATGGTGCCCTCCTTGCATAATCCAGTCTACACCAGTTCAGGGACCACTCAGTCCCTGCTCTAAGTTAATTTTGGCAGTTATGTCACTGAAATAAAGTACCTTTATTTTGTATTACACTGATTATTGTCTTTCTTGTGTGTGAGTACTGTATGAATACAGTGGTATTGCAAGAGCTTTGCACGTCTCATAGTTCAGCCTTGGCTGCTCTGTCTACAGCTATCTCTAGACAGCCTGGCTTCTAGACACCGACTACATTTCACTAATAAGGGATAACTGGACCTGGTATATGGTGTAAGTACCTGTGGTAACCACTGTAAACCAGGCCAGCCTCCTACAGATGTACCAAGGGCTGATTTATGATGATGAGGTAAAATGCTTGGTGAGCATTATAAATGACTTGTCAGTTGCAGATTGATGACAGTTAGAAGATGTTGTGGTAGGATGAAAGAACCAGATGAACATTGTATTTACTATCAATAGTTATAAGCTGGACTTCAGGATTAAAAACGTTTCATGTACACATCTGTGTGGAAGTGATTCAGTTATATTAGGGACATGAACTTTTTTACTGTGACCTTTCCACTGAGGAGTGTGAGACCAGCTCCTTTGAGTCTATGATAGCCAGGAAAAAGCCAAAGCAACTCATCAGATGTTAGCTTTCTTGACTATCTATCCAGTGTGAGCACATTGATGTAGAACCCTCACAATGAGCAAAGGAGAGCTGTACTTTTTTCTGACACTTCGATTCCACTATGAAACAGCAAATAATATTTTGGTGCATGCAGGAGACTTGGGGATCTTGGAAGTAGAAAGTGTAACCTACAGGATTCTGCCTAGAATATTCTTTGTTTTAGCTTTAGGTGATGTACATTGCAAATCATAAGCACCAGATTGTCCTAAGTGCATTGTACAACCTTAATTGCAACATTTGGGATGCATGGATTTAGGAAAAGAAGTACTGTATTGTTCTGACCAACCGTCGCAGTTGTGAATCAACCACACAAAGCTGACTGAAGGAGAACAAGGGCTTTTGACCTTACTTTAGGTTGTATGTGCATGATGTGTCAGAGAAATGCTGCTTCAAACAGGTTTGTGATGTTATCCTGGCATGACGTTGTGCCTCTTTCTGCTAAGTAAATTGTGTTGCACTCCAATAGTGTGAGTGAAATGGGGGGAGTGGATCAACCAAGAGTCTGGTAATAGCTGGCCTGAGCATCAAGATCAATCATAGTACTGAAACTGTCTGCTACCTGTGTGCACAGCAGGCCAATATTAAAACATCACCATGGAAATTCATAATTTAAATAACTACAATAGTTTTAAGTTACTTGCTAAGGAGCACAAAACCTTAATGAATAAGCTACCTTAAAATATAGCCAGGCAAGGCATGAGTAACTTGAGACACAGTACATAGCAGTGCACACTCTCCTGTGGACATTTAATATTGCCATTTCATCCTATGAAGATTTTCACAATCAGAATTGTAAAGTTTAAAAATGGTATTGTACTTTCCCAAATGTTCCCAGATTGTTTGATCAGCTCTCCTGTAACTCAGTTCACTTAGGGCAGGGTTCTGCAAAGTCGGTCCTGGAGAGCCGGATCCATGCCAGATTTTTAGCATATCCACATTTAGAAAAAAGATGTTTCAGAAATCTACATTTTTCTAAATGCGGATATGCTAAAAATCTGGCATGGACCTGGCTCTCCAGGACCGACTTTGCAGAACCCTGACTTAGGGGAAACCGTGAAATACTCTTTGATCTCAAACACTCAGTCCGCAAAACTCTAGATAATCCACAGCAACCATTTATCGTCTACTACAGGATTTAAGTAATGATAGTTTAAGTTGCACTGTACCACAGGTGTGAGACTTACCATGGACAGGCACTCATTTCTCCAGCCATAGCTTCCAAGGGACCAAAACGACATCCAAATCATTTTCAAAATTGATGTCTATGTTGGAGAATTGTATTAAGAGCTGCAGAGCACACTCCTGGAGAAAGATGTCTCTGACAGAGGAATTTAGTTGAAATGTCTGATCAGCAGAGTCACAGAGGGATCATGTGTGCCTTCTGTGCCAAAATCTTCCACAGTAACCATTAATATCCATTGACTGTTAGAACTGACAACCTTGGAGTGGTTTTAACCTTCACTCCTCCTGCTTTGCTGAATTTGTTCTTGTTAGCTTTAGGACTCTGCACACTTTACCACTGCAAACCAGTGGTAACTCCTGCTTTGGCTAACACCAGTAAACGTGGTAAAATTGGCTAGCACCCAATTGGTATATTTAATTTACTTCTAAGATCCTAGTAAAGTTATAAACCATATCCCCAGGGTTGGTAAAATAAATCCTACTGGTGTACATGCCACTTAGGTAACCATTTGGAACCTGTCCCAGGCTTACCATTGTAGCCTGTGTGTGCAGTTTTAAATTGCCATTTCAACATACCTGGCAAAATAAACCTTTTACCAGACCTAAACCTTTCATTTAAATACATTTAAGTGACACCTAGGGTTGGCCCTAAACAGCTCATAGGGAAGGGTGCATTGTATTAAAAAAGCTGAATATGTAGTTTTAAGTTTTACATGTCCTGGTAGTGAAAATCTCTCATTATTCCAAGGCCTACTCCTCCCCTGGGATAACATTGGGATACCTTATTACATTAAATAACTGCTAAATTGTGTTTAGGATCAGGCAGGAATGTCAAGTTTGGTGTCTGGGGAATTGCAATTTAAAATCCTCCATATGGTATTGTTGGATTTTAAGTCATAATTCAAAAGTCACATTTAGAAAACTGGCATTTTCTTTTGCTAACCACTTGGTGTCTGTAGCCTATTTCTTGGGTCACATGATTAGGTGTAGTTGGCCTTTGTGTACTCTTCAAAGACTCAAAAGAGTGTCTAGATATTGGCAGTATGGGCCATTCTGATTTAATGAGGGGGTGGAGCTGTGATTTGTCACACTTGCACTTCAGAGACACTGTCCCACCTCACACACAAAGGACTTCAACTAGCCTATTGTGCCTGTAGACAAACCGAGGCCACAGCAGTGAGCCAGGAAATTCCAAACACCGCTGTGGGGAGAAAACTCCAGAGCTTCCCCCACTTTAAAGTGAGTCCTAGCATAAAAATGAGACCCACAGACCTACACTCTAGTACACTCCTGGGCCTATGGATACTACAGACCGACTACTCTGCTGCGTGAGGTGTGACATGCTGTCTGAGACGGATGAATGGTGCTGCACCCTTCATCCAAAGCTGACGTGACTCCAAGGGTCAGTTGGTGGACATCCCGTTCTGACCTACTGGGAGACAAAAAGTGTCAAAGGCCCCTGGGCCATTGCCCAGCTGACCTGCTGCAATTGGACCTGACTGGGTCTGCAACTGGATGTGCTTGAACCCTGTTAGTCTTTGATAGGGTCCGTTTCTCATCCCAAGATTTGCCTCCCAAGTCCTGGAAATTTGGTGTGGTATAAGTTGAGCTCCTCTATAATTCTGAAGTTTTTTGCTCTTCTAGTCCATGAACGGGCCTGTTCAATCCAATACCTGCCACCCTCGAGGCGATCACCAACGCAAAGCTCTGGTGAGCCCAACTATTCACACTACAGCAACCGCTAGTGACCAGTAGCACAAGACCTGCACTTCACACTACAGCATACAGCCCTTGGTGACCATCAACCCGAATCTCAATCGTCAACTGCCCGCAATACCCACAGAATCTTTGGGCTACAGTGACAACCCTCCCTAATGCCCAGCCGTGTCTTTGTGTTACCACAACAGCCATCTGCAATGCTTTTCATTCACATCATGGCCTCCTCCACCGGCAACAGAACTCTTCACACTGGACTTTAGGAGGTAACCTTTTCAGCTGGACTAACTGAGTCCCTAAATCCGGCCTGCACTCCATCATGTTTCATCTGAATTTGGGACTTTCACCTGGTCGTGCAAGACAGAAGAACCACAAGTGGTGCTTTTGTGCTTTTAGCTGCTATACTTACTGTGGGAATGTACCATCTTTCTTGACATTTACCCCCAATTTCTGTCTGTTTGCCAGTGTGTTTTGCCTGTCTCACTGAGATCCTGCTAGCCAGGACCGCAGTGCTCATAGTTTGTGGCCTATATGTGTTGTCAGTATGCTTGACTGTGTCACTGAAGTTCTGCTAATCAGAACTCCAGTGCTTATGCTCTTTCTGCTTACCAAATTTGTCAGGTTTCTGCCCTCCTGGGGAATGAGCAGCTCAATCCCAGGAAGGCAGAACAATGCATTTCCATTAGGAGAGGGGTGTTACACCCTCTCCCATTGGAAATAGGTGTTACAGGAATGGGAGGGGTATCCTCCCTGAGCCTCTGGAAATGCTTTGAAGGCCTCCTTGCATAATCCAGTCTACACCGGTTCAGGGACCTCCAGCCCCTGCTCTGGTGTGAAACTGGACAAACGTGTCCATCACCACCCCAGGGGTGGTCCTCCAGAGTGTCCCTGGTGTTAGCCATCTTGGATTCCAAGGTGTGGGGGCCCTCTGGAGACCTCTGAGTGGCCAGTGCCAGCAGGTGACATCAGAGACCCCCCCTGATATGTGCATACCTGGGTAGGTAGCCAATCCCCCTCCAAGGAATATTTAGGGTCTCTCCTCTGGGTGTTTCCTCAGATTTGGTTTGCAAGATTCCTTCTGGACTCCTCTGCATCCTCTGCTTCAGCTTCTGACCATCAGATCAACCTCAGACTTCTCCAGGAACTACTGTAACTGCAACAAAGTATCCAGGATGACTCCTGTGACCTGCAACTTCAGCTCCAGCTACAGCCAGCAGTAGCAACAGTTTCCAAGATGTGCACGCTCTGAGGACTGCCTGTCTTCACCCTGCACCAGAAGAACTGAAGGAATCTCTTGTGAAGTGACGGAGTCACTTCCCTGCTTCAGCAGGTACCCTTCTGTGATGACAACCGGTATTCTGGGACTCCCCTCCTGATGACAAGCGTGCTCCCTGGAACACATGTGGTGGACCAAAGTGACCCAGACTGTCCAAAGGTCCAGCTTTCCAAATTTGGTGGGGGTAAGAGCTTGCCTCCCCGTGCTGCAACAGTGCCCCTGTGCACCACATCTTCTGCAGCTCACTGGGCTTCTGTGCACTTCATCCAAAAGTTATTCATGCACAGCATAGCCCAGGTCCCCAGAACTTCTTCCTGCGATGCACAGCTCCCTGAGTTGTTCTCTAGCGGCATGGGATCCTCCAGTGTGGTGCTGCGATGACCACACTTTCCATCTTCTTTGTCCCCATGTTCTGGGACTCCTGTGGGTGCTGCCTGGTCTTCTGAGGGCTCTCTGAAGTGCTAAGAGCCCCCTCTGTCTCCTCAGTCTGAGTTGAGACCCCCAGGTCCCTCCTGGGTCCAGGCAGCTCCTCTTTGACGCAAAATGCTTCTTTGCTTGAACCAAGGCTTGTTGGCGGATTCCAGTGACGCAAACAGCCTGCATCCAACAACTTGACGTAGGACATCTCCTGCACCAAGCAGGAACTGGCAGCCATCCTCTTTGGTGCAGTACTGTACTTTTATTCTAACTGGAGAATCCACTTTTGCACTTTCTTCTAGGTTTGCAGAGGCTCCTGTCCTTCCTGGACTCTTCTTCGACTTCCGGACTTGGCCTCCTCTCTCCACAGGTCTTCAGGTCAAGGAATCCATTGTTTGTTGCTTTCAGTCTTGCTCGGTTCTTGCATAATTCATCATCATGACTGTAGTGTGTTCTGAGGAAACTTGCTGTACTTTACTCCTGCTTTCTTGAGCTCTGGGGTGGGGTACTTTACTTACCTTCGGTGTTTTCCTACACTCCCAGCATCCCTCTACACACTACACTTGCCTAGGGGGGAATCTGACATTCACATTCCACTATTTTAGTATATGTTTTTTGTTGCCCCTAGGCCCATTGCAATCTATTGTATTTTCTACTGTTTGCACTAATCTATGACTGTTTACTTACGTGATTTTGGTTAATAGTGTATATATTGTGTATAATACTTACCTCCAGAAGGAGTATTGCCTCTAAGATATGTTTGGCCTTGTGTCACTAAAATAAAGTACCTTTATTTTTGGTAACACTGAGTATTGTCTTTTGTTGTGTATTAGAACTGTGTAACTATAGTGGTATTGCAGAAGCTTTGCATGTCTCCTAGTTCAGCCTAAGCTGCTCTGCTACAGCTACCCATAGACAGCCTAAGCAGCTAGAACACTGCCTACATATCACTAATAAGGGATGACTGGACCTGGTATAAGGTTTAAGTACCTTAGGTACTCACTACAAACCAGGCCAGCCTCCTACACTTACTTTCACTTTTTAAAATTGCATATCTATGGTTCGACTGATTAGATATTTTGTTGCTTTGGTGCCAAATAAGTTATTACATTTTACTCTATTTTTCTAAATTGGTGTGGGATTTTTCTTGGTTGTATTACCACTTTATTACTATTTGAGGTCTGCCTAAATAATTACACTCTGCCTTTCAGTTAAGCCTGACTGCTTTTGTGCCAAGCTACAAGAGGTTTAAACTAACTTTTGTGGTTCATTCTGACAAGGTTTATGGCTGTTGCTTGAGTAAGATTTCACCCTCTCAACCAACAACTCAATTATCCAAAAACTGTTCAACTGATAGTTTAGAGCGTCTACTCCTTTAAAGGGTCCATGCACTTTTCTTCACTTGACTTGCTCTCAGCATATAACACAGGTGCCATCTTTGAATCCAATGCACTCAAGTGTCAATGGGGCAGCAAAATTAGAAAAAGGACCCAAGCCGTATCCAGAGCGCGATCTTATAATGTTAAAGATCTACATTAGCTCATACATAATCCATTTACTAAATAGAGTGATCCCTTCAAAATTTTATGGCAACTTCCTAATCCAAAATAAATATACAGATGATAACTTGGTGCACTTGCCCTTTTATGGATTATGTCTGCATGCTCTTCAAAACTTTCACAGGTGCCATAGTTGAATCCCATCTAAATTCACCACAACACCCAAGCCTTTAATGGTCCAGAAAAAGTAGAATGGGGATGCAAGCCTTAACCACAAGTGAAATCTTGTAACATTAACCAGCTGCATCAGTTTGTAGTATAGGCTTTAATCACTAGTTTTACAAAATTGTATTGGGACCCAAAGGTTTTTAGTAATTACATCCCAGAGTTCTTTAGGTATCAATAATACTGATTGTTGAAAGTCATCCTATCCAAGGATTAACGGCAAGTGGTAATTTCGTGTTCCTTACAAACAGTACATCTCCTAAGCATAAATACTTCTAATAATTGTGATTTGTAACACTTCTGAACATAACAGTGCACATTGATGTAGCCTTAAGTTACAGAATATTACCATAATTACACAGACTTCATTCTATCTCTCCAGACAACAAAAAGTAATTCAGTTCTTTCTAAGTATTGTATACTAACAAAGAACTGCATTACTTTTTCAATAAAAAATCATAAAAAGTAATGCACTTCTTTGTTAGTATTGCATACTAATAAAGAAGTGCATTACTATTTATAATAACAAATCATGAAAAGCAATGCCGTTCTTTAATACTAGAATGGAGCAATCTGTCAACCAAGTTGTACCTACACTTAGCAATCAAACCAAAAGAATGCACGATGTGCTACCATTTAAAGTCAAAGTCAACCTCGTCATAACCAACAAAGGAATAGGCTGCCAAGCAATATTTTCCATAAGCATATTTTGAAATAAATACTTAACTGCAAACTTGCAAAAAACCTTCAAAATAGCCTTAACCAACATGAAAATGACATGACATTTATATAAATAATAGACATAAGATTTTATCAGTATCAGTCAAAGCAATAAATAAAATTCCAATCTTAAAGAGGACTGATATAATAAAATTAAATAAAAATTGTGTGCACAAAAAAACCTAAGGTCCTAATTATGAGTTTAGTGGTCCACGCACTGCCATGTCGGCAGTGGTGGTCTGACTGCCAACCGTTTTGGTGGTTGGACCACTGTATTACGATCCTGGCAGGCCTATGAAGCAAAGAACTCTGCGGTTCCACTGGCACATCTAGGCAGGGCAGACCACCACTGTGACGAGGCAGGACAAACAGGCCGGCGGAGCCAGTGTTTTCACCAGACTCATAATGATGTTGCACACTGCCATTGTGACAGTGGTGGTCCTAACACCACATCTCACAGGCGGAAACAGAAAGTATAAAGGAAGCAACTCACCTAGGTAGTTTTACATGTCCTGTGCTGCCATGGAGCCTAACATATACGTCCTGCCGCTGCCCATTGATGAAGCACAAAATTTACTCCACCATGGATGCAACCGACTGTAAGTACACACACCTACCTGTGCCATCAACCTTAACAGATTGTCGTGCTGTCTTCCCCTTGATATGGGGCCCACACTACGGTCACCAAGTTCATGTGTGATTGTGTCCAAAGTTGGATTCATTCACAATGAAGGACACATTACAGTCAATAAACACCCCTTTTGGGCAGGTCACTCACACTGCAATGCCACATTACACAAAACCGTTCATCTGCACATCTAAGCACAGGGACAGTGATGTGTACACAAAATTGTGTCACACAATAGCAACAACACAGCAACATCACATCTACCAATACAACTTATACCCCCACATTGCATACATGCCATGAACTGTCATCAGATTCAACACACATATGTATGATTATGTCATGGAACAAAAACACCTCTCACATTAAACAGCACTGCAATGGACCCATACATCACTCACATTGCAACACAAAGGAGGAACAATGGAATGCACAATAGTCACAGAGACAAATTTCAAAAGCTCACTATGCAAACAATAACTGCACAGTAGGGATGGGGCCATCAGAAGCAGTTATGAAAGGATGCTGCCCTGAAACACATTACACTTTGCACATGCCCCCAAATGCATTTGCACAGTAAAAGGACCTTCAGGTAACTCAGGGACAAAAAATACTAGAGCCAAGTGACATGCCCATCTGCATAATGTGGAAGTGCAAGTCAAGAAAGCACAGACAACAGCAACAGTATGGGCCATGCATCTAGATAAAGTAGCTGCAAGAGAATCACAGCAAGATGGACACATGCTCAGTCAAATGCAAAGGAAGCTAGCACAATTGAACACCCTCCATATCTGCACACAGAAAGCTCAAGCTGCCATGCATGAGACTAATCTGCAATCCGTATCAGGGGGACGGTTCTAACACCATACATGCTGTCATTGTACCACACAAGATGAAATACTTACCATACTAAACAGAACACAATGCGATGACACCCCATTTGAATTAACACCCAAATATCCATACAGTCAACATCTCCCTTTGTCTTGGGTAACACCAATACTGTCTACAAAGTCAGATATTGCAAGCAACAGCAAATGGATCAGCAAGCAGGCTTAAACAGGTACAACTGTAGGCAGCCAACACAAGTTACTCAGGAGCAACATGAAGGTAGAAAAGGAATTGCAGGACAAATGTGTACCCAAGAAATAATTGCTTGGGTTTATTATGGCAAAATGCATAATAGCAAGGGCCAGTGGCCAGTCCATATTGAAGTCTCTGCACAGTACTGTGTCAACACTTGACTCCTATCACAGCCAGAGAACATCCACAGGGACCCACATCAAGTAGGCAGGCAGGCACCTCAGGGATCATCCTTGGGCAGGGGGTCAGATTTGGGATGGGTGGGTTTGGGAGAGGTGGAATGTTCCTTTGGAGGGGTGGGCTTCCTCTTGGGGGGAGGAATGTGGGTGCTTGCAGGGGGGTCACGGATGACAGGGGAGGATTTGGAAGTAGATGGGATAGGTTGGGAGGTGGATGGGGGCCTCTTGGGTTTAGGAGGGGTTTTCGAGGGAACAGGGGAAAAGGCAAGCTCGAAAAGGAAACTCTCCTTTGGAATATAGGGATGGTCATCAGAAGGGGATGGGGATTTGGAGGTTGAGGGAGAGGTTGTCCGGTGCGTGGGCGTAGATGCATTGGGTATGTACGTGTGTGAGATATGCTTTTGTTTGGGTGGTGTCTATTGCAAATGTGAGTGTGGATGTTTGTGTGTCTTGAAGGCTGGGAGGTAGGGGCACTGGATGATGGATTGGTGGATGTGTATGTGTCTGTTGGGGTGGTGCCTGTGGGTAGGATGGACATGCTGGATGTTTTTGTATCTTTTGGGGTGGTGTCTGATGGTATGCTGGATTTGGTGGATGTCTATGTGTCTGTTGGGGTGGTTTCTGCGGGTATGGTGGATGTATCTGTGTATTGGGGTGATGTCTGTGGGTAAGGTGGGCATGGTGGATGCGTCACTGGCTGTTGTGGTGGTACCTGTGGGTATGCTGGATGTGGTGTGTGGATCAGTAGTGGGAGTGTCTGGTAAAGTGGTTGCTGATGTCATGTTTGTGGGTGCATGATGATGATGTAGATTCAGTCTTCTCTGTGGTATTCCCCTCACCGTCTGGGCCACTGGGTCCCTCTGTGTCAGTGGTGTCTTGACCGGAGGTACCCTGGCCAAATGCTTCCCCACATAGTTGTGCTCTGTCTCCTTCACTTGCCTGGGATAATCCTGTAAATACAAGGAGAAACTACATTTTCATGAACACACTAGGACCGCAGCTGTGAGTAGCAAACATTACCATGACGTCAAATAGGCCACAGCAACAAACTCCATCAAAGTGGCTCCTATACCATACAACAGTGGTTCCCAACCTGTTGTCTGGGGACCCCTGGGGGTCCTCGAAGCCTCCTCAGGGGGTCCATGACTGTTTAGAAAAGGATATAATTTTAACAGATTTGGTCGCCAGCTTTCAATAATGACTTAGTGAGGAGTTCCCGGAATCCAATAATTATTCAGTAGGGGCCCCCGGGTTCCAGTAGGAGGGATCCACGGAAGTCAAAAGGTTGGGAATCACTGCCATACAAAATGAATGCAAGCAATCTGAGCTGTCAAAAGTTGCCCACAGGAAAATCAGGATCTAAGACAACTACAATTTCATGGGTGAAGTTGTGCAATCACACTAACCATTGAACAAGCAGGAGACCATATCACCTTCAATGCTTTGCTTTATGGAGCATATCTCAGTTACCTGTTGTCATACAATAGCAGCCCAATGCCAAGTTAATTCCCACAGATCCCACATAAGGTAATGCAGACATATATTTGTTACATACACAGCAACACAACAATGTGAAATGATGCTCCCAGAAGATGCCATGTTGCTGACATCAGTACAGTAGCCTGGAGAAGGTGACATGAAAATACTCATGTCATACTAAAAGCATATCAACAATGCAAACTTCACCATGTGACATTTGTCCCACTGGAGCATAGAGCATGGAAATGGACACTGTAGACAAACTGTGTGAATTGACAGGGAGATATGTCCCTACAATCTACAACTCGATAAATCAGCAAGCCACTAGGAAATTACCTCTAATGTCCGGCACTCTTTACAATGACATACTCTGATTGTATAAGAAGACACCATTAGTCCTTTCTATGTTGGAGAGGCACAGACATTTGCAAGTACTTGTAGAAGGCCCTCAAAATCTTGCCCAATAGGAAGCCACATCACTGTCTCCATTTTGGTCCTACAAACCCAGATGTCTATTGATGAATGGGTGTACCCAAACACATATGATTTCAACATAACTGGAAGTCCCTCCATGATGCATGCCCACAGTCAGGTTACAAACCTTCCCCATTACACATGTGCAGTGTACTTTCCCACATGATGCCACATCAATGGCATGGAAATGGGCATTGTGGCTAAAAAATCTAGTCATACATGTCTACTGCAGTTGTACATGCCAAATGACATGCAATGACATGCAATGACAGTTGAGGGTATGTGTCAGCCAACATTGAATGGTGACACACTGTTGGCTGTAGCACCACATGAAATGTAGACCCATTGCAAATGTCCTATTCCAAACACAAGCTGTCATGCACATATGTAAGGGAATACAGAAATCATCCTATTAGCAAAAGTAGGCCATGCATGAAATAGCAGTGTACACATTATGTCAAAAGAGAAAGGGACACATGCTAACATGTAGGCACAAGGAATGCTGGCAACAGTGATGGCACAGAAATCATGTCCATGGACATTCCCCATTTACTGAGGGAAAGTATTGATATGTAGCTGACCCAATGAACAATGTATGCTTCGTCACATAAATTATGGTCTTCTCCCCATTGCAGAAAGGTACTGTGGCACCAGCACCCGAAGACAAGTAGCCTCTGGGTGACAGATGCCAATATACTCATTTGACAAGACACATGGTTGAGGACAGTGATCCATCACTTTCCCTGGCCTGTAACACTGAGTAGTGATCTGTTGTGTAGAATGTACACCCACAACAACAAACATTACTTGAATGATCAATGTACACAGCCATGCGTTGTCTTTGGAGAGCAATTTGTTTGTGGATAGTACACAGTTGTGTCATAGGTCCCTGGGGCAGTAGGCAAGGCACATAAGTATGCACCACATGACATATCTACACAAACAGTCACTCATTTACTGTGTCACACATGGCTCATCCCTAATCCTCAGGGGGAGATATCAGAACCTAACACATTAATTTGGCAATATGACAAGCAGGAATATGCCATGAAATTACACCCTTGTGGCTGCTGTGCTCCCCTTAAACGCCAAGAAAGGTCTGGGTACGCCACCACCAGGATGTGGGACATTAACAGGTTCATGGTCCGATGTGCACCCTTCTCACATTGGGAGGACAGCCCCAGCTGGAACTCAGTGATCTTCCGGGCCCAGCGTCTCAGGTCCCCCCCACCTCTTACGACAGTGGGTGCTCTGCCGGCTGTGGACACGCAGGATCCGCACATTCCAGGCAATGGCTCTCAATATCTCCGTCTTCTGATGGGCGTTTATCTCTATGGATGCAAGTGACAAATCTAGAGATTACAATCACAAGATTTGTCAGAAATTGTTGAGTCATACACATGTCAGAAACACCAAGCTAAATATTTTCAGTTTGTCAACACACCACAACTGTAAATAACACAAGTCAATAAGTACAGGGACAGGACTACAGATGTTTGTATCCACCTGCAGACTAACACACTACTCTGCTTAGGGCTTACAAGAACTAAGCAAGCCTGCTCACATCAGCAACATGTACTGTCACAATGAAACACTATGTGGCTTCTGGAGAGTAAACTCCTTAGGCCTGAATGGACCAACACATCCACACTCTGAAAGATTGACTCATTGCATAGAGTCCTCACAGGCAACTTTTATAGAATAGACTTCACCATTACACTTCAGTGACAATGAAGGGACAGGTTTTGTCGATACAGAAAGTGTCTTCCCTATGCATGTGTGGACCTGTATCCTACCAAAATCAGACTCATGTCACTTCAGGGGGTGAGGGGTTCCGTGGTATGTATGTGTACCACAAAGCACTTCTTTGGACATATGTGTCTGCCCTACAGAGATGGCATCCAACATACAAAGGTATGCAGTGCACAATTTGTGCTGTGTGACCAAGCTACTGACTAACATGTCATGGTCTCCCAGGAATCAACTCACTGTCTGCATGGTGGAACTGTCATTCATGTAATAAGCCTGTACTGTGCAATTATGACTAATGTGAAGGTGTCAACCGAGCTTTGGGAGTAAGGGACCTGTCATGAGTTAAAGACACACATTGATAATGATGCAAAATGCACAGATGGACTATTTTTAGGATGTACCTCAGTAACCATTCCTAATCTAATCAATGAACTGAGGCATTCAGAGCACGTTTTGCCACTAGAGCCTCATATTGCCCACATGACAAGATCTGCTGGTATACAGGGAGTGGTCACAGTGACACAGTTGCATAGCCACAGTGACTCTCCCACAGCCTGGACTAGGTCCTATACTTGTAGATATATGTGACAGGCCCTGGTTTCAGCAGGCTGAGCATGCAAAACCTATATGTCACTCACATTTCCATCACTTCCATAGATGACAGTACATCATTTGGCCATCAGAAATTTTGCATGTGGTTTGTGTAGCAACCTGAAGGGCAGAGTGAGTCAGGATATGGCTTCCAAACCACAGTTTTTCAAAGCCAGATGTGAGTCGAAAGGTCTGTGATACCATACGCATTGCTTACAAGATCCTCAAATGACTCATACAACATGCATACACAGCCGATGCTGTCATGCACATGCATGTTACCCAATATTTACAACCATCATGAGGAAAGAGAGGTCATTGGATGGCAGTAGAAAAGATCCTGGCCTAGTTATGTGCATCCAACTCAAGGAGAATCTAGGACTACAAAAACCTAACAAAACACAATTTTAATGAACACAACATATAGTACTGGCCACCAATATCTGCACAATGTGTATCCCATTTATGCCACACAGAGTGCAACAACAGGCACACAAAAAGTCTAACTGGCATACAGGGGAGCATAGTAGCCTGTGAGGAGGGAAAGGATAGTGTTGAACAGAGTCAATTGTGCCAATGAGGTACTTACTTGCTCTTCTGGTGAGCCACTGAACTGTCCATACAGGGGAAGGACCTCATTAACAAGCCTTCCCAGCTCCTCGGGAGAGGAGACATGGGCCCTATCACCTGCTGGACGTGGCATGATTGCTCCCAGAGGTGGCACACAGCAGCTCAGGTAGTGGAGTTGTTGCTGGCAGCAGTGTCTGGAGTCAAGTGAGTGAATTTGCACAACATGGCAGTCATGTCTGCCACGTATGCGGTCATCACCACCGAAGGAAACAGCCATTGGGATGTGACTACCACAGTCAACAACCTTAGTCTATGGCTGTGTCTGCCACTGTTGGAACTGCCTACCACCCAGACAACTTCCGACAACAGTTGCGGGGAGTTCCAAATGTCCAGTGGAGTGGGTCAGGTATCCGCCATTTTGGCAGCCTGAAATATATAAGTACTTGGCTTTCTAAACTGCATCACACCTAACATATATGTTTTGTAGCATCACAAACATCCTCATTGTGTCTTGTCCTGTAGCTCCTTCTACATAACCACAAGGCTAGTGTGTTGCAGGGCACAGATGGTGTTTGATGGCGGTGGACTTTCCACCACTGCTGACCGTCTTTTTGATAGTAGGAAAATACAGTTACATTTCAAGGGGAAATTGCGTAGCAGAATGCTGAGTTATTCCAAATCCACGTTTGGAATTGTGGTGACAACCATGGGAATGACATGTGACCCTTGTGTAGTTGTCAGCTGTGATGTCTACTGGGTGCCATGTCTATCTAGTCAGAAATGCTTTGTCGCATGATATTATTGGCATACATCATGTATGTTTCTGTAGACACAATGACTAATGTTACAAATCATGTCTTGTCATACATAGGTACCCTGTGAGAGGGAAGGTGCGGCAACCTCCTGTCTACTGACAGACCTTCAGACCATGGTGCAAAGGCATATCATTCAGTTTTCCTGCCTAGATAGGCAAACAACAGTGAACTTACGCCATCAGTTGGAGCCAGATCTGATGTCAGTATTGCACTTCCTGGCAACAGGGTCCTTCCAGCATACAGTGACCTTATCTAATGTTATGTTCCAACCTATGTTCTGTCTGCTGTTAAAGGATTTCCTCTCAGCAATGGTGAAACACATTGACAGGTATATCAGGTTCTCCTTACGTGAGGATTTAGTCAATGAGAAGGCTGACTTTCATGGTTTTGCCCACCTCCCACATGTGGTGGGGGCCATTGAGGTACACAAGTTGGCTTGGTGCCACCGTAGGCCACTGAACAAGTCTATCTCAACAAAAAGAACTTCCATTCCATTAATGTGCAAGTTTACTGGCTGATGGCTACATCTCACATGTGTGTCTTGTTATCCAGGATCACCAAATGATACCTTCATAATGGGGAACAACACCATACCCCAGCTGATGTCACAACTGCACCCAGAGAGGGCCTGGCTGGTTGGTAAGTCATGTCTGTCCTGAGTGCCTGAGCAATGTCAGGTGCTACAATCATGAAGTGAGGGACTCATTGGTTCACTTATGTCTCATTCCTTAACAGGAGACTCACCATATCCAAAACGTCCTTGTTTGCTGATGCCGCTGAGTAATCTAACTATGCCAGGGAAAGTCCACTTCAATGAGGCCCATGGAAAATATGGATGTAAGTGGAGTGAGCCTTTGGCCTTCTTAAGGCCAGATTTTGCTGTCTGGACAGGACTGGTGGAGCCCTCCTCTACTCAACCAGGAAAGTGAATCAGATCACTGTGGCATGCTCATGGTCCACAATATCGCCCTCTGGAGAAATATCCCAAACATCCCAGAGGAGGGGAAGCCTGCAGTGCTACAGGGTGAGAATCCTGTAATGCCAAGTGAGGATAACTGTGGTGAAGAGGAAGGAGCTGACTTGCGAGAAGATGTCACCCAAAGATACTAATCATGAGTGTAAGTAAGTCTTGTGCTATCATGACTGTGACTGTGTGATGAACTGTATTTGTGAGAATGTTTTGAGTCTAGTTTTTTGGATACAACTGGGGAGCTAGTAATCTGCAATAATCAGCCAAAAGCTGCTTGATGAGATAGCTTTTAAAACATCCCCACCTTAATGATATTGCCCTGTTTGTGTCAGTTTCCTTGCAATGTACTTTGTTTTCTAGAGGCTTGCTATGTGACGTGTCATAAGTATGGTTTCAAACCTGTTATCCTTGATTTACTTGTTGCACAGGTACCTTCACCATGACATCTTTATGTGGGCATTTCAGAGTTGTGACATTGGCAGGTTTGTGATGCTCTTCTCACATACTAAGTGGGCATGGATGTTCCAGGTAAAGTAGGTCACATAGTTTGGGTGTATAAGAACTGTGCCAAGAAAGCTTGCACATTGTTTTGGTGGAAGATCAGAAGTGCCCATTGGACTTGTTTTGTATGCTGTGATGGACCTAATGCATCATGTGTATCATCATGTGGGCATGAAATATATAGTCCTAAATTACAACTAAGTCATTTTTCCTTCACATTGGCTAAAAACTCTTTTTGTCTGACCTATTTCTAGCTGTAGATGTGTTTAATCTGTTTCGTTTAAAAAACTTTATTCGGCAAATACAGAATAGCCATAAAGGTGCATAGAAATAAATAATTAAAACATTCAACACAACCGCATCCTGATTCATAATACAGATACAGAATGGTCATAAAAATAGAAATAAATAGATAAACATTCAACACAGACCCAGCCAAGTTCATAACGTCAATTATCATAAAACAAATAAAACCAGCGGGGCAGCATGAACGATTGCACATATCCAGGTTTGACAATGCTAAGGACTAAAGCTTTTCCTAACCTGTATGGCATTTGGGAAACATTGTGCCACCCTGTAGCACACATAAAGATTATTTAAATTGAGTAAAAATTCCAGTGCCACCAAATGTCTTCTAATACTATATTCAACAAAAAGGGGTTTGAGATAGGAAAACCTAAGGTGCTGATAAAATTTACAGAATAACATAAAGTGCAAAGTGCTCTGTTTACTAGCCCCATCACAGGGGCAGCTGTTCAGCTCATGAAGGCAACATCTCATTCTAGGGAATGCTACCAAATGGTGCACTATTCCCAATCTTAGTCTTGTCAAAACAAACTGATGCTGCATGTTAGTGATGCCTGATAGATATCCCTCTCTACTTGCCCCCAGAGAAAAGGACATCTATATAACAACAGTGGATTTTGTAATTTCATTGGTTTTCCTACAATCCAACCTATATTGCAGAAGGTATCCTTAATACATTTCTGTGGGAGTGCTCTGAGTCCGAGTTTATGGCTATATTAAACAGAGTTTTAAAAGAAGAGTAAACATAAGTAAGTCAAGGAATACACATGGCATTTTCCAGTTTTAGACACTCCAGGACAAGTTGTTTAGTAAAAATAGTGTCCACCTTGGACCAGATACTGTGCCATAGGAGCAGGGGACACAACTGCAACACATCCTCCAAATGTTGGAGACCCACTTCCTGATGTACAATCCTGTTACCTGTGGAGGTGGGTAGATATAACAGATGTCCTAAAAAATGACTACTCTCCTTTTGCAAAATGGTACTTCTTACATAGCTCCCACTCCTGCCCCATCTGCTACCATAGATAAAAATCTAGCCCTGTGAATATCTACCATGGATGTGTTTAATCATTGTAGGCCACAGTGCCTGTGCCGCAACACTGACATATTTTTGTGTCATACCGCCAGATGCATGGGCCTTGGATTATGGTGGTCCTGTGATCAGGGACAGTTGTACTGCATAAACCACTTTAATGTTTGCCTATTCTACAGGACAATGCCTGGCAAGTCCGTTCACACCATGTTCTGGAGGTTTCTACCTATCATCATCTTCATTTAGTCAGTATGAGTCAATCATTTTAGATTTCCAATAATCCAGACAGATTGGCAGCCTGCGTGCTGTACACTGTAAAAAGTTTTTTAGTTTGAGCAGACACTTGCATGTATGTGTTTATGTTGGAGTGTTTAAATCCTGAGCTAGACACTGTGTACATGCAACATATCCCATCTTAGACAAGTAGCTTGGGTCATCATTGTATGGCTCACATGGTCTAATACATCTACCTGGCTAAATAGGAAATCAAAATCAACAGACAAAGAGTCAGTGAAGGGTGATTTTATTGTGCAGCTATGACCAACAGAAAATATATGTGACATTAATCAACAAAAATTCAAAATGAAGGGGTCAGTCATGGTGAATGAAATCATTGGAGTAGATTCCATACCACTGGGAGTGCAAAGTCCAGAGCACATTGAAGATGGCAGGTGGTTCAGGATCAGTCTAGAGTGAATGAATAACACACAAAGGAGGTCCTTAAGGAAGAGGATTATTATTGGCAGTGGTGGGTGTCTTGACATCTGCACCTCCTGGATTCTTTGCTGGACGTCCCTATTTGTGTGGGGGGTGATCTGCTGCCACAGAGGCAGTGGTGTCTGGGCCTTGGCATTCCTCTGACAGAGCTTCCCTTCCAGTGACTGGTACCGATGTTGCTGGGCCTGCTTTTGATTGGCTAAAGGAAGGGGTAGACTGATGTTACAAATACCTGCTCAGGGTGGTATGTATGTCCCTCAACACCCCTGCTAGGGATGCCGTGTTGTTATTGTGGGCTTCCATATGTTCCTGCATGTCCTGATGCATGTCCCTCTGTAGCTGCTTTTTTTCCGGGAGTTCGGTCAACACCTGGCCCATCATGCCTTGGGACTCCTGATAGACCCCCAATGCTAGGACTCACATTCACACATGCACACTTCTTGCTGCTCCTCAAAAAATAAATCAGAATGTATGACAAAAGATGAAACATGTCAGGAATGTGTTTACAGCACAGCATTTCCCTATAACTTGTGAGGAAAATGATCTTCCATATGAAGCCCGAATATTACATTGCATGTTTGTTTATATTGATAAAAGCAAGTGTTGTCCCATTTGTGAACTGTGTGCCAAGCGGTTTATGGAGACATCAAGGGCCTGATTCTAACCTTGGCGGACGGCGGAGGCCGTCCGCCAAGGTTCCGCCGCCAAATGACCGCACCGCGGTCACAAGACCGCGGCGGCCATTCTAACATTTCCTCTGGGCCGGCGGGCGCTCTCCAAAAGAGCGCCCGCCGGCCCAGAGGAAATGCCCCTGCAACGAGGACGCCGGCTCAGAATTGAGCCGGCGTAGTTGCAGGGGTGCGACGGGTGCAGTTGCACCCGTCGCGTATTTCAGTGTCTGCATGGCAGACACTGAAATACTTTGCGGGGACCTCTTACGCGGGCCCCGCGGCACCCCCTACCGCCATCCTGTTCCTGGCGGGAGACCCGCCAGGAACAGGATGGCGGTAGGGGGTGTCAGAATCCCCATGGCTGCGGAGCGTGCTCCGCAGCCATGGAGGATTCCCCCGAGCAGCGGAAAGTCGGCGGGGGACCGCTGACTTTCCGCTTCTGACCGCGGCTGAACCGCCGCGGTCAGAATGCTCGTGGGAGCACCGCCAGCCTGTTGGCGGTGCTCCCGTGGTCGGTGGCCCTGGCGGCCGGAATCATCAGAAGTGTTTGATGACTCATCACCAGCACAGCATCCACACCCCTCATGAATGATGACTCATCACCAGCACACCAGTCTACAAATAGAACTGCCAAGGTGTTTCCTGTGCTTGGCTTCGAGTCTTCCTTTACTCGCAGGTGTTCCCGGTTCAGCTGGAGTTCTGGGGTTCTTTCAGGAGTCATCTTTCCAGTGCTAGGCTTCATCAGAGCTTCCCTCTCTGGAGCTGATGACTTTTGCAGGGGCTGGAGAATTTACGAGTAGTATTCCATCTTCCTCAAATAATCCAAACATTCCAGGAGAAGTCGGTCCATGAGTAATTCCCCTCTTGTCTCCCTGTTTTCAGCCTTCTTGAGGTTAGCGACCTTTTGGTCCATAATGAAAGACATTCGTCGAATCTGAGAAACCCCTGATACAAGACTATTTTCCAAAAACAGCTTGAGAAGTATTTTTAAAAACAGCATTGAAGTTAAGTGTTGTGAACTTCTGAAAGAATCGCACAATATCTTTGCAAACTTAAACGTTTATTCTGATTGTTGTGGAGCAAGTCTATTGTGTGAAAATGAATAACAAAAGACAAATTTATAAGTTTGATTTTATAACGATTTTGTTGTGAGTTACAAAAGCATGTTTAATAGTTGAGTAGTCGAGCGCTAATAATTATTGTGACTTTGCAGAAAGACTTGGTGATTGCACAATCGAAAGATAATAATTATTGTTATTTTGCTGAAAGACTCTGTGATTTTTGAAGTTCTTTTGTTTTTGGTCTTAGAACTCCTGCACCAAGCCCTGAGGCAACTTTCTTAGAACAGTAATGCTCCTTCGTGAACCAGTGTTTTGTTTCTCTTCCCTTCCCAAATACCTGCTCCCTATCCCTTTCCCCCAGAGGTATTCAGTCGTTCCCTGTTCATTTCAGATACGAGAGAATAGTGTTTATGGGTGAGGGTTTTATTCTCTTCACTCCCACGGAACATGGAATTCAGGTGAGTGGACATCGTCTTGTCACCCAAGATGTGGCTGAAAGTGTCCTGGCCAAGAGAAGCTCCAGTGCGTCAACCCACTAGCCCACAGCATCCCTCTCAGACACCCTACCCCCATGGGCCTGAGCCCTTGCCACAAGTTGTCCCCTCCATCTTGTTCCTGGACCCTCATTGTCCAAAATGTTTGGTCTGCACCTAAGGATCCAGGACTGGGGGCACAAGATGGTAGACACTGTTCTCAGGACACAAGTTGCGTGACAAATGATTGCATTTGATGTTGAAGCAACAGGACTGGGAAGGTTTGTTGTGGGCACAGTGAGACTCACTGTTGCTATCTGACCAGGTTACCCAGATGGACCAGAACCGTCCTCTATGATCAGATGTCCAGGAGTGTCATCATAAGTGAGGGCTTCATCCAAGGGGGTAGTGGCCGTATGTTCCCTGGCCTCTGTGTGCCCAGCAGCAGATCCACCTGTTGATGTAAACTATACATTGTTATTGGTTTTGTGTGAAATCTACCATCAGCGATTTAGAGTTACAGTAATCAGAGAGCTTGTACAAATTTAATTGTAGGTAAACCAAGTGTACCAAGTAGCCATGGTATTGGGTGATTGTATATGATATGTGTGAAGCATGCCAATTCATTTAGACTCAAGCAGCTGCTGAAATGTGCAGATCAATTGCACTTGAGAGGAAGGCCTGAAAGTGACATCAGTATGGCTAACACAGTGGATGGGCAAGATATGGATTTGAGCATATGGAGGCATAGTTGAGTGTGATGCAGGCAGACCCAGCACTTGGTTGCATAGGTGATTGGAATCATCATGTGCACAGTGCTGGATCAATGTGTCTGCTTCTGCTGCCAAGCTGGTGAGGCATCTCGAAACCCTAGGAATACTTCTTGCACACATTGGGTAAGCTGTCCTTCTTGTCCTCAATAGTTTCATCTGGGTTTAGCAAGTCAAGCTAGATAGGCAGACACATCTTTGATTTCAGCATGATCTGTGCTTGCTTACTCTCAGGTGAGTACACTTCATTTGTGAGCTGTCAAACAGTGGTCTTTGGACCAGAGGACAGTGTGCTGGTGGTTGGAGTTGCTGAAACAGTGCCTCCTGGGAGATACTGTCAGGTCACTCCCTGTACTACACACACCTGACTAATGTTATTCCCCCAGATGAGTAAAGTTCATTTGTGAGTTGACAAACATGGGGCACTAAACAAGATAATACTACACTGGATGTTGGAGTAACACAAAACAGGGTCTGCTGGTATTTGCAGTCAAGTCACTCCCTCTAATACACACACTAGACTAATGCTATCCCCCAAGTGAGTATACTTCATTTAAGAGTTGACAAACAGAAGTATTGCAGCATGTGACCACTCTGCTGCTTGTTGGAGTATCAGAAACTAGGCCTGCTGGGAGTTGCATTCAGGTCACTCCCTTTACTACACACACCACACCAATGTTATCCCCAGGTGAGTGCACTTCATTTTAGAGTTCAGATGCATTGGGGCTTGTGACAACTGGGTTGGTGGTTGGAGTGGTAGAAACAGGGCCTGCTGGGAGTTGCAGTTAGGTCACTTTCACTACTCCCCAATACTTGACAACAGTTTTGTTTTACATATCTGTATGCAGGCTGCATGTGTGTTTCTGATATTTTGAGATTAGTGTGTCTGATATTGTGAGATTTCTAGTCCCCATTTGGACATATTGCATCTGATGGGTCTTGGTAACTGTGATGTTGGGTCCGATGATACCCACTGAGATAGTTTGAACTCAGACACTCTGGGTATTGAATGTTGGTGAGGTACATGTGTAAGGCAGTGGGCAAAGCTGAGCTGTGAGCATGCAGGACATTTTGTGACATTTTTGTGTTGTGACTTACCAGAATGCACTCCCCAGGTATCCCTGTTGAACCCTCAGAAGGCAGGATGGCCAAGACCATCTCCACCCAGAGAAAGAGTATAAATGGGGCACTGAGAGGGCCACCACCAGTCTTCTTGGCCTGCAGCTGGTGCTGGTAGACCAAGGAACGGACCTCGCCCCTGAGGTCGTTTCACCTCTTCCTAATGTCCTCCTTTATGCGCAAGGTGGTGCCTACAGCCGGGGTTGGCGGGAGCACCGCCAACAGGCTGGCGGTGCCCCGCAGGGCATTCTGACCACGGCGGTTTGGCCGCGGTCAGAACAGGAAAACCGGCGGTGTCCCGCCGGTTTTCCGATGCCCTGAGGAATCCCCCATGGCGGCGCAGCTTGCTGCGCCGCCATGGGGGATTCCGACCCCCTCACCACCATCCTGTTCCTGGCGGTTCCGACCGCCAGGAACAGGATGGCGGTGAGGGGTGTCGTGGGGCCCCTGGGGGCCCCCGCATTGCCCATGCCAATGGCATGGGCACTGCAGGGGCCCCCGTAAGCGGGCCCCACATAGAATTTCAGTATTGCAGACACTGAAATTCGCGACGGTGCAACTGCACCCATCGCACCCTTCCCACTACGCCGGCTCCATTCGGAGCCGGCGTCCTCGTGGGAAGGGGTTTCCCGCTGGGCTGGCGGGCGGCCTTCTGGCGGTCGCCCGCCAGCCCAGCGGGAAACACAGAATGGCTGCCGCGGTCTTTTGACCGCGGTGCGGTCATTCGGCGGTTCCCGCCGCCCGCCGGGGTCTGAATGACCCCCTCAATCTGTTGATGATGCTGTCCCACATTTCAATTTTCCTGACAGAAGTGTGCTAGACTTGTGATCTAAACAATTGTAGATCCACTCTTATGATTTCATCCAGAATGACTCTTAACTTATCTTCAGAAAAACAGGGATTTCTGGAACACGATAGGGGGAAAAACACTAATGACTGTGACAGGGACTTACTTAACATGGGAAGTGCAATAGGGTGTGAATGGACAAAAGTGTGTACTGGGTGTTCAATAGGATAGTGAAAAAAGAGGTGGCTAATCTATATACTCTACAAATGTTTGTTGCTTGAGCAGCTTTGTCTTGCTGTGTATGTACAAAGGATTGTGGTCTGTGAATGGGTGAGATTTATAGTGTCCTTTGCAGGTGTGTCTACCTTGCCAATGTGTGTCAGCTGTGTTGTTTTTTAATTCTTCCAATGTGCAGATGTGTGTTACTTCACTGACCATGAACCAAGGTGGTCCTGAACGCAACTGGCTGACCACGACAAAGGAACTATCACGGCGACTGTGTGCTTGTAATAAGCTCAGTGGTTGGCCGCGGTGCTGACGGCTCTGGAAGTCTGACCACCTATATCCAGGCCACTGCGCTGCTGGCGGTCAGCCTCTCTTGCTTGGCAGTTCTGCCTGTATGACTCATAATAGGGCAGTCTGGAAGACTGCCAGTATGGCAGCCTTTTCAACCGCCAACCTGGCAGTCTTGCGGTCTGACCACCAAACTCGTAATGAGGCCCTAAACCTCACGAACCAAAAAGCTCAAAGAACTAACTCGATCCATGACATAAAATAATTACAACACTTAAGATACACATTTCTGAATAGCAGTCGCATGATAGTTAAACGAATAATAAAATATAGCATTTCTCACCCAAAAATATGACTTACTATTTTCTAGCTGCAGATCATTCTCTGTATTCACATAGTCAAAATGTACAATCCATCACAAGTGGAAAAAATATTTTCCAAAAAGCTCATAAAAAATGCAAAAATAAAAACAATCCAATAGAGATCTGTCAAAGCAATCCAAAGTATCTAGGAACCATAAAAAATACAAAAAAAGTGTTTAAAAAAGAAACGATCTGGGAAAGTGGAAAACAAGGAAATTAAATCTAAAAAAGATTTAATTAAACAAAATGGTAAATTCAATTGCCTATAAGACACATTTGTAAAGAACAACCTATAAAGAAAAACGGAAAACTCACCTGCAAAGAACATAATCTTTCCATAGGTATATGTGCAATAAAATAAGGGCCAGATGTATCATGCATTTTTGAGGTTGCAAAGACTGCAAAAATGCATTTTGGTAAATATTAATTCCAATTTGAGATTCAGTAACTTGTCACTGAATTGCAATTTGGAATTGTGACTACATACCGATTTGGTATTAGGAAGGGGCGTGTTAAGGACATCCCTTCCTAACACCGAATCGCAGCGGTATGTAGCAATGTTTTGTGACCGAAGTGCAGTCGCAAAATATTTGCATTTTACCATCTACTTCAAGTAGGTGGTAACCCATTCGCAAACAGACCTCTTCCCCTTTGTGAATGGATGCAGAAACATTTTTTAAGAGCAGGCAGTGGTCCCAAGGACCTCTGCCTACTCTTAAAAAAATGAAAAGAGAACTTAATATTTTTATTTTTTAAACTCAGCCCATTTTCCTTCAAGGAAAACTTGCTGCATTTAAAAAAAATAGATTGATTTATTTTAAAGCAATCCCAAACATGGTGATATGCTGAGCCCAGCGGGCCACCATCCCTGTGATGTTAGGGTTTCCTAATGGGTCACAAATTGCGACCTACCTCATGAATATTAATGAGGTTGGTTAATTAGCGAGCCACTTGGAGACCCTAAGTAAAATTCCTGGAGTTTTATACATTCAAATAGTGAGTAACTAATTGCAATTCACAGAAAATTGCTATTCAGATAAATGATACATCTGGCACTTAGCAATCATAAAGCAAGTAGTATGAAAAAATATAAAATACATTTCTAAATCAGTGTTTGAAAATCCAACCCTATACACTAATGAAAAACACTACTATTAATACAACTAAACTTAAAATATTCCCACAAAAAAGCACTATAACTAACATCTAGACAAACCATCTTACTCAACCCTGATCCTAGAAAATAGTCTAAAAATTACACAAATAGACAGTAGCAGTACAAAAAAAATAGCAGCTAACTTAAACTAAAAAAGACTATCTCCCCATAGAATTGAATGGGAAAATAACTAAAGAAATGTTGAATAAATGTAATTAAAAATGTAAAAAACAATTAACCATGTAAAACTTGTCACAAAATGGCGCAAAGAATTGTTTAAAAAGTGTAAAGTATACTGAAAATAATAGTATAAAATATTCAAATATTTAATATATACTAGAACAACATGTGAAAATGATGATAAAAATATGCTTAAGAAATGCTAAAAATGTTGCACAATATAAATAAAACCTGGAAAACCTCCAAAATTTACATCATTCCATATTATTTAAATTAAATATGGTTTACATTGCTTATTTTCATAAATGAAAATGTTTCACCTTAACTAGGAATCTGTATGTTTAAAAATGTAAAAATATGCAATGTACTAGCTTTGAAATATGATAAACGCAGAAAAATGTTGTGCATGTTTATATTATTTATAAATATGTAAATATAATATTATTTATTACACATATACAACTTTTTTATTATTCATCTTTCTAAACACTAACAACGCTAATTAAATGACAACTACACTTTCTGCGTAGAAATACAATCCAACAATAACTATTTTGAAGAAAGTGTGGGACCCTAAAGGGGTGGCATTTACTATTCCCTTTCCAATCTCAACCAGTTCCGAGAATGTGATAGGCACCAAAGGGGTGACATTTACCACTCCCACTTCAATCTAAACCAATCTGGGAAAGGTGTTAGATCCTAAAGGAGTGACATTTACTATTCTCCCTCCAATCTAAACTAATTCCACAAAGGTGTAGAGCAGTAAAGGGGTGACAGTCACTATTCTCATTCCAAATTAGACAAATTTGAGGAAGCTTCTGAATGCTAAAGTTCTTACTAAATCCACTCCAACAAAAATCCAGTTTGAGGGAGGTGTAGGACAATAAAATAGTGACATTTATTATTCTTACTTCAAACTATGCCAGAAGGTACTGGACACTAAGGGGATAACATTTACTTCTCCTATTCAATTCTAGACCAACTGGACACTGAAAAGGTAATATTTATTGTACCTACCTCAATCAAACCAATTTAGGGAAGGTGTTAGACACTAAAGGGGTGGCATGTACTACCTCTCCAATCTAAACTAATTTATGGAATGTGTGAGACACTAAATTGGTAACATTTGCTATTTTCATTACAATCTAAAATATTTTGTGCAAAGCGCTGGACCCTAAAAATGTTATACAGGTAACCAACACTCCATACTGACACTTTATTTGATCAACAAATACATTTAAAATTCTCTAAAAACACAATAATCCAAACTAAAAACCTATATATTTGTAGTTGAAAATTAACATATACAATATTATGATTATCACTATTACTATTACTATATTTTATTAATATTTACTAATATTCCTAAATATAAAATAATACAATTATACTGCAAAAATGAAAATACAGAGAAGTGAAAAAACATGTGAAATTAATTTTGAAATTAAATAATACAATGTATTTTTCATTTAAATTAATATATTTTTTCAACTATATTCCAAGCAGCAGCACTTATTCCAATAACAAATATAATAAAGATTCAGCTATAAAATATCATATAATAAATGTATAAAATATAAATATACAATAAAATACAGTGTTATACATTATAAAGAAATATATATTTTATCTTTTTTCCTAATTTAACTAGGCAACATTTCAACAAGTTCTGAAACAAATATAAATATAAAAGTTTAACTTTTTACATCACTATATTCATAGTTTCATTCTAATTTTAAATCTTAAAAAAACTTCCTTGCAAATATAAATTTGTTCTAAAATGTATAATAAAGGCCTCATTATGATTTTGGCGGTCTGTCAACCACCATGGTGGCAGTCCGACCACTGTCAGAATGACGGTCTGACCGTCATATTACGAGTCATGCTGACCTATGGAGAAAAGACCCACAAGGTCCTGCTGGCACCGCCAGGCAGCACAGACTACCATGTTCACAAGGCAGCACAAACAGACCCGAGGAGACAGTGTCCACAGGACACATCAGAAGGCTGCACACCACCAATGTGACAGTGGTGGTCCAACATATGTATGGATGTGGCATGGAATACAAACAACACTCCCAGTAAACAGCCCTGTAATGGACACACACATCACCCACATCACAGCACAATAGAAGGACAATGGCATGTACAATAGACAGAGAGACAAACAGACAAAGAGCACTATGCTAGCAATACCTGCACAATGGGGATCAGGGCATCAGGAGCACTCAGGAAGGAGGCTGCACTGGGACACATATCACTTTGCACATGCCCCTCAAACAACATGTGAACAGGAAATGGCTTTATATCAGTCACAGGGACAAACAGTATTAGGCCCAAATGACATGCCCATCTGCACAATGTGGAAGTGCAAGTTAACAAAGCACATACAGCTCCAACTGCATGAGACATACATCTACAAGATGTAGCTGCAAGGTACATACAGATAAATGGACACATGCACATGCAAATGCAAACAAAGCTAGCACAATTTAACACTCTCCATGTCTGCACAAACAAAACTCAAGCTGAAACACATTAGATGACTCCATAATCCATTTCAAGGGGACAAGTTTAACACAATACGTGGTCACATTGGACAACACAAGATGAAATACTTACCACAACAGGCAGTGCACAATGCTATGACACCACGATTGCATTTACACCCATATATCCATACCCTCAAGAATAACACAGTGTTGTGCCAAAGCGTGACTCCCAACTGCTAGAGAACCTCTACAGGAAGGGGCATTAGTGGGGCATATAGGCAACTCACAGATCATCCTTGGTGGGTTGGGGGTCGTATTTGGGACAGGGGTTTGGGCTTGGGAGGGGTGGTCTTCTTTTTGGGAGGGGTGGGCTTCTTGGGGGAGTGTATGGGTGCTTGCCCAGGGCAGGGTTGGCCTTGGAGGTAGAAGGGAGAGGTTGTGAGTTGGGTGGGGACCTCTTGGGTTTAGGTCAGATTGGAGGGAACAGGGGAAAGGGCAGGGTGAAACCAAAAACCTTTTTTGGACATGGGGAGAGTCATCAGAAGGGGGTTGGGATTTGGAGGCTGATGGAGTGGCTGTCTGCTGTGTCAGTGCAGATGTCCTAGGTGCGTGCTTCTGGGAGGTATGCTTGTGTTTGATGTGTGTCTGTTGGGTGGGTGATTGAGTGCATTTGTTTGTCTTGGGGGACTGGGAGGTTGAGGTGCTGATGGATGGAGTAGTGGATGTGTGTGCGTGGCTTTTGGGGTGGTGCCTGTGGGTATGCTGGATGTGGTGGATATATGTGTGTCTTTAGTTGTGGTGCCCTGGGGTGTGGGGCTTATGGTGGATGTACGGGGGTTTGCTGGGTTGGTGCCTGCAGGTATGATGTGTGTCATGGGTTTGTCACCGATGGTTGGTGTGGTGCTCCTGTGGGGTGCTGGATGCTGTGTGTGTAATGCTAGGGGTGTATAGGGAAGTTGTGACTGTTGTTGTGCCTGTTGGTGGCTGTTGTTTGCTTGCATGCAGGTATGATTTGTGAGACTTATGTTTCTGTGTGATCCTCTTGCGTGTTTGTATGGATGCATGCAGATCTGTCTGTGTGCTTTGGCTAGGTAAGGGAAGGGGAATTTGTATTGAGATTGGGTTGTGCCTTGGTTAAGACAAGTCCAAGAGTGGGCCTGTCTGTGTCCATCAGTGCCTGCTATTAGCTAGGCTGGTCCACTCCTGTTTTGTCTTCCCTTTCTCACTCAGTACTGGGGAAGCATGAGACTCAGATAACTATAGTCTAGATAATAATGGCTCTGTCACTATACCGTTAACTGTTTTCTTAGCATGCTGTTGGTGTAATCTAATCTCCAAATACATTTAACTGGGAGAGAGGTGGCAATTGCTGGAGGCTCCAAAGGCTATCCCCTCTCCCTCTGCATTCTCAAATGCAAAACATACAACTGCAGGCTCTCTTCTCCATTATCGAATGTCCCTATAATAGAATGTGGCCTAAATCCTGCACATGAGGTTTTTTTCATTATGTTAGCATTCTAACTTTTAAAGGTAGAGGCTGTTTTTCTATTATATAATATATTTTTTTATCTAGTCGTTGGACTAATGTTGTTACTGATTATTTTGTAGAAGAGAGCTGGTACTCCCTTTCTTGTTTCCATTTGTTGCTCTGGCTGTTGGGGTTCCTTTTTCCATCTCTGTAAACCATTGTTAAACTATTAACAAGGGTGGGTTGAGAATCAGCTGGCATTACTCTGATACTACTAGCTTTTTAACAATTTTAATTTTATTCCGGTATACTTTGGATCTCTTTTTCATCTTGATCAAGTCAAAATCCAGTTTCAAGTATTTATGGCTCTCTTGCTCCCGCATTGTCAAGGAACTCCATGCCATTCACCAAGTTGCTTCCTGAGAGGATCTGGATTCAGACTGGGCCTGTTGGTTCACATACCCCAAGCATAATGATGCTTCATCCCAGCTTGTGACATCTGTCATAACATGATCTGGCGACAGGCATCAGCTCCAAGCAGGAGCAAATTAGGGCTGACATACCTCCTACTCATTGTGTCAGGTCTCGGTTGGGGAGGAGGGAATCTCTTCTAACTAGATTCTGGTTTGCACATCTCTGGGGTTAGTTCTACGGCATTTCTCCAACAGTTTAGGGACTGTCATAGGCACTGCTGCTTTGTGGTAGTTGACAAAATTCATCTTGAAAAGGCCAACTTGTTCAACAGCAAAGCCCTGCTCCCACGTAGGCCGTATTAATTGATAAATGCTCAATATAAGAAATAACAGAATTCCTATACTGAGAAAACACACAAGTAGGGTACAGTTTTTCCAATGAATAAGGATAAAATTGCATTTTGCCGACCAATGCCCATAGAGGATGAGAGGCTTGTAGGCATAGTTTTGATATTCACATGCCATGCTGGGATCAACACAAGCCACACCACCCTATATTCCCCTGGGTCTGTAGTTATCATAAAAGCCCAGGTTGATAGGGTTCCCTGGGTGCTAAAAGACTCAGAGCCTCAACATAGCGTAAACCCCCTGTCAAGAAAGACTAAAGTGGGATTTTCTTCAGCATAGTTTTGTTATCTAGGCCCGGTGAGAGGGGTAAATCCCTCATTCTGCCTACTCCTAGGGAAGGAATACTGTCTGATGCCCAGGTTATGGCCTAAGGTCAATAGAGTCTGGCGTCCCTACCAATTTTATTTGTTTCCTTTCTTTTCTGGTGGACATATGGACTTTCTCCCACCCCTGAGGTGATCAGTTTAGTAGTTAATGCCCCAAACTGCAATCTCAGATGGGGAGAAATCTGTCTGTCTCCAAAGGAATTGGGAGAAACACCCAATGCCAGAATTAGGCTGCCTCCCACCCTATAAGTTATATTTATTTTAAAACTGATTGAGTTTAAAGGGTAGGGATTCTGGAACAGCTGTAGGATGGGCTAGCCCACATGTATTCTTTTTTTTTTTAACAAAAACAATCTCTGGATGAAGACAGGGATAGTGGACTTGATTTAAAAACAATGCAACCCTCAACTCAGGCTTGAAACCTGACAGTTCGCACATGCACTGAGGAGAGTGCATTAGTGAAAGAAAGGGCAAGGCTTGTAACCACAATTCAGTCTTTTACTGGAGGTGAACTAGTCTCTTTTTGAAGAGGGGATATCTATGAGGTTCCTGTGCCCCCAAAGTGTTCTCTCATTTTCCTGGGGCGAACCCTTGTACAAAAGAAGGAATATTCTCTTGGCACAAGATCTCCACCAGCACATTTATGTATTATAGATTTGGCCACACAAGCATCACATGCCCTTTTTACAGTACGCAAGGGTACTGGGAGCAAATGTAGAGAGAGAGCCCAGGGCACTTTCTATAATATGGTCACTGGCAGATAGATCACTTTCTGCCCCCAAAGGTAGCAGAAAGACAGTTTGTGATCTACCGTGGGGGATGTACCCTAATACCGTGAGATGCGGAACACAACCCCATGAAAGTGTGCTTTCTGTTCCACTGGGAGAGCAATTTGGAGAGTGGTAAATTTCCCAATATGTCCCCCAGGGTGCTAGAAAGAAATGTTTGTGGTCTTGGGGTGAAAGAGGACGCCCAATGCCAGGACAGGCCAACCCCCAACACATTCCTTAAAATAAAATCCCTAGCCTCAAAATAGATATTTAATGCACTGTTTCTTATTGACCCCCTGGACATCTTTAATTAGTTGTGCCCAACACACCATGGAAATAGGAAATACATCTGGAGTGTTTCGATTGGCTAACCCACCGGGGGACATGAATTGGACTCTCTATCACTATGAGTCCCAGCATGTAGTACAATTCACACCTATTTAGGAGACCCATTCGAGGCTAATAAGTGCTGATGGGTAGGCTGGAAGAGCCATGATAGCCTGGCAAGACTTTTGATCTCTGTCTATGAACAAGGACTATGAGTCTGAAATGCGCAAGGCAGAAAAGATTGCAATAACTTTACCTGATTTGGTTTTTGCCTGATTAAAAAGTAAATTCTGAATGAGAGTGCATCTTTTATTTCAAGGATAAAGTTGTGACGATATAAGATGGCTGTTCTGCCATGAAGATACCACCACCACTGCGAATGAAGGATGGTCCAGGTGGCCTGGGACTGTAGCAGCTATGGAGTGGAGCATTCGGTGACAGGGAAGGTGTACATAGGAAACTAATCTGGAGTGTTTTGGTTGGCTAGCCCACTGGAGGGCATAAATTGGACTCTCCAGCACTACAAGTCCCAGCATGCAGTACAACTCACAACCTATTTAGGAGACTCATTGGGAGCTAATAAGTTTAATTAGCATGCTGACGAGGAGGCTAGAAGAGCCATGATAGCCTGCCAAGACTTTTGATTTGTGCCTGTTAAAAAGGACTATGAGTCTGAAATGCATAAGGCAGAAAAGATTGCAAGAACTTTATCAGATTTATTTTATGCCTGATTAAAAAGTATTCCGAACAAGAGTGCATCTTCTATTTCAAAGATAAAGTTGCAGCAATATATATTTAAAAAAATATATATATATATATCCACACTTGTACATTTATATATATGTGTGTGTGTGTGGACATATATGTACATTTAGTATATATAATATATAAATATTTCACTGAAAAAACAAAGATTAAAGTAACTGTTGGAAAGTGGATTATTGGTAAGGGCAGGTAAGTACCTACACCTAGTAATAGGTCACTGACCCCCACTTACATCCAGTTAAGTCTCAATAAAATAAACCAAGCTCAACCCTTGGTAGCTTGGCAATGAGGGACAAGGCTTAACTTAGGAGACAAGTGTGTAAAGTATTTACAAAATCACAAAACAGTAAATAAGTAAAACACAAAACACCATAAAACTCTAACACCAATGTATACAACTAGATTATCATTTTATCTTTAAAATGACAACAAAATGCTTAGAATTGGTTAAGGGGAACCAAAGATATGATTCATTAAAGAATTAATGTTTTCTAGCACAGAGAAGCAACTAGCGTTTGAAGGGTTAAAAAAAGGTCGCACTGGAAAGGGACAAAGTCCAGAGTCCAGGCCACCCACGAGGAAGCACTGTCACACTTACTTTCAGAAGTGTTTCTTGATTCTGGAAAGTGGTCCACAGCACCTGCCAGTGGTTCAGAGGGTCTGGTTTGCCTCTTGGGGTCTGGGGCCCCAAATCCCACAATACACATCTTCAACTTATGAAGTTGCTCCAAACATCTCCAAACTTCTGGATCTTCATCCAGAGGTCTTTTTTGGGTCTTTGAAGTATCTAAAACTTGACCCAAGGTTCTTGAAGCTCTGAGTTGCTCCTTGGGAATTGGGATTACAATTCTCAGAATGTACCTGGTCAGAATCCTCAAATGGCCAATGGGTGCTGGTCAGCTGGGCTCTGCTTGAAGGACTTGATGCAGGGGACTCTGGGCAGCTCCTCTGAACCTGTAGCAAACAGGGAGTCCCTTCTTGAAGCAGTAGAAGACAGGCAAAACCCTTTTAGTGGTGAAGCCCAAGTGTGCGGCTGGTGCAGTCCTTCAGAGTGCAGTGTTTAGGTACAGGTCAGGGGACCAGCAGGACAGTCATTCTTCTTCTTTGTCTTGTTCCTTGTAAAGACCTTAGGTGTGGGTGTGACACTGCCAGATTTATCCTTGCTCATGGAGGGGAAAGCAGGAGGCTTCCTGGTTGTCACAGGCAGGCTCCTTCCCCCTTTGATGACCACTTCCTAGGAAGTGTAACAAAAATCAATGTCAGGGAGAAACATTCTTCAAAAATCCAACGTGGTTGAAAGTGATTTTTGGAGGTTAGATGTGGCTGAGCCACTAGTGTTGCTAAAAATCTTAAACACTCCCCTTTCCTGCCCTCTCTTAATCTTATCAAGAGGGCACCTAATTGTCTGGGGTTGCAGGAAGTGGGGGAGGTCCTGAGGTGCTCCAAATGTCCTTCACTGCCTTTGAAGACGAGTTTGGCTGCTCTCCCCCATCCTGTCTCACCATCTACTGAGGCAGATCTCCTCCCCCAGGCACATCCTTTGTGTTCAGGCCAGGCCACTTCACACCTCATCAAGGCAGCTTGGCCAGGCTACCAGAGGCTGGCCAAGCAGAGAAGGGCACTACAGAGATGAAGTTGGCAACTTTCAGGTAGAGTTTTAAAACTCTTTACCTGAACTGGTTATATTAAATCCAATAATTATAAGTTGTGGGATTTATTATAACAATTAATTTGATACCAAACTGAAGGTATCTGGCACTCATTGGGACTTTGTAAATTAAAATATGCATGTTAGCCTATGGAGGCCATTCACTAAAGTGAGGGAGAAACACATTTGGCTATTTTACCTCATCAGGACTTATAAAACAATTTCTAAAAGGTCCCTGCTTATAGTTACATGGCACCCAAACCTAGGGGCACATAGGGCACACCTCAGCGGTGACATATATACAAATAAGGTAGTTTAAGACTTTGTAAGTACTTTTAATTCTAAATTCGAATTGCATATAACTTTAGTTTAAAAGCAGCCAGCTGGAACCCACCCCCCACCCCAGGGACTATCACCACCCTGGGTCAATTTACAAAATGGATATTGGTGTGGGGTCTGTCTGCCCCCTTCTGCAGCCCCGGGGACTGCCACCTTCCTGGGGCGATTTATAAATTGGTTGATGGAGGGCCACTTCGCCCCCCACAGCTGCAGTAACTGCCACCTCTCTGGGGAATTAACAAAATAATGAGGAGGGGTCTGTTTCTGACCCCCGCAGCCCTGGGGACTGCCACCCCTGGGGTTTTCAATAAATACAGTGTGGGGGCACGCTGCCCCCTGCAGGCCCAGGGGCAAAAAACCTCTGAGAGGCTTTAATTAAATAAAGAGCGGGCAACATGGTCCTGTCACTCTCTCTCTCTTCCATCCGAAAATGGAATGGTAGAGAGAGGGATGGTCACTCCATGCAATGACTTCTAAAAGTTGAAGGTTGAAATCCTAGTATCTCATGGCAGTGTGTCTGTTTATTTACTAGTTTTTTGATTGCTAAATGTTCCTAGTGATGGAAAAAAATTCAATGTCCTCCCTATCAAAATCTTTGCGTTGACTGTCATAGGTGTGTCTGGATAAAATACATTAAAGAGTCACCTGTGGCACAATGGCTAATGTCTCAGACCCTAACACTGAAAGTTAAGGGTTCTAATCTAGGTGTGTCTGGTATCCAATCCCTACTTTAATTTGTTCTTAACTTCAAATGTTTAAGGTTCATACTGAAAGGACATTTCTCTCATTTTAATTGACAAATACACTTGTCTTTTCAATTTTTCCTAAAATATCTCATTATAAGTATATCATTCATCAAAGCTTAAATCGTTCTCTTGTTCACAATCTCTCATTTTCTCTCTCTCTCTCTTAGGTTGGCCATGCGCGGCGCCAGGATGGGTGGTTATAGGGGGTTGGTCCCAGAGCCTGGCCACAGGCCAGACCCTGCAGCCTACTGCTGCAACGCACGGCCCTCTGCCATGCATGGCGGTGGCTGGATTAACGTATGGTGATGAAAATTACTTTATGTTAAAAAAAAAAAAATCACTCAAAAAAACAAAGGTTACAGGGACATTGTTAGGAAATTGAATTAAAAAAAACATAGAAATTCATTTAACGAAATCAAAGGTCACAGGGACGTTATAGTTAGGCTCACATTTTAAATGTTAAGAACCATAGCAATTCACCTGTGACAGTTAAAGTTATCTCAAATAACTATAACTCGGGCCCTCGCCATGCACTGCTAATTACCCCACAAATTACCACACTCATGGCATCTTTGATAACATCACTGATAATATCAATGTAATATTTGCAGTAAAATTGTTGAACAGATTACTATCTGTGTATGTATATATATATATATATATATATATATATATATAAATATATATATTTACTGAAAAAAACAAAAGTTACAGGAACGTTATGGTTAGGGTCACATTTGATATGTACAAAACCATAGCAATTCAGCAGTTATAGTCACGTCACTGATGACATCATCCAGTGAGTGTAAGTGGTTGTATTGATGTATGAGTGGATGAGTGAGTGTGTCTATTGGTGAGTGAGTGGTTGAGTGAGTTGCTATATGGGAGAGTGAGTGGATGTGCAAGTAGCTGCATGGGTTAGCAAGTTGGTATGTGAGAGGCTGCATTGGCTGAGTGTGTGGGTGTGTCAGTGGCTGTATGGTTAATTGAGTGGGTGAGTGTCTGTACGTGTTAGTGATTGTATTGGTAAGTGGGTGGCTGTTTTAGTGACTGTATGGGTGAGTGAGTGGGTGTATGAGTGACTGTATACATAAGTGAGTGGCTGTGACAGTGATTGTATCGGAGAGTGAGTAGATGTGTGAGTAGCGTTATCGATAAGTGAGTGGGTGTGTGAGTGGCTTTATGGGTTAGTGATTGGGTGTATGAGTGTCTGTACAGGTTAGTGAGTGGGTTTGTGAGCTGTTGTATGGGTGAATGAGCGGGTGTGTGAGTGATTGTACTGGTGAGTGAGTGACTGTGTGTGCGAGTGTGTGACTGAGTGTCAGTGGTTGCATACGTCAGTGTGTGGGTGTGTTAGTGGTTGTATGGGTCTGTTAATGGGTATTTGAATGGTTGTTTGGTTGTATTAGTGGGTGTGTAAGTGGCTGTATGGGGCTGTGAGTGAATTTGTAAGTAGCTGTATGAGTGTGTGACAATCTGAGTTAGCACTGTATGGGCGGGTCAGTGGGTTTGTCAGTGGCTGTGTGAGTGAGTGGGTGTGTGTTAGTAGGTTTATGGGTCTATTAATAAGTATGTGAGTAGTTGTTTGTGTGTTGACGGGTGAGAGTTTGCATGGGACATGAGAGTGGTTCAGTGTATGATGTCAGGGATGTCATTGGTGATGTCATTTGATATGTCATCAGTGATGTCACTGACCATGTCATGAGTGATGTAATATGTGAGGGCATAAGCAGTGCATTACAAGGACACAATTTAAAGTTATCTGATGTAACTATAGCTGCTGAATTTCTATGGTTTTGTAAATGTGAAATGTGAACCTAACTATAATGTCCCTGCAACCTTTGTTTTTTTCAGTCAATTTCTATAGTTTTTTAAAAATTATATCGTCTAACTATAACTTCCCCGTAATCTTTGGCTTTTTAAGAAAATTTCTGAGTTTTTTAAAAATATATCCCCCAACTACAACATCCCTGCAACCTTAGTTTTTTCAGTTTATTTCTATGCTTTTTTAAATTCTCTTTACTAATTGTAAAATGTAACAGTCAAGAGTGAGTCTGTGTATGGCTGTTTTCTTATATGAATGGGTATATGAATATGTGTGTCAGTGTTTATCTGGATTTGTGACAGTAAAAGTGACTTTCTGAGTGGGTATGCAAATTAAGACGTGCTTGAGTCGGTTCATGAATGGGTAAATCAGTGTGTTAGTTAGTTCAAGAAAAAAAGATAGAAATTAGTAGAAAGGAACAAGCAGAGGGAAAAACATGAACAGAAATACACAAACAGACCACAGTCAATGATCAGAAAGAGGGCAACAAACGAACGAAGAAGCAGAAGCATTGCACAACATATAAGCAGTACAACAAGCAAAAATGTACAAACAGACGAAGACACCAACCGGAAGGGTGAAATAGAGGGTGATAAACATGCCAAAAGTGGGCAGAGAGCTGGAAACAGAGGATAAGAAAGGTCAGAGAAGGACAAAGAGATAGAAGAAATACTCAGAAAATTGGCAGAGAGCAATAAATGAGCAGAAATGTGCAAACAGAACAAGAAATTAGTAGAAAAACAGGTAGAATGCAGAAACAGAAGACATGAAATGGACACAGAGGCAGAAATTGAGGACAAGTAACGAGCAGAAAATGGGCACAGAGACACAGAGGGCAAGAAATCATTAGAAAAGTACAGTGTAAGAAATAAGTAGAAAATGGGTAGAAGGCAGAAACTGAGGGTAACATATGGACACACAGGCAGAAAGAGAGGTCATGAAACTAAGAGAAAATGGGCAAAAATACAGAAGAGGGTAAGAAACGTGAATAACATTGTCACAGAGGCACAAATAGAGAGATCAAGTGAGCAAAGAGGCACAAACAGCAACAAACAAGTAGAAAAATGGGCAGAGAGGTACAAACAGAAAGCAAGAAATTAGCATATATAGGGAGGAATAGTAGCACAAATGTTTTTTAAATACGAATTTCATTGTCGCGATGATTGCAAAAACCCAAAGACTGCATGTTTTTGGAAAACTTTAAAACACTTATATTTACACATAATACACGGTTTGAGTACACCTGTTTTCTAATATAGTATGGAAAGTACTGTTTTTATAATAGTTTTTATCATGATCTACTCTTAAATTGTATTTTGCGTGCTCAGACGATGCAGGTCCTATGCAGTGACCAGTGTCATCGCGATTATTATGTGACCTAAAAACTAAGTTTTATGTTAGGAGGAGACACTTTTCATACACTTTCATAGGAAGTTCCTGCCTGCTCCTTGTTCTTGAAGGTTCTATAACATTCATTTCTATTTACTCAACAGGGCTGTACTGTTTTTGCTTTTTTTGTTTTCAAAATGGCAAGTGGAGCGTCTGAACATCGCCAGTTGCCCCAGGAGACACAAGACCAGGAAGAGCAGGTGCCTCCAGCTTAAGCACCACCACATGAGGTAGAATTCAAGGAAGAAGATTCTGATGATGAAGGACCACCACCTGCACTTGGTGTGACAAAACCCTCTCAAAAGGGACATCTAAGAAATATTCATTCGGTACAACCAGCATGTTGTGCCATCTTAAAACCTATCATCGGAGACAGCTTGAGAGGGAGCAGAGGAATCGAGCTGGAGAGGGGATATCTAATTTTGCTAATGAAGTACCTGATGCTGGAGAGTGCCTAGAAATGTGCAGTCACGAAGACCTGATAATCATCCTGAGTTGCGTGACATTGGAACCTACTGCTTGAAGTGAAGTACCACTCTTACTAGGGGAGAGCACTCCTTCGAGCTGAATTTGGGGGTAGCAAGAAACCATACTTGATAATTTGTATTTTTTATTTATAATTTACTCCAGTTTTTATAATGTTCTTTATCTTTTTTTGACAGAGCTTCTTTCTACTTTCTGATATCATTTTGATCAAACAAAAATACAAAAAAGTACCAAGTTGTTAAAAATAAAAAAATATAAAAAACAGTTCCCAAAAAAGAAGAATTAAAAAGGTTTTTCGTAGAACTGCATTTCATGCTTAAAAAAGAGAAATTGTATGTGTGTGTTTACATATAAATATGAGTAATGAATGATTGAGTGATGTATGCCATTGGTGCATGGGTGAGTGAATGAACGTATGAGTGCTGTATGGATGCCTGAATGAATGTATGAGTGGTGAATGAGTGAGTGACCGAATCTGCATATAGTGCATGGGTGACAGACTGTATGTATGAGTGCATGTATAGATAAGTGAGTGAGTGCATGAGTGGTGTATGGCACATTGCCCAAGTTGAGTGTGTGTATCGGTGTGAAAGTGAGTGAATGAGTGCATCTATGAGTGAGTGAGTGTAAGAATGGTGCATGGGTGAGTGAGTGCATGACAGTTTTATGGATGACTGAATGTATGAGTAGTATATGGGTGACTGAGTGAGTGCATAAGTGCATGTATGAGTTATTGGGTGTGTCAGTGCATATATGGGTGAATGAGTGAGTGCATGAGTGGTGTATGGGTGATTGACCGAGTGTATGTATGGGTGAGTTGTGTGGGTGATGTCAGATTGAATGCATGAGTGCATGTATGGGTGAGTGAGTGTATGAGTCCATTTATGAGTGAGTGAGTGCGAGAGTGGTGCATGGGCTACTGAGTGCATGAGTGCTGTGTTGGTGGCTTAATAATTGTATGAATATTGTATGGTTGAGCGAGTGAGTGTACACATGTTGCATAGATATGTGTCTGTGTGCATGAGTGCATGTATAGATCAGTGAGGGACTGCATTAACATTGTATGAGTTATTGAAGAAGTGCATGAGTGTATGTATAGGTGAGTGACAGAGTGCATGACTGCATCTATGCATAATTGACTGAGTGTATGGGTACACGTATGTGTGAGCAAATGAGTGCTTGAGTAGTGCATGGGTGATTGAGTGCATGAGTGCATTATAGGTGAGTGACTGACTGCTTGAGTGGTAAATGGGTGAGTGACTGAGTGTATGAGTGCACATATAGGTGAGTACGTGGATAAGTGTATGTGTAGGTGAGTTAGTAGGTGCATGAATGGATATATGGTTGGGTGTGTGGATAGATGAGTGCCTATATGAGGGAGTGAGTGTGTGAGTGGTACATTGGTGAGTGCAAAAGTATATAACTGTGTATATGGCGAGTGAGTGCCTGAGTGGACATATGAGTGAATGAGTCAAGTCAGTGTAACACTACATGTATTGGTAAGTGGAATTGTGCATAAGTGTTGCATAGGTTAATGACTGACTGCATAGTGCATGTATTGGTGAGAAACTTATTGCATGTATATTGTATGGGTGACTGACTAAGTGGATGTGTGGCAGTAAATTAGTGCATCAGTGCATGTATGGGTGAGTGAGCGGGTTTATGAATGGGTACATGGGTGGGTGAGTGGATACATGAGTGCTTGAATGAGGGAGGGAGTAGGTGACTGGTGCATAGGTGACTGAAAGAGAGTATGAGTGTCTGTATGGGTAAGTGAGTGTGTGTATGAATCCTGTATGGGTGATTGTCTGAAGGCATGAGTTCATGTCCAACTAAGTGAATGAGTGAATTGAACGAGTGTTCTATAGGTAAGAAACTGAGTGCATGAGTGCATGTAGGGGTCACTGAATGAGTGCATGAGTGGATATATGTATATGGGTGATTGAGTTAGTGAGTGAGTGCACATATGAGTAGGGAGTTTGTGTATAAGTGATGTATGTGTGACTAAATGACTAAATATGTGGTATATGGGTTATGGATTGAGTGCATGATGATGTGTATGCGTAGGTGATTGGTTGCACAAAAGTATATGGGTGATGGAGTGTGTGTATGTGTGAGTCACTGTATGTATGTGTGAGTGAATGCATAAGTTGTGTATGGGTGATTGACTGAGTGCAAGAGTGCGTGTGAAGATGAATGACTAACTACATGAGTGTTGTATGGGTGATTGACTGACTGTATGAGTGCATGTATGGATAAGAGCATGAATGCTTGTATGGGTGAATGTCAGTGCATTAATGCCTCAATGACTGGGTGAGTGTGTACATGAGTGATTTTATACGTAGGTGAGTGAGTGAGTAGTACATAGGTGATTGAATGGGTGGATGAGTGGTCTATTGGTGAGTGAGTATGTGAATGATGTATTGGTGAATGAGTATTATTGTGAGCAGCTGTACAAATCCATCACTACCACTGTGAGGAGCCGTATGGTTGAGTTAGGGGATGTGTAAGTAGGTGTAGGGGAGATTGAGAGGGTGAGTGTTTAAGTCTATTGATGAGAGAGTGGCTGCGTCTGTTAGTAAGTGATTACTGTTAGTAGCTGGATCAGTGAGAGAGTGGGTGTGTGAGTGGCTATATCAGGGACAGGGTGCATGTGTGGTGGATGGGTGAGTGAATGTGTATAAGTATCTGTATGGTTGAGTAAGTGTGTGCCTGAGTAGTGTATGGGTGAGTGAATGGGTGTGTGAGTACTTGTGTTGGTAGTGACTGGGCTTGTCAGTGACTGTATGGGTGGGTGACCAGTTGTGTGAGTGACTATATCTGTGCGCAAGTGGGTCATGAGGGACTCCTTATGTGAGTGACTGGTTGTGAGAGAGGCTGTATGAGAGAGTGAATGTGTATCTCATTGAATCTATGGTTGAGTGATCACTAGTGTCAGTAGCCTAATAGGTGTGTGCTTGGTATTGTTAGTGACTGCATGAGTGAGTGAGTGGGTGTGTTAATGCCTGTATGAGTGAGTGACTAACTATATGAGTGGTTTTTTACAAGAGTGAGAGAGTGCGTGAGTGGCTGTATGGGCGACATACTGTCTGAGTGACTAGCTATTTGTTTGAGTGAGTGCCTGTGTGAGTGACTGTATGGCAGAGTGAGTGGAAGTGTGAGCGACTATATAGTTGAGTGAGTTCTAGTGTGATTTGCTATATGGGTGAGTTTGTGAATGAATGGCTGTGTCAGTAAGTGACAGGGTGTGTGAGTGTATTATGAGTAAGTGTACATATGTGAGTGGTCTCTCACAAACTGACAATTTCTGTGAGGGGCTATATAGATAAATGAAACCAGAAATTGATGGCAGCCATCTTGTGACCAATGAACATGATAATACCCATAAGTGCATTGTGATGAATGGCAAGTTTCTGCGGTTTAGGAAAAAAAGAACTTTTAAAGGGTGATAACAAATTGTATTTACTATATAAATGATTTGTTTAGGAATTGTGGTGTGCTGAAAGGTGATTTTATGCTTCTGGTCTTTCATGATTTATGACTGAGATAACACTAATTTCTCATGCTTTCCCATAGAGGTTATGGAAGGTGCCCCAATAGCTAAATGAGTGCATATGTCCTGTAAATTCACAATATGTTTGTCAGCTATATAAGAATAAAGTCAGACATTCTCAATAATAACATGTAGTTCCAACAGGAGCAGGCTGACAGTTGATTTCCCTGTGTTTTACTGCATAGTTCTACAGTGTTCTAAAGAACAACTAGAGTGCTAACAGTCTTATTTATGAAAAAAAGGGTGGCACACCTGGAGAAAACTTGATTGAATCAAATGGGTAAACTTTGAAACATTTCATTTAGAAAGGAACAAAATGAGGAGGTTCATTTTGTCACAGGAATTATAATAGTGCTATTCATAAAAAAATAGGTCATGTTTTAAGTGAGTTCTGCAATTTTTTCTTGTTGAACTTCCACAGGAGTAGGCTGTCAATTGATTCCCTTGTGTTCTACTGCAGCCTCAAAGAGTATTCTAAAGAACAACTACAGCACTAACAGTCTTACTTATGACAAACAATTTAGTATACCTGAAGCCATCTCGATTTAATCAAATTAGTAAAGATTTAAGAGGCAGATGTACCAAAAGATTTTACACATTCTGGGGGTCATTCTGACCCCGGCCGGCGGCGGAAGCTGCCGGCCTGGCTGGAACCTCCAGAATACCGCTGCGCGGTCAAAAGACCGCCGCGGGTATTCTGGGTTTCCCGCTGGGCGGGCGGGCGACCGCCAGAAGGTCGCCTGCCCGCCCAGCGGGAAACACCCTTCCATGAGGATGCCGACTCCGAATGGAGCCGGCGGAGTGGAAGGGGTGCGAAGGGTGCAGTTGCACCCGTCGCGATTTTCAGTGTCTGCATGGCAGACACTGCAAATCTTGGTGGGGCCCTGTTACGGGGGCCCCTGCAGTGCCCATGCCATTGGCATGGGCACTGCAGGGGCCCCCAGGGGCCCCACAACACCCCTTACCGCCAGCCTGTTCCTGGCGGCCACGACCGCCAGGAACAGGATGGCGGTAATGGGGGTCGGAATCCCCATGGCGGCGCAGCAAGCTGCGCCGCCATGGAGGATTCCCCAGGGCAGCGGGAAACCGGCGGTACACCGCCGGTTTTCCGTTTCTGACCGCGGCTGTACCGCCGCGGTCAGAATGCCCATGGGAGCACCGCCAGCCTGTTGGCGGTGCTCCCGCGGTCGTTGGCCCTGGCGGATTTTACCACCAGGGTCAGAATGACCCCCTCTGTGTCAATGGGAAAAAGCTTTCGTACATATGGCCCTAAACCTTCAATTTATAAAGGAACAAAATGGGGAGGTTCACTCACTCATAATTTACTAACTCCCTCAGTCACAGATAGAACCCATCACACATCTACTCACTCATATACAGACTCACTCTCACAGTCACTCACTCACCCATACACCCAACGACACACTCAGTTATTCATCAATGTAAGCAGTTACATAACCACTTACTGGGTGATTCAGCTACTGATACATCCACTGACAAACCCGTACAGCCACTTATACAGTCACTAATTAATATATACAGCGATGTATACTAGCACCCACTCACCCACTCACCCATACACCGACTCACACTAGTTCTCATTCAGCTACACACCCAGGTAGAGACGCAGTCACTGCTTCACTCACAGATGTATTTATGTTGTCATTTAGTGACCCATAAACATTTCATGCACTCACTGACTAACCTATAGATAAGTCATACTCTAAGTTAATAACAATTACACAATCTATGCAGTCAGTCAACCATTGATACATGCACTCAGGCACTCCCTCACTCATTTACTCATATATTCATAGACTCACTAGGTCTTTCATACACCACCAATGCATTTATTCAAGTATTCATATAAGCACTCATACACTGACTCACTCATGCATACATGTGTTTGTGTGGCTCTTTCGCTGTGGTTAAATGATTGAGTAAGTGGGTGTAAGAATACCTGAAAATTGGTTATATTATACAGAAAAATTATATGGGATTTAGACAGAGGAAACAAATGGAAATGTATGGGAAGAGTAGTTTATCTATTGCTATCTCTAACGAATATGTCTGTGGTAGAACAAGTATTTTCATATAACGTCAAACAGTGGGGGGAAAAAAACAATCAATGGATTGTAAAACAAAACACCACAAGCTGCACAGTAGAACGCTACAGATAAGCAATACTATGCACTGCATTGCACACACTACAATTCACTAATAAGTGGTTTTGCTATAGTTTCTATAGTAATCCACACAACCATAAATGTTAATTTTTTCCTCCATAATTAAACCTGGTATAATATCAGAAACAAATGAAAAGTACTTTTCAATGTTAGCGATCTTTCTGGAAAACATCATCCTTGGTAGGCCAAATGATGTCTAATGTATTGTTAATCCATGTATAAAAAATCCCAGGCAGTGTTTATTTTCTCAATTAGGAGGTAGGATTTTGGTTGTAGAAACAAAAGGGGACTTCTTTTTAGTTTCAAGGAAATGTTATTCTCTTAACTACACACTACTGCAATGAGAGTATGTTCTTCTGGTTTAAGACTTTAATTAAAGATCAATCTATACACTTCACATATGAACTCATTTCTGGAACATTTAAAGAATTCTTGACATTTGACAAAGTTTTTTGAAGACATTACCCTTAATAGGCCAAATAATGTCTAAAAAACACATGAACCATATAGAAGAAAGTTTGTATGGCAGTTTTTAAACACAATTTTTTCTTAGAACTTTACTTGAATAAATAGAAGATATTGGTTTGGTAGTTTAATTGGAAGTTTTCGTTTTTATTTTAGGTTCATGTCATTACATTCAGTTTTGCTTTTTAGATATACAGTGCAGTGTCCAGATGATGGATGAAGTTCTTCCCGAAAGATAATAGCCAAAGTAGAAAAAGTTCTTCCTGAAAGTGATATTTGCCTAGTTTTGAAGTTTGTAATTTCAGTTTCCAATTTTGAACCATCTGGTCAGCATTGTTGAAGCATCGCTATAACACATTTTCCTGTTATGTAGACATAAGGTCTGATTTGCACTTTGGGCAGGACATAAATTGGTTAGCATTCCTGTTTAATTTACCAAAAGGCACAGTTTTAGCATTTGGCAATGTTAAGTAAAGAAATCTTACAGAATTTATTTGAGTGCTAGATGTAGAAGACTAGTTTTTGCAATCATAGTTCCATTTTTACTTGAGTCCAAATAGCTCACCAATATTTACTTCTTATTCTTCTAAGGCTACAAGGATGACCATAATAAAGTCTTATGCATCTTGTTGAGTGTTGAAAGTAAACTTTATTTATAATGTACATATATCTAAAAGATCTCTGAAGCAGAATATGTGACAGTTCTATCACTTATTAAACAGTGTAGCAAATTACATAGTGCAGAAGACATTCTGTTATCTGATTTCTGTTCAATTTGGTTTACTAAATGGCGTAAATGGAACAATACTTTGAGAACAACATTCACATAGCATTTGGCACCTGAACTATTTTCAAAGTGGTAACCAAATAATTTAGTGTCATTTTCCAGTTTTCTCTTCTTAGCACTTTCTGTGTTGTCCTTTTGTTATTTCTTTTCTTAAGGGTCTGTAGACTGTTTTCTAATCTTCTGCTTTAGGCAGAGTATCCGTTTTTCATAAACAGGGTACAGTCCTAAATGAGGAGCATATAGAGTTCTGAGCCTATTGTACTCTCTAATACAGTTTACATCAGCACTAACTTTGCTCTCATCAAACTCCATAAAAAAGAGTCCAGACAAAGGCCCTCATTATGAACACGGTGGTAAACACTGCACCGGTGGCGGTAGCGGTAACAACCGCCAACAGTCATGCGGTCTGGACCGCCAAATTATGAACCACCTGAAAAACAGGCAGCCTGAAAACCATTCACCGCCAGCAGAGAAGTGCCGACAACGATGGCAGAGCCCGCCCACAGCCCGACGGAAAGGCCCTACCCGCCGATCAAATAATGAAGCACTAGACCACCGTCAGTTCCGGGGCACACACAAAGCAGAAATGGATAGAGAGTTGCAGATCATGCCAGCCCTGTTCCTTGCCATATACCTCCACGACCGAGACCACTGATGAAGATGACAACGGTAAGTACCGCAACCTACTAAACAAGGGAAGAAAGGGCACAGTTACATACCCACCCCGCAACGCACCCACAACCCCTCACAACAGCACAAGCCATACATCCCACAGCAAGAGGTACTTACCTGACACAAGGCAAATCCAACCTGCCCCAAGTACACACATGTGCCCAATACCTCCAACCAAAAAAACGATAAACCACGGTTCCTGAGTGTGCCATAAACAACACTGGCCACATATGTTTTTTAATTCAGCTTGATGAACAACATAAGTGCAACATAAGGCGTGGTTGGGGTGGTGACTTAGGACTGGGAGGGGGGGCTTGTCCTTACGTTTGGAAGGTGGAGGGGGCTTGGGTCTGGACATTGAGGAAGGTGGAGCAGACTTGGCCTGGGGTGCGGCAGATGTTCCAGGGCCAGCATGGGGTCTCTTGCTCACAGGGGAGGTAGCACTGGAATGGGAAGGGTGGACAGGGGCGGGCTGTGACGTGGGAAGACTTGACAGAGCAAGGAGGTGGGCACGTTTACGGACGAGACGGGGTGGGCCAGTGGGTTCGAATAGGTCAACACGGGATAGGACATTTTTTTTAGGGGCAATTGGGGTGGACCTGGAGGAAGGTGTGCGAGTGGAGGTAGAGGGAGTGGTCATGACAGGTGTAGGTGTGCGTGACGTGGTTGCAGATGACTGGACAGTATGCTGAGGTGTGGTGAATGTGTGATGGGTGGGTGTTTTGGTGCGTTTGAGTGTCTTGGGAGGAGGGGGGTGGCAGTGTAAATGTATGTTGTCCATGTGTCTGCAAGTTTGGTGAGTGTGCTGCATGTGTCAACTAAAGTCATTGTGGTGAGTGCAGGTGTGGTTTCTAGGGTGCATGAATGGATGTCTGATTTTGTGGTAACTGCAAGAATAGGGTCAGCAACATTGAATGAGGGTCAGTGCCTGTGGGTGTTCATGTAGAGGGGACAGACAGGGAGGCAGAAGATGCAGACACACTGGGGGACGTGGATGTTTGTGTGTGTGCATGTGTATGTTGGCTCTGTCTATGCCTGTGGTGGGAGGTGTGTGCTTGTGTTTTGAAGTGTGCTTCTTGTGTGTTGAGGTGTGTGCCTGCGTGTCAGAATGTGTGCTTTGGATGGGTGAAGGGAGTGGGGTGCTGGAAAGGTTAGAGGTTATTGGAGGCGGGACAGAATGACCAGAGACACTGGCTGCTGTCAAAGAGGAGGCCATAGCCTGAAAAGATCTCTGTAGTCCAGACACGGCACCGTGAATGCCATCCAGATAGGCATTGGTCTGCTGCATCTCTGATGCTAGCCCCTGGATGGCATTGATGATGGTTGTCTGCCCTGCAGAGATGGTTCTCAGGAGGTCAAATAGCCTCCTCCATGAAGGCATCAGGGCTGACTGGGACAGGGGAGGAGGTGTCTGGGGTGAAGGAGATGCCCACCCTTCTGGATGAGCGGGCACAGGCAACTCGATGGGGAGCAAATGGGAGGGCGGTGATAGTATGGGGTGGCGTAAGATGTCACAGAATGGTGGGCCCACTAGGGTCCACCACCGCCAGGGAGCTCCCACAGAGGAGGTATCAGAGTCACTACCTCCAGTGGTAGTTGCCTCCCCTGTGGTACTCCCCTCATCCTCCAAACCACTGGTCCCCGTGGTGTCGGATGAGGGCTGCTGCATCCCCACTCGCTGGTGCCTCAGCTCCCTCGCCAGATGATGCTGATGTACACATACAACACAAGAGAACAGGGATGGAGAGACAAAACAGAAGAGACAATTGTAAATAGCTGAATGGAGGTACAGAAGAGGTTCACACATACACCCACCCTTCAACTTTTAGACCATGCAGCACCTGCAGCTATACACATGGTTATGCCCCTGACTATTGGCAACCACCCTGTTCTACAGCCATCCCCCACAGCACTGAAGGGCCTGAAGTAATGCAGACCTGACCCTTATAACCCTACTCCCCATGGGGGCTATTATGTAGATGGACATCAGTCAGAGTCCCTGCCACTAGACAGCATACATACCACCGCACATTCACACATCCATCAAGGAGCCATGCTATGGTTTCTGTACTCACCCTCTTGTGAATGCTATGCAGCCTTCAAGCACCCATCGAGGTCCGGGTACACCACCGCCAGAATGCATCGCATAAGGGGGGGTCAGTGCCCGATGGGCACCCCTTCCTCATTGGGAGGAGTTCCCCAGTTGGGCTTCACAGATCTTCCTCGCCCAGTGCCGCAGGTCCTCCCACCGCTTCCTGCAATGGGTGTTCCACCGGCTGTAGACCCCAGGGTCCGCACCTCCCTGGTGATGGCCTGCCATAGTCCCCTCTTCTGATGGGTGCTGACCTATATGGGACACACAGAAAAAGGACAATGGCCATTACATACAGCTGGCTATACGTCCACTATGGGATGGACATTTATAACAGCATAACAGCACACACACACACAGCATGTCAGGAACCCTGGACTATACAGTGTCAAATGTGCACACATGGTTACAGCCATCTACCACCATTACACACATCCATGCCCCCCAATCCTCCTTCTCACCTCTACCTCTGGTCGACCGTAGAGCTTGGCGTACAGGGGCAGGACCCCGTCCATGAGCTTCTCCAATTCCTCGCTGGTGAAGGCTGGGGCCTTTCCCCTGCCACATGTGTCATTTCCATGACCAGAATACTCCAAAAGAGGGAACCCTGTAACCCTAACCTGACCTGGCTACAAGAGTAGCTCTTGTAATAACGCGCACTTTAGACGAACCATTTCTGGTTCTGGAAAGACGCGAGTAGCAGAGAGTCAGCTGCTCGCCGACGGGAATTAAAAACACCGAACTGCCCAAACGCAGCACGCTAATACGAACTTTGTTTTATACTTTTGATAGCGGCACCGGTCCAGCTATTAGGAGGATTCTCCCCAGGCTCTGATAGTGAACGATCCTACTTGCTTGAAATTACAAAGTATCAACTTGATAGTAGACATGGCAATCTGCAAGTATTACTAAGCCTAACAGAAAAAGAGGTGTCATTGCCCTCTGATAGTCCTGATGAGGCCCTGACTGAAGAGGCTAAAATGCGTTGACACATCTCTTGCAAGATTGAGGGTTTTTAAGTCAATTAACTCAAACAAGAAATTTAATGTGCACTACATAATACCTTCGAAAATAAATATATAGGTATTTGACAGCTGGGTGCAGCTAAAACCTTCAATCATCGCATTTTAGTGGATTACAACTACAATCTTGTAACAGTGACCACAATGTAAAGAAATGGTGTTGGGCATAACCCTCCTTTGGCATACTGCCAATATTGAGATTTGTTCTTCTGTCATAAATGTCTGTGATGTTATGTATATATTTATGTTATTTATATAGCTATGTTATAGATTGTTCAACGACGAGCCACTGCTGACCTTTTATTAAAATGATTTAAATAAATAAGGGAAAGAAATGGACCCATGAAATCAGGATTGAGTACTGGTCTCTTAAAATATTGGTTGAATTTGTCCCTACCTGCTGACCATTTGTGTTTATGGCAATTTCCATGACCAGAAGCAGGACACAGCAGCACACTCAGTGGGGTACCTGCATGCACGAGATCCGGGATTCAAGTGAAGTTGGGGTGACGAGTCAGTGTATGCACCGCAGCGGTGTGCACTGTCACAGCCAGCGGCAATTATGATATGCTGATAATCCTCATTGACAAGCATGTCAGCCAATGAATTGGCGCTCGGCGGTAAACACCGCCTTATGCTATTACATCAACCACTAGCGGTATGAGTTCACTTCACTTAGAACATTTCTGTATTACAGGGGGCAGACATTTTGGCCTTAACTACACAGTTGTTAAATCCTCATCTGCCCCATGCAGGCCGTATTGGCATGAACAAATATACATTTACTCACCTGAACAGTCCTGATGTATCATTGAGGACATGTTACTACAGTGTCACACCTACTATGCATATGTGTCATCGACAATCATGCCAACTGTGCTGAATAGGAAACATTGTGGGCAGATTTATGTGTGTTCCTCACATGTGTTCTATACTCCTCCTAGGCACAGACCCTTATGGCGAGGGAGGGCCCCATCGGTGTACAGACCACTTGTTGATTTGCAGACCATGGTGGAGCGTCACATCATTATCAATTAAGGACTCAATTGTGCTACTATTCATGAACTTTGTGCATTACTGGATCCAGCCCTGAGACCGGCTAATCGTAATCAGTATACCATCCCTACTGAAGTGCAGGTGCTCTCTGCACTCCATTTCCTGGCCACGGGCTCATTTCAAGTGACAGTGGTCAAGGGTGTGGGATTTTCACAGCCAATGTTTAGCATTATACTGTCCAGATTCCTGAATGCATTTGTATGACACCTGCAATCCTATGTGAGGTTTCCCCAAAATGCTGACCTCCCTGCCATCAAGTCGGACTTCTATGCCTTTGCCAACATACCCCATGTGATATGTGCCATTGATGGAACCCACATTGCTCTCATCCCCCCAAGAGTCAGTGAACAGGTGTACAGAAACAGGAATAACTTTCACTCCATGAACATTCAAATGGTGTGTACTGCAGACCAGTACATCTCACATGTGAATGCCATGTTCCCTGGATCAGTCCATGATTCCTTTGTGCTGAGGATCAGTAGTGTGCCACACAAGATGGAACAACTACAAGGGGATGGAGGATGGATCAAAGGTAGGTGTGTCTGACACTTTTTGCACATAGCAGAAAGCCAGGCTGTCTGCCACTGAGGGTTGTCATTGACAGTCCTGTTTTCCCCCCTTTCTCAGGTGATTCTGGCTACCCCAACATGCGTTGGCTCCTGAAACCAGTGAGGAATCCTAGGAGAGATGCAGAGAGGAATTACAATGAGGCCCATGGACGGGCTAGGAGGGTGATAGAGCGCACAATAGGTCTCCTGAAGGCTATATTCCGTTGCCTACATATCTCTGGCGGATCGCTGGCCTATGAGCCTGAAAAGGTGTGCAGAACAGTGGAGGCCTGCTGCATGCTTCACAACGTGGCTGTGAGGAATTCTATCCCCCTCTTGGAGGAGGAGGGTGCTGTGTATCCAGACCAGCTTCCTGATGGTGATGATGAGTAGGGGGAAGATGTACATTCCAGGAACCAACTGATACAACTCTACTTCCAGTAACTATGTGGGACTATTCGATTAGATTGCTGTCTGTGCAGCATACTGTCAGTGTGCCTTTTCATCTAGGGGGGTGTTGGGTCTATAGACATTGTCACTGTAACCAGGTTTGCATAGGACATGTAACATTATGGTAGGATTGTTTGACAATTCTGTTGGCACAACCACATGTTATGCGTGGGGTGCTATTCCTGCTACTCAGATAAGAATAAATGATTTAGAAGACAATTGCATCCATACTTCCATTTGTTTCGACATAATGACAGGGGACATTGTACTTGGTGAACTGGTGTTTTATTTGGTGCAGGGATTACATTGTGCAGTTTACAGTGATGGGAGTGGGCTACTGGTGGTTGTCCAATATGGCTACATGGTCGCACTATTTGTTGTCAGTAGTGGCATGTCCATCTATCATTTCCAGTTTTAGGGGTTGTTTTTACATGGTGTGGACGTTGGTTCAGTGGGACACTTGGAGGACAGTTCTTGCCAGAGTCACTTATTTTAGGGGGCCTTGGTCTTGGCAGGTGTTCCTGTCCCATATCTGGGCCTGAGGGACCGTTTGGGTGCCTGGTGTTGGCCTGTACGGGTTGAGATGCAGGTCTCCTGTGTGTCCTGAGATGGTGGCACAAGTCCAGTTGCTACTGCTGATGTTGTTACCTGGTCTGTATCTTGGCCTGTAGCTAGGGCTTCCTGGTCTGTGGGGACCTCAGGCTGTTTTGGGACAAGGTGCAGCAGTGCACCTGCTATGGTGGCCATGGTGGCATTGCTCAGTTTCCACTGCTCCATGGCCTTTTGGTGGTGTGCTACCTGCATCCTTTGACTCTGCTCCAGGGTGGAAACTATCTGGGCCAATCTGTCCTGGGTATGGTGGTATGCTCCAAGGACCTCAGAGATCACGTCCTGGGCTGCAGCATCAATCCTGTGGCCTCCCACCTGGTCCACTGATGCCCTCACACTGGACCTAGCCCCCTGTGCCTGTGTCCCCTGCACAGGTCTGTGGTACCACTTGTACTGGGGCCATCGTCTTCCTGCTTGTTGGTAGGGGGTGACTGTGGCCTCTGCCCATGTGTCCCACCAGTCTGTGGCCTGTATACACAGGTGTGGGGCTGGTTGCCCTGGGATGATGTTGTTTGCTGGGTAGTAGGGGTGTCAGTGGTGTCCTGGGTGGGGCTGCTGGATGGTGACAGTCCAGGACTGTGTGAGGGTCCAGGGTGTTCGTCAATGTCCAGGGTTCCCTCTCCAGTGTCCTGGCTGGTGCCTCTGTCTCCCTGTGGGGCACTGCCATTCCTTGTCCTGTCCGTCAGGGTGACATGGGTGGTGGTGCCTGTTGGGGGGAATGGACATATCTGTTACAATTGCATGATTGGGTAGGGTGCACAGGTGTGGACTGTTTTGTGCAGGTTTTTCCACTTTTGGGCCATGCAGGGTGACTTTGTGAGGTTGACATTGCATTTTGCTTAGAATGTGGAGGTGCATTGTGGGTGGTGTAGTGCCTTTGTGATTCCTTACAGGGGTAGGTGGCTGTGCACAGGGGGAGGGATGTGGACCTGTTAGTGGGTTTGTGGGCATGCAGGGTGACTGGATGTTGTGAATGTGGCGTAGGTGCTGTAGTGGTCCTGGTAGCTGTTGGAGGGGTGAGGTGGTGCATGCATTACAACTGTGTTACATATGGGGTAATTGTAGATGACTTACCTGAGTCCATTCCTCCAGTGAGTCCAGTGAGTCCCTCAGGGTACAGGATGGCCAGTACCTTTTCCTCCCAGTCAGTGTAGTCTGGTGGTGTTGGTGGAGGTCCTCCCCCAGTCTTCTGAACTTCAATGCTGTGCCAGAATGCCATGGACCTCACCTTCCGGCGCAGGTCTTCCATCTCTTGCGGATGTCGTCCCTCCTGCGTGGATGGTGTCCCACTGCATTGACCTTGTTCACTATTGTCTGCCATGGCTCCATCTTCCTGGCGATGGGTGTGTGCTGGACCTGTGCCACAAATAATTGTGGCTCGACCTTCAGTATCTCATCCACCATGGTCCTTAGCTCCCTTTCTGTGAAGCGTGTGTGTTTGGGGGGTGCCATGGTGTGTGTTGTGAGTGGTGTGTTGTGTGGATTTAGGTGAGGGTGCTCTTGTGTGGTTGGGAGTATGAATCGTGTTTTGTGGTGTTCAGTGTCTGCTTTTGGGGTTCTCTGTATGAGTTGTCCTAATGTTGTTGCAAAGGATTGTGGGGTATGTCTGTGAGTGTTTTATAGTGTTGTGAATGTGTGTCAGGTGTGTGGGTTTCAGACTTGCCAATGTGTGCATTTCTTACTGTTGGGTCCACTTGCTGGCCGTGGTGGTCTTTACCGCCAATGGTCATTCGGCTTCCACTGACTGTGCATCATTATTTGGAGGGCGGGGAGTTTGTGTACTCGGTGGTGGCGGGGTGGGAGGTCCTGCATTTCCGCCAAGGTCCTGGCGGTGAGTGGTGGCTGGGAGTTTTTGGGAGGATTCTGATTTTTTCATCTTTATATGGCAGGTTTCTGTTCACTGCCAATGGCGGTCTTCTGTTCACCGTCGCCACGGCGGTCGACGGTGTTTACCGCCGTGTTCATAATGACCCCCAAAGTTCTAATTTATAGCAATACTACATACAACATGCCTTTTTTGAATTCCAACATTAACCAAAACCTCATCTGTACTTAAGAGTGGGTCTGTGAATGGGTGTATGAGAAGTGAATGAGGGTGTGAGTTTATCTGTGAATGGGTGCATTGGGGGACTGGGTCTGCGAATGGGTGTGTGAGAGTGTGACTGGATCTCTAAGTGGGTGCATGAGTATATGAGTAGATGTATGAATGGGTGCATGAGGCTGTGCGTGGGTCTGCAAATGGGTGTATTAGGGTGTGAGTTGATCCACAAATGGGTGCATCAGGGTGTGACTGGGTCTGTGAATAGGTGCATCAGGGTGTGACTGGGTCTGCGAATGGGTGCATAATAGTGTGAGTAGATCTCTGAATGGGTGCATGAAGGTGTGACTGGATCTCTAAATGAGTGCATATGGTGTGAGCTGATCTACAAATTGGTGCATCAGGGTGTGACTGGTTCAGCAAATGGGTGCTTCAGGGTGTGACTAGGTCTGCAAATCGGTGAATAAGAGTATGAGTGGATCTCTGAATGGGTGCATGAGGATGTGACAGGGTCCATTCATGGGTGCATAAAGGTGTGAGTTTATCTACAAATGGGTGCATCAGGGTGTGATTGGGTCTGTGACTGGGTGCATCACAGTGTGACTGGGTCCGAAAATGTATATGTAAGATGGTGAGTTAATCTCTGAATGGGTGCATGAGGGTGTGACTGGATCTCTCAATGGGTGCATAAAGGTGTGAGTGGATCTGTGAGTGGGTGCATGAGAGTGTAACTGGCTCTGTGAATGGGAGCATGAGGGTGTGCGTGGGTCTTTGAATGGGTGCATAAGGGTCTGAGTGGGTCTGTAAATAAGTGCATGAGGGTGTGAGTGGATCTGTAAATGGGTGCATGAGAGTGTGACTGGGTCTGTGAATGGGTGCATCAGGGTGTGAGAAGGTCTGCAAATGGGTGCATCTGGGTGTGAGTGGATCTGTGAACAGGAGGGCGTGACTGGGTCTGCGAATGGGTTCATGAGAATGTAAGTGGATCTCTGAATGGGTGCATGAGGGTGTGACTGGGTCTAGAAACTGATACTTGAGGGTCTGAGTGGGTCTGCGAAAGGGTGTGTTAGGGTGTGAGTGAACCTGTCAATGGTTGTATGAGGGTGTGAGTTGGTCTGTGAATGAGTGCATCAGTGTCTGAGAGGGTCTGTGACTGGGTGCATGAGTTTCTCAGTGCTACTATGACTGAATAAATAAATGTAGAACTAACTCTCCCAATGTTTTTTTACTTCTTGCCAATATTCACGACTACGTCTCGATGTTACATGGGGGTCATTCTGAGCACCTCAATGTATTCACAAATATCCAGTTCCATGGAAAAAAATAATTATAAGGTCATAATTTGACCTACAAAGACTCCTTTATGACAGCTCTTCGGTCAGGTTAACTCCATCCTGAGCCCTTATCCCACTTTCATGACAGTTATCGGACCCGGGGACCATGCCCTGTTTCCTAAAATGGCTGCCACAACTTTCTAGACAGGTAGCGGCCAGCCAATCACAGCATTCCTATTGATGCACACATTCACTAGTATGTTGCGATTGTCGCAAAAATGTCACAGCAAAGTTGCGACCAGTGTTATAGAAATGTATTTTCTCTTTATTTCTCTAAACATACTTAACGGATTTACACCAAATTATTGAAATTAGTGAAAGCACAATCTGTGAAATTTGGTGTATTTTCGTCCAGCAGTTCTTTGAGTGGTACAGTCTGTAGTAATGTTCAAAGGTTCTATAGGAATTCCCATGGGAAACCCAACTTTTTTTATCTCCTTTTAACTCGCCCCCACTTGATAGATCACCCTGAAACTTTCTGTGCTCAATGAGAATCACCAGAGCACTTTTTTAGGAAAGGTTTGGGAAGATTTGTCAAATGGTGCCAAAGTTATAGGCATGTCAGAACATGCTTTTTCTATGGAAACATGGTCCTAACTATAACTACCAAGTGGCGAATTTCACTAGGTAATATATATACATATATATATAAAAATATAGGGGGTAATTCTGACCCTGGCGGTTGGTGATAAAGCGGCTGCCAACCCGCCAACAGGCTGGCGGTCCAAAAAATGGAATTCTGACCCTGGCGGGAACCGCCAACAGAGCCCGCCACATTAACACTCCGACCGCCACGGCGGGACAGACAAACAGCGCGGCGGTCACCGCCAACAGGCAGGCGGCAGACAATGTACCGCCCACCCTATCACAACTCACCAATCCGCCACATTTTCCGGGGCGGGAGCCCCGCCGATAAGAACACGGCGGAAACAGACTACGAACGGGAAAACGCTCACCTCTATACACTCCACGAGGACGGAGGACAGCATGGAGCCCGAATTGAACATCCTACCTGCTCTCGTCTACCTGCTCATCTACCACGAGTACGAACTCCGGCGCAGACGACAACGGTGAGTACCGCACCTACGACACAGGGGAGGGGGGGAGGAGGAAGGGTTACGGGCACACACATACGCATTACACCCACCCCCCAACTATCTACACACCAATGCAGAGCACCAAGTCAAAGTGACCCCACCCAAACCCCCTGGAATAACGAAAAGATATGATTAAAGTAAGAAACAACATTTATGTAAAAAATAGGTTCATTGAAGACATGGTAAAATGGGAAAATGATGCAAAAAATTCCAAATGTAAACATTGCGTAACCGAGAAATAGAGGCAGAAAGTCCCGCACAGTCACAGAAATTGCAAATGTCCGTGGGCCAAAGTGTATCAACACATGGGCAAAGCCCACACAGGAGACCTGAGTCCGTTGGAGAGAACACTGCAGGGGCATCAGATGACAAAACTACAGGCACTTCAGGGGGAAGGGAAGGGGGGGCACCACAGCCACATGAGTCCACGACGCCAGATCCAAGAAGGGGCCACCATGCCCACTGTTCAATCCTGGGGAGTGCAAAGCCACAGTCTCTCAAGTCTCTACAGTGGGTGGCTTGCGCACTGTCATATCCTGGGGAGTGCAAAGCCACAGTCTCTCAAGTCTCTACAGTGGGTGGCTTGCCCACTGTCATATCCTGGGGAGTGCAAAGTCACAGTCCATCAAGTGGATAACAGTCTCCACAGGCAATGGAGGAGGCAGGGTGGCCCGAGTGCAGCGTGAACATTAGCACGACACAGAACCGGCACTGTCATTGGGCCAGCGGTGCTTGAGACGGCGGGGCCCAGCGGAGCGGTGCTTGACAGGAAGGGCCCAGTGGAGCGGTGCTTGAGACGGCGGGGCCCAGCGGAGCGGTGCTTGACAGGAAGGGCCCAGCGGAGCGGTGCTTGACAGGAAAGGCCCAGCGGAGCGGTGCTTGAGATGGCGGGGCCCAGCGGAGCGGTGCTTGACAGGAAGGGCCCAGCGGAGCGGTGCTTGAGACGGTGGGGCCCAGCTGAGCGGTGCTTGACAGGAAGGGCCCAGCGGAGCGGTGCTTGAGACGGCGGGGCCCAGCGGAGCGGTGCTTGACAGGAAGGGCCCAGCGGAGCGGTGCTTGAGACGGCGGGGCCCAGGGGAGCGGTGCTTGACAGGAAGGGCCCAGCGGAGCGGTGCTTGAGACGGCGGGGCCCAGCAGAGCGGTGCTTGACAGGAAGGGCCCAGCGGAGCGGTGCTTGAGACGGCGGGCCCAGCGGAGCGTTGCTTGACAGGAAGGGCCCAGCGGAGCGGTGCTTGCGACGGCGGGGCCCGGCGGAGTGGTGCTTGACAGGAAGGGCCCAGCGGAGCGGTGATTGACAGGAAGGGCCCAGCGGAGCGGTGCTTGAGACGGCGGGGCCCAGCGGAGCGGTGCTTGAGACGGCGGGGCCCAGCGGAGCGGTGCTTGACAGGAAGGGCCCAGCGGAGCGGTGCTTGAGACAGCGGGGCCCAGCGGAGCGGTGCTTGACAGGAAGGGCCCAGCGGAGCAGTGCTTGAGACGGCGGGGCCCAGCGGAGCGGTGCTTGACAGGAAGGGCCCACCGGAGCGGTGCTTGAGACGGTGGGGCCCAGCGGAGCGGTGCTTGACAGGAAGGGCCCAGCGGAGCGGTGCTTGACAGGAAGGGCCCAGCGGAGCGGTGCTTGAGACGGCAGGGCCCAGCGGAGCGGTGCTTGACAGGAAGGGCCCAGCGGAGCGGTGCTTGACAGGAAGGGCCCAGGGGAGCGGTGCTTGAGACGGCTGGGCCCAGCGGAGCGGTGCTTTACAGGAAGGGCCCAGCGGAACGGTGCTTGAGACGGCGGGGCCCAGCGGAGCGGTGCTTGACAGGAAGGGCCCAGCGGAGCGGTGCTTGAGACGGCGGGGCCCAGCGGAGCGGTGCTTGACAGGAAGGGCCCAGCAGAGCGGTGCTTGAGACGGCGGGGCCCAGCGGAGCGGTGCTTGACAGGAAGGGCCCAGCGGAGCGGTGCTTGAGACGGCGGGGCCCAGCGGAGCGGTGCTTGACAGGAAGGGCCCAGCGGAGCGGTGCTTGCGACGGCGGGGCCCGGCGGAGCGGTGCTTGACAGGAAGGGCCCAGCGGAGCGGTGATTGAGATGAAGGGCCCAGCGGAGGGGTGCTTGAGATGAAGGGCCCAGTGAAGCGGTGCCTTTCTGGACGGCGGGGCACTCTTCAGCGGTGCCTTTCTGGACGGCTGGGCCCTCTTCAGCGGTGCCTTCCTGCACGGCGGGTCCCTCTTCAGCGGTGCCTTCCTGCACGGCGGGGCCCTCTTCAGCGGTGCCTTCCTGCACGGCAGGGCCCTCTTCAGCGGTGCCTTCCTGCACGGCGGGGCCCTCTTCAGCGGTGCCTTTCTGGGCGGCGGGGCCCTCTTCAGCGGTGCTTGTCCTGTAATTCCAGGGAGTCAGACCTGGGCAGGACTCCCTGCTCTGTCGCCCTCCGACCGTGCAGTTGCTGGACCCTTCGGTGATGGTGTCCTGGGCCCTTGGGTGTCCTCCCTCACACCCGGGATGGGGCTTGTGGGGCCCTCCTGGTCCGCGCTCCTGCTGCCTGACTTCTCCGCCCTGCTGCCCTTGCCCTCCTTCGCTGTGGCTCTCTGGGCCTTGCCTCCCCTGGATGTTTTGGCAGGTGAAGTGGCCGAACTTTGGTCCTTGGGGGCAGCCGTGGCACTCCTCTCGCGGCGGCCCCTCACTTTCCGGGTCCTCTTTCCAGGGGGGGGCTGGCTGTCCCCTTGCTGCTGACCGATGTCTCACTGCTGGCAAAGGGGGGACTCCAAAATCCATGGACTACGCTGACACGTGAACCCGGGCTGGTGGTGGCTGAGGTGCTCTTGGGACTCTTAGCAGATGGAGGGGGTGGGTCGGGTGAGGGAAAGAGGTCAAGATTGGAGAGGTAAAACTTTTTAGGACCAAGGTAAACGGTAGGTGCAGTGGTTATGGGAGTGGAGGAAGAGGAGGTGGTTGTAGGAGAGTCAGGTGTGCTGTCCTTGGGTGAAGGTGCATGGGCTGCAGGCTGTCGTGAGGTGGTTGGCTGTTGGGTGGGTGGCTGCCTGCGTTTGTGTGTCTTGGAAGAGGGGGTGACAGACACAGTGGGAGAGGACACAGGGGACGTGTAAATGGCAGTGGGGGTGGTGACTGCACGTGTGCGGACTGTACTGGAGGGTGTGCTGGTGATGGAAGTACTGGCTGTTGGTGGTGTGCATGCAGGTGTGAGTGTAGACGTCACAGGGAGGGAGGAGGGAGACGAGGAGGTGGGGGACACAGAGGTGGTAGTGGCTGTTGGCATGTCTGCATCTGGGTGTTGCTTGGGTGAATGTTTGTGTGATCTGTGGTGCTTATGTCTGGATGAGCTGCCCTTGGGTGTTGAGGTGTGTCTGATGGTGTGGATGGGATAGGCAGAGGAACAGGAGACAGAGACAGGGTGGAGGCAGTTAGAAGAGGGAGGCTGGAAACAGGGACAATGGCTGCCGTCAGTGCTGAGGCCAGAGAATTGAACAATCGTTGATGGGCAGACGGACCCGAATGAATGCCCTCCAGGTATGCATTGCTACGATGCACCTCCCTCTCTACCCCCTGGATGGCATTCAAAAGGGTAGTCTGCCCAACAATGATGGTCCTCAGGAGGTCAATGACCTCCTCACTGAGGGCAGCAGGGGTAACAGGGGCAGGGGCTGAGGTGCCTGGGGCGAAGGAGATGCCCGCCTTCTTGGGCGAGCGGGCACGGAGCGTAGGCTGAGGGGCTGCTGGGAGGGCGGAGCTGGTGCGCTGGGTGGCGGCTGTACCTGTAGAGGCAGGGGGCACGGATGTTGCCGCCACCGCTAGGGAGCTCCCATCTGAGGACGTGTCGGTGTCGCTGGTTTCACCACAGGTCCCCGTTGTGAAGCTCCCCTCGCCCTCCGTATCACTGGTGGCCTCGGTGTCTGTGCCATGGCCCACCGGGGCCTTGTGAGTCGCAGCTCCCTCGTGCTCCGGCGCCAATTCTCCTCCGCCTGATGATGCTGATGCACACATGCACAAGAAGATAAAGAATAAGGGTGGGGGGAGACATAAAAAAAGGTTGAGTACATGCATTGTCAACACCGTTGGCGGAGAGGACAGACACAGGAGCCTCATGCACTAAGCCGCGCAATCGGGGTACACTACTGAGTACTTGTGACTGGGCCAAAAGGTCTAGGGACAACAAACGCGCACATGGGTGATGCAGGACCATGGATAGCTGTACCTGTCACCGTACAGAGGTGGGGGGCGGGGGCACAGGGACATGGCTAAAGGAGAGGAATATAATACAGAAAGCGCCCTGGCCTAATGTCACCCACAGCCCTCCTCCCCCACCCAGGCACCTCCACTGCACGTAAAGATAGCTGAATGTGCTGGTACTCACCCCCTTGTGTCTGCTGTGATGTTGTCACGCGCCCATCCAAATCGGGGTAGGCCACCGCCAGGATCCGGGACATCAGGGGGGTCAGGGTACGACTGGCACCCCTCCTAGGTTGGGAGGCCATCCCCAGCAGTGACTCGGCGGTCTTCCTGGTCCCGCGGCGTATGTCCTCCCACCTCTTGCGGCAGTGGGTGCCCCGTCTGTTGTGGACCCCCAGGGTCCGGACTTCCTTGGCGATGGCACGCCAAATGTCGATCTTCTGATGGGCGCTGACCTATTTGACATGTACAGGGTGGAAATTGGAATATCATCAATTTTCCGCATGATAGATGCGATTGGCCCCCCCTCCCCAACCTTGCCATGTGGCACATGCTCTCATCTGTCGTGCCTTGCACTCGTCATTGTCCCCCCACCCCACCATCTTACATCCACCATACACAACCCAGGCATAGCCCATTTAACGTGCACACAGTGTACTTACCTGTTGGTCTGGAGGACCGTGGAGTCGCGCATACTGGGGCAGGACCCCATCCACAAGTTTCTCCAACACTTCTGTAGTGAAGGCAGGGGCCCTTTCCCCAGTCGCAGCAGCCATTGTATCTCCCAGACCGAGGTCACAGCAGCACTTGCAGTATAGGTCCTCTCCTGTGGATGATCAGGTCTTGAGTGATTAACCAGATAGAAAATGGCGGTCACGCCCGCGGCGGCGCGTACCGCTGCGGTGCGTTCCGCGACCGCCGGCGCAGCTAGTCATTGGCTCGTGAAACCCATAGGGTTCGATGTTAACCAATGTGGCTTTGCGCCGCGGTCTTCGACCGCCTACCGCCACGGTGTGTCACGCCAGCGCATTGACCTCACATCCCACTGTCACACTTCTCAGGTCAGGCAGCCGCCATTACAAGGGACCACAGGGCTTAATTACTACTGCGTCACACAGGCCTAGGCCTTGCATTGCCACTCATACAAGCTATTCAATGCATTGAGAATCGTGTACTGTGCAAGCTGTAGTTACGTACCTGTGGGTTGCTTGACTCTGTGCTCCATGTTGTCCTTCCTAGGCACCGTCCGCTGGGACTTGCGAGGAGAAGGATGAATCCTCCCGTGTACCGACCGCGGGTGGACCTGTCGACAATGGAGGAACGTCATATAATACTTCGTTACCGACTTGACCGAGCCACTATACATGAACTGTGTGCCCAGCTGGAGCCAGCACTGATGTCCCCCATCCGCCAACCCACAGGAATTCCCCCTCTGGTGCAGGTTCTGTCAGTCCTCCATTTTTTGGCAAGTGGGTCTTTTCAGACAACAGTGGCCATGTCATCAGGGATGTCTCAGCCTATGTTTTCTAAGATTTTGTCCAGAGTGTTGTCTGGCCTGACGAAATACATGCGGAGCTACATTATTTTCCCTGAGGAGGGTGATTTGGCCACTGTGAAGGCTGACTTCTATGCCCTTGGACATATCCCCAACATCATTGGTGCCATTGATGGGACCCATGTGGCCTTAGTACCCTCAAAAGACGATGAGCAGGTGTACAGAAACAGGAAAAGTTACCATTCGATGAATGTCCAGGTGGTCTGTTTGGCTGACCAGTACATCTCCCATGTAAATGCCATGTTCCCTGGGTCAGTGCATGACGCGTATGTTATGCGAAATAGCAGCATCCCTTATGTTATGGAACAGCTACAGAGACACCGTGTGTGGCTAATAGGTGACTCTGGTTACCCCAACCTGCCTTGGCTACTGACCCCAGTGAGGAATCCCCGGACCAGGGCAGAGGAACGGTACAATGAGGCCCATGGGCGATCTAGGAGGATCATAGAAAGGACCTTCGGCCTCCTGAAGGCCAGGTTTAGGTGCCTGCATATGACAGGGCACTAATGTACTCACCCAAGAAGGTGTGCCAGATCATCGTGGCCTGCTGTATGCTTCACAATCTTGCATTGCGACGCCAGGTGCCTTTTCTGCAGGAGGATGGTCCAGATGGTGGTGTTGTAGCAGCTGTGGAGCCTGTGGAGAGTGAAGAGGAGGAAGACGACGGGGACGACACGGACAACAGGGACACGGTCATACAACAGTATTTTCAGTAGCACCCAGGTAAGAATCCCCCACGGCATTTTACATTTACTTCTGGCCTCCTGCATCTCTACTTTCTGTGTTTCCCCCCAGTTCCTTTCAACTGAATTGTGACTTTCCCTTGGCTTTTCAGAGCTGTATGACCCACTGCGTGACTTCTGGTTTGTTCGCCCATGGAGTAAAGCACATTGACATTGGTATGTTGTCATCACAATGTAACTGAACATTTTTGAACCGTTATGTGTAATACATTTGTTAAGAATACAAGCAGACTCCTGAGTGTTTTAAGTGCAATTAGTGATTTATTTAAAGTGCTACATATAGGTCCATGATAGTAAAATGGTGATGAGTGGGGGTGGAGTGATGTCCATGGCAGAGTCCAGTTCTCGGTCGCACAGGTGCATTGTCCCTATGCCTGTGGAAGGATGGAGCAGGGGCAGTTCAAGGTTGGACAGGGTGACGATGTGGGACAGTGGAATGACATCCGGGGGGATCTTAGGCTGGCGGGGGTCTTGGCATCCTACTCTGTCTTCCTTTGTGATCTCAGGCTCCTCTTGCGGGGTGGTTGATCTTCAGCAGGAGGTGGGGTTCTGGTGGCCCGTCGTTGTGTGGGGGCCTCCGGTCCACTAGCGCCGGCGGAGGTGGTAGGCTGTTCCTGGTCCGGGCTGGTGACCGGGGCCCTTTGGGGTGCCACATGGTCCCGCAATGTGGTGACTATTAGGTTCAGGGCCTGGACGATGTTCCTGAGCTCCTCTCTGTACCCCATGTACCGTTCCTCCTGCTGTGCCTGGATCTCCTGGAACCTGGCCATTACCGTCGCCATCGTCTCCTGGGAGCGGTGGTATGCTCCCATGATGGTGGTGAGGGCCTCTTGGAGAGTCGGTTCCCTGGGCCTGTCCTCCCCCCCCCTGTCGCACTGCAGCCCTCCCTGTTGCCCTGTTTCCCCGGGCCTCTGTCCCCTGGACGGTGTGCCCACTACCACTGCCCCCAGGTCCCTGTTGTTGTTGGGGTGTTGGGTCAGCCTGGGTGCCCTGTAGTGGTGGGCACACCGCTGATTGACCTGTCCTGGAGACAGAGGCATGGGCCCGTTGGGTGGGAGCTGTGCTGATATTCCCAGAGGGGTTTAGGTCTGCTGTGCCCTGTGTCTGTGTGTGGGGAACCGACTGTCCAGAGGTCCCCGATGGTCCGGGCTGGTCATCAGGTTCCAGGTTGACAGAGCTGCTGTCCTCACTGCGGGCCTGTTCTGGGGGTGGGATGGACATATCTGGACCCTCCTGGCCGGTGTGTTGGCATTCGGGCCCTGCAGGGGTGAAAGAGTATGGTTATTGCTTCTGTGTGTTCCATGGTGTGCGATTTGTGGGTGCCCTTGTCCCCCAGTGCTGGCATTCCCTTGTGGCAGGAGTTGTGAGGGTGGTTTGTGGGGGGGATGGGTATGTGCAGTGGTCATGCATAGGTGATGGGTGTCCATGGTTTGTGTTGGCATTCAGGGTTTGGTTTTGGGTTGGGTGGGTTGTGCTGGTGAGACATTGGCAGGGAGGATGTGTGCTGGGGGGTTGGGGGTGAGGGTGGGGGTGTGGGTTGGCATGCTGGTGGTTGGGGGGGGGAGTAGTTGAGACTAGACTTACCAGAGTCCATTCCTCCGCCTACTCCAGCGAGGCCCGCAGGATGCAGGATGTTAAGGACCTCTTGCTCCCATGCTGTGAATTCGGGAGGGGTGGGTGGTGGTCCGCCGCCAGTCCTCTGCACAGCGATGTTGTGTCTGGAGACCATCGACCGTACCTTTCCCCGTAGGTCGTTCCAGCGCTTTCTGATGTCTTCCCAGTTTCTGGGATGCTGTCCCACAGCGTTGACCCTGTCGACGATCCTCTGCCATAGCTCCGCCTTCCTGGCTATTGTGGTGTGTTGCACCTGTGTGCCGAAGAGCTGGGGCTCTACCCTTATGATTTCCTCCACCATGACCCGGAGTTCTTGGTCCGAAAACCTGGGGTGTCTTTGGGGTGCCATGGGGTGGTGTGGATGAGGTGTGGGGTGGTGTTTGTGGTGATGTGAGTGGTGGTGTGTGGTGATGTGTGCGTAGATGTGGTGTGGTTGATGATGTTGGGTTCCTGTGTGTGTTGGGGTTTTCGATTGCTGTGCTCGCTCGCTCTCGCTCTATCGCCTTCTCTCCGATTTCCAACTAGTGGGGGTTTGTGGGTGATGTGGGTGTGTGTTTTACAGTTGCTTGGATGTGTGGGGGTGGTGTTTGTATGTGTATCAGGTGTGTGTATTTCAAATTGTCCAATGTGGCTGGGTTTTGGAGCTGGGTGTGTATTTTGACCGCGGCGGTGTGTACCGCCAATGGAATACCGCAGTTGAATGACCGCCGCGTGGATTCGTGGGTCGTAATGGCATGGGCGTGTTTGTGTTGGCGTGGCGGTGGAGGTTTGGTCATCTCCAGTTTATCGCTGCACGCTGATGAGGCGGCCTTCCGTGGATGTCGGGTTTTTGGTGGCTTGGAGCTGTGGGTCAGAATGACCGTGGCGGGTTACCGCGGCCGCGGCGGTAGAATGGCGGTCTTCTGACCGGCGGTAAGAGCCTTTTACCGCCGAGGTCAGAATGACCCCCATATTCTCCTTGCCAAAAAAAGCTGCTCCTGTCTTGTGACGTGGGTGAACGGCCATTGGGAGCACTTCACATTCAATCAAACCATCAATCCTCACATCAAAGAATAATGACGCCGGCAAACCAATTTACTGCTTCACATTTACTGCAGTAAATTGGTGTGTCGGCTTCATTATTCTTCGATGTGAGGCTTAATGGTGTGATTGGATATATATATATATATATATATATATATATATATATATATATATATATATATATATATATATCTTTATAAACCACTGTCCTCTCGTCCTCTAGTGCTTCTTTTGCGAAGGACCGCATGCACTCAAAGCAGCATTGTAAAAATTAGTTTTGTTTGGTGAAACTTCTTTTCCATCACCAATTTATCTTCAAATCACTGTCAACAGAAAGGAAACCACCCTACGAGTTTCTGCGATTCCGGCGCCTTGATCACAGATGAAAGTCCCTCTTCTTCCTCCACCAATATAAAGTGTAAAACCCGGCATACCACAGTGAAAAATAAAAAAGGGCTACTAAATCTAATGCAAAGGACTTACAAACTAGCGGCCATTTTATACGATCTGTTGGAACTCTCAATGCATTGCCTCCGCAGTGTATTCATACTTGCTTTTAATTTAAAAAAAACATTGCCAGTCAATATCTTGTGAACTTACAAATGTAATACTCCAAAATTTTAACTTAAAAAAATGATCAATACATAATTCATTAAACTTATGGGATAAATATCTTATCAAAATATTAATCATATATGTCTTTCTGGGTGATAGATTAATGCATATTCATACTATACTCTAAAGCATATCTCATTTTACCTTTTTTCATAATTCATAAATTCATCTTATTATAATGCATCCCCACATTGCACTCAATTCAATATTCTGCTACATCATAATACCCAAGTGGGCAAACTATTACATCCTTCAAGAACCCCAATTCTGGCAATGATTAATACAACATGTTTCTAATAAAATAAATAACCTAAGAAGTAGCGCAAGTGGAGAGTGGTTTGTTTTTGTGTTGACTCGCCCACACGTGCACTGCTGCCTGGGGAACTGGGATATATATTTTTTAATTCTTTTAAAAAAACATTCATATCATGTTGCGAAAATTACAAAAAACCATTAAGCTGTCGTCTTTTTATTTAAGTCCCTGGGTGGGCCAAGTCCCAGAGGCATTCTTTTATTGTAGTGTGAGGGGGACTGCCTGACCCCCCACAGCTCCAGGGACCATCATCTCCTGGGGCAAAACTGCAATTATGTGCAGTGGGCCCTGCAGCCACCTGCACCATGGGGACCACCACCTCCTCAGCAATAAATACATTTTTGGTGTGGGGGAGGCCCGTCGCCCCCCTCACAGCCCGGGGGACCACTACTTCACTGAGGCATTGATCCATTTGTGCATGGAGACTGTGCAACCCCAGCACAGCCCCGGGGACCACTACCTCCCCAGGTAAAATTTAATATTTTAATTGTGTAGGGTATGTGTGGCCCCCTGCTGTCCCAGGAGCCACCTCCTCTCCAGCTCAACCTGAAATAATAGAAAGAGGGCCTGTCTGAGCCCCCTGCAGCCCTGGGGACCACTACCTTCCTGAGGCTTTTCTTGTTGGAGGGGGCCACACGGACCCCCTCAGGGAGCCATTGATGGCTTTGGGGACCACCACCCCCAGGGCCAGCTCCTTCTATGTCCCAGGTGTCCACCCCAAGTACTTAGCTGTTTGCTATGGCTTGGCTGCAACTTTGACATCTGCAGCCAAGTCACAGCAAACAGTCTGCTTTTCACAGTTTGACCTGTCAAACAGGTCCCGCTGTCAAAAAGTGGAGTTTTCATCTCTGTTCCCTGCATGCATATCTGCGATTAAAGATTTGCTCCAGCAACCACACTGCCTGCTTGCTGGAGCACTGGGATCACGGGGTAGGCTTTGAGGCTCTCCCAGTGGTCCCAGATAGTCCGTAAATAGCATGTAATAAAAAAAATTGAAAATCTTCAGGGACCATGGGGGAGGCCTTAAGGCTCCCCCTGCAGTCCCAGAGAGCCCACAAAGGGCTAAAAAAATATTTAATTAAAAAAAGAGTAGCTCAAATGTGAAGCTCACAGACCTTCACATTGAGCTTTGAGGATTTGAGTCCAGGTGTATCCCTGGTCATTTCCCCTCCTTTTTTTTAATCTGAAAATGTTTAAGGCTCATACTGAAAGTTGATCTTCCTCTTTTTGAATGAAATACATTTTTCTTTTCAATTTGTGTAGAAGTAACTATAACTCACACCTTCTCCACGCACTGCCAATTACCCCACAAATTACTGCACTCATGACTTCTTTGATATCATCATTTATGATATCTCTGTAATATTTGCAGTAACATTTTTGATGAAAAAACTGTGCATGGGGGGGCACAAGCTATAGTTATATTAGGGCATGAGCTACACTTATTTGAGATAACTCTAACTTTAACTGTTGAATTTATATGGTTTTGTACTGTTAAAATGTGAGCTTAACTATAACATCCCTGTAACCTTCAGTTTTTTCAGTTTTCAGTTTTTTCAGTGAATATTCACCAGTTACCATAGGAAAAGCGTTTCTGTTTTATCAATAAGTTTAGCGCTGTTTGATGAATCTTCAGGGAGATAATTTAATGTTACCTCCACAGCTGTAGACTTTGCAACTGGGGGAACCACTTTTGGGTTTTGGCGTCAGCTCAGCACCCTGTGATTCTGGGCAAATCACTTAATCCCCCATGCCTAAAACCAAAATGAATGTGTCCTTGTGTAATGTAACTGATGCTCATGTAAAGCACTCCAATATCTTCAGATCAGGTCTGTGCTATAGAAAAGTGTAAGAAAACAAAATAATTGTGTTTTGCACATTTGTGTCATTGGGCTATTCATGAACTACATTTGGGTGACATTTGGCCTGTATTTGTGCTACATTTTGGCTCCTTTTTCTATGGTGACCCTCTATGGAGACTTGTTTGGTAAGAAGCTCCCTAATCTCCTCCTTTAATGCAGCTTCCTCAGTAGAAAATACTTTCAGTTTTCCACTGCGATTCCATCAAGGTGATGTTCAGATGTGTCACATTTATGGCTTAAATTCAGAATTATAGCTCTCTAGTTGCTCATTCCAACACTGTTGTAAAGCTGCTGCTCACCAAGGAGTTAACTGGCAGTTTCTGCTTGTATGGAAAGTGCATGTTTCAGTCTGCATGACAGAAGGTTTTAATGAAAAAGAAGAGGATGATATTTGAAAACTCACTTAAAATGTGTCTAGAGCACTAACCATAATTTCTATCACAAAATTAAACCCCTCATTTGTGTTCCTTAGTTAATCAAATGTTTTAAGTTTTACCAATTTGATTAATTCAAGATGGCTAAAGGTGTGGCAGTACATTTGCCATAAGTAAGACTATGAGTACTCTAGTTGTTCTTTAGAACTCTCTGGGAGGATGCAGTAGAACAGAAGGTAATTAACCGAGAGGCTGCTCCTGTTGGCAGTACATGTTTTACTGAGAATTTCAGACTTCATTCTCTGATGGCTGAGAAAAACAGTGTGAATTTACAGGAAATATGCTCTCATTTCATGAAATGCCAGCAAATGGATTTTTCATAGGTAAAATTACATTAGAACACTCCTCAATTCCTAAAATTAGTATGGGACTATCAACAAATTATTTATAGTGTAACTAAAATCTGTTATCACTCTTTATGGGTTCTCCTTTTTGTGACCCTCAAAACCTGCTGTTCACTATAATGCATTTCAATGGAGACCATGCCTCAGAGTCATGTAAGTACTGACACAGCATGCTGTCCATATTGTGGCCAGATAATAAAGGGGGAGGTCCATTTGGAACCACCATGAGGAGAGGATGTGGTGTAACATCCTGAGATTCTGACCTCAGAACTGGGGTAACCAGGCTTGGGTGTCACGGTCAGCTCAACATCACGTGATTCTGGGCAAATGACTTAGGCCCTCATTACGACCCTGGCAGTCCGAAGACAACCAGGGCCGCGATGGTGGTCTCTCCACCAACAGGCCGGCAGTGAAGACTGACACATTACAAGGATTACGGTCTTTTGAAGACCGCTGGCGGTATGACGAGTCACCTTTCCACCAGGGTTTCCGCGGCAGTAGCACTGCCACAATAACACTGGTGGAAAGGCTGCTGGCGACAGGAAATTCCTTTCCTGCCACCGGCAGATGACAACCCTGACCACCCCTTCAATTCCATGACCACCCCTTCCATGACAGCAACACCCTCCCCACATACATGCACACACACCCACACGCACCCTGCATGCACCAATTCACCAACACTGACATACACACATTCACCAACACTTACATACACAAATTCACCAACACTTACATAAAAGCATTCACCAACACTTACATACACACATTCACCAGCACTTATATACACTCATTCACCAACAGGTACATACAGTCATTCACACACACGCATGCATACACTCATTCACTCGCACCAAGAGACGCGCGGTCACACAAGCATACCAGCACGCACTCACTTCAACAATTACACACACATTCACACACAAATTCAAACATGCATACACACATGCGTACATACACACGCATACACCCTTACATTAACACACACAGATATTCGCTCACTCACACACACAACACCAACCACCCTCCCACCCCCTCCCCCTCCCCTGTCGGATGATTGACTTCCCTGGTCTGGCAAGGAGGTCGGCCGCCAGGATCGCGACCCGGCGCTACCACCACTACTGGCGCCCCACCATCAGGACACCGCCACGCCATATTACTGCTTGCAATATGGTGGGTGGAGTCCTTTTGGAGTGGCGGTGGTGGAAGCACCTCTGCGCAGCTGACCGCCAGCACAATTGCTGACAGATTTTTGTCAAAATTCTGACGGAAATCCTTCAGTAGTCGTAATACGGTGCTTGGAAGACTGCCAGCCCTGGTGGTCTTCTGGTGCCCACGGCTTCAGAGGGCCTTAATCTCCTTGTTCCTACAATTCAGCACCTTGAGACTCTCATGGGTGATCTGCCACACTTTTCAAATCCTGGATTTATATATGCCCTTTGGGGTCTGGGTGTGGTCACCCTGCCACTCACATATTTTGTTTGATTTATTTTCAGGACACAGGGACCCTAAGTTTTATAAAGGCTGCCAAAACATATTGTTCAGTTTGTCGCCAGCCAATCAAGATTGACTAGTCTTCTTTTTTTATCTCAAAAACTGCTGAGCGGATTTACAATAGCTCTGGACCAAGAGCTACTTTTCTGCCAAATTTGTTGTAATTCCGCCTGGTGGTTCGGGCTGTAGTCATGCTAAAAATCCATATAGGAATATATATATATATGGTATATTTTTATACCAATAGATATGTATGCGTCCTGGGACTCGTTTCCTATACATATATATATATATATATATATATATATATATATATATATATATAGGAAACGAGTCCCAGGACGCATACATATCTATTGGTATAAGAAAAAGTGTTTTCCCATGTTCTCCAGTTGAATCATATGTCACATAATTCCACAGTCAGTTTTTCTTAAAATTCTTATTCTTTATTCATTCATATTGAAGATAAATGATCCATAGCCAACGCGTTTCATCCTAACAGATTTCTTTAGGGGTAAAGATATAGAAACATACAAAACCATAATTTAATACAAAATTCTATCTATATTCTAAAATACTATGGCCCTCATTACAACTTTGGCTGTCTTTTAAAAAGACCGCCGAAGCTGTGGGTGCCACTATACTGCCAGTGCTAGGGGTATATCTGGCTCCCTATTAAGAAACAGCGTTTCCGTCCGCTGGCCCAGCGGAAATGTCACATCAACATTGCAGCCAGCTCGTAATAGAGCCGGCGGCAATGTTGATGTGCAGTGGGTGCAGCAGCACCCGTCACGCATTTCACTGCTCAAAATTCAGGCAGTAAAATGTGCGACGGGGCTGTGCCTGGGGGCCCCTGCACTGCCCATGCCAAGTGCATGGGCAGTGCAGGGGGCCCCAGGGGCACCCCGAGTCCCCCTTACTATCAGCCTTTCCATGGCGGTGTTTACCACCATGGACAGGCTGGCGGTTGGGGATTATGTTGGAGGTGCCGGCAGTATGGCTGTGACTAATGCGCCACAGTCATAATACGCTGGTGGTCCACCACCAGCCTGTTGGCGGTGTTACCGCTGGCAGCCAGGGTTGTAATGAGGCCCTATATATCCAAGATTCCATTAAACATGTTGAAATCACATGCTAACATCGCCATGATCTTACAATATTATTCATTTGCAATGTTAATTATCCTATAGGTCTATATTTCTTATAGGGAACTTATGACAGTTAATAATGGAGCATATGTATTTTATACTCTCCTCTTACATAATTACTGCCATGGAGTACACTATTACAAGCAGTAGGTTTTTTAAAAATATCACTGTGGATGACATTATTGTGTACATACAATTGCAGATTTAAAAAATCAATTGTGTGTCTATCATATTTTAGGGTCAACTTTACATTGAATCTATTCTTATTTAGGAAAGCATGGTAATCACTGTTAGATTGTCATTCCATGTGATAAAAACATCATCTATATAGCATCCGTAAAAAATAATGCTATTAATCCATTGGTGTGCCTGTCGGCCCCAGGCATGCTCCACCTCAAACAAACCCATAAAAAGGTTTCCATAGGATGGACCAAACCTGGAGCCCATTGAAGTTCCTTGTTTCTGCAGAAACCATGTTCTATTAGAGAGAAATGCATTCTTAGTCAAAATCATCTTAGGCATGTCCAATAACATAAGTGCATGTTCTAAAAAGCGACATTGTATAGATAATTGTTTGAATTGACATCCGATGTCTTGATAAACGCCCGTAATATTGGGGCTACATTGGTTTTAAAAATATCACAGCAGTGGATTTCAACATTCCATATTTGTGTACAAACAGATTGCCAGTATATCCCTTTATTATGTTTTTAAATGCCCGTCACAGGTGGTCTCCATTGGGTTTAGACCAGTTATGATAACTAGCCTTGACATATCTGCCACATTAGATACATGTACTATTTTTTTGGCATATATAGGATTTCGTATATTGGGTTAAGATGTTTAATACAGTAACTATTGATGTGAGCGTTGATTTATGGATCAATTATAAACAGCCTAGAATGAAAATCATACTACAAAATCATGTGATAGTAATTCACGTTTAGAACAATTTGGATTGAGGGGAAATGTTGGCACTAAAACAACAGAAATGTATGTAATATTAAAGGTAGCAATATTTGGTTTGCCTAAACCCACTGACCATTATAAAGAACATTTGTCAGTTTGAAATATTAATTTGTCTTTATTCTTTCTATCTCTGGGTCATATGCATATTACTCAAATGAAATTCAGATTGTGGCAACAGTAAGTTGAAATAATCATATATATATATGTAGTAATTATGTGAGAGGAGAGTATAAAATACATATGCTCCATTATTAACTGTCATAAGTTTCTTATAAGAAATATAGACCTATAGCATAATTAACACTGCAATGGAATAATATTGTAAGATTATGGCAACATTAGCATATGATTTCCACATGGTTAATGGAATCTTGGCATATAGGGCCTCATTACAACCTCAGCTGTCTTCTGTGAAGACCACCATGGCTGCGGGTGCCAGAATACTGCCAGTGCTGGTGGTATTACTGGCTCCCTATTTTGACTTTTCTGCTGGGCCAGCAGATGGTAACAGTGTTACAGTCTGCTGGGCCAGCAGAAAAGTCACATCAACATTGCTGCCGGCTCGTAATAGAGCCGACGGCAATCCAGATGTGCAGCTGGTGCAGTAGCACCTGTTGCTCTTTTCACTGCCTGAAACAAAGGGGCTGTGCCTGGGGGCCCCTGTACTGCCCATGCCACGTGCATGGACAGTGCAGGGGCCCCCAGGGGCACCCTGAGTCCCCTTACTGCCAGCCTTTCCATGGCGGTGTCTACCGCCATGGACAGGCTGGCGGTAAGGGGAGTCAAAATCCCCAGGGCAGCGCTGCTTGCAGTGCTGCCCTGGCGGATTACAACCACTAGGACTGCCATGACGGTATACTGCTGGTCCCGGCGGTGTTACCGCGGCGTGGTCAAAATGTGGTGTGCAGTACCGCCAGCCTGAGGGCCATAGTATTTTAGAATATAGATATAATTTTGTATTAAATTATGATTTTATATCTTTATATATCTGTAGCCCTGAAGAAGTCCGTTAGGACGAAACGCGTTGGCTATGGATCATTTATCTTCAGTATGAACGAATAAAGAATAATAATTTAAAGAAAAACTGACTTTGGAATTATGTAACATTTGACTCAACTTGAGAACATGGGAAAACACTTTTTTTGGTTACCAAACGATATGGATGCGTGATGGGAATTGTTTCCGATGTTCTAAACCAGATCTTCTGGTTATCTGAGGTCTAGGTGGTTGGTCCTGCTCATCCCCTTGGTAGCTTGGCATAAGCAGTAAGGCTTACCTCAAAGGCAATGTGTAAGGTGTTTGCACCAAAACACACAGTGACACAGTGCAAAGACTAAAAAAATGACACCACACCTATTAGGAAAAATAGGCAAAATTTATCTAAATCAAACAGGACCAAAACGACAAAAACCCAACATACAGAGGTGAAATTATGAATTTTTAAAACAAACAGAGTCTTACTCCATAAAAAACAATGGAAATGTTGTTTTTACAAAATGATTTAGTCAAAAATAAAGCTACACAGGTGAGCGTATGACAAAGAAGTCAACGGTGCATCAATTACTCGCAAGTGAGGCCATGAATCATTTCTTCTCCGGTCGGGTAGGCGATGCCTCATTTTTCTTCCCAGCAATAGAGCGATGCATTGATTTCTGGACAGGGCACCTTGGATCCACGCTGGTTCACAATGACTTTGATACCCAGCTATGATGCATGAGAAATCCTGGTCACACAGTGATGGAAAATCGTGCTGCATGAGGTTTCCTAATTTTCAGTAGCCACAAGTGGGTGTTGCGTTGTTTCTCCAGCTGTGATGCAGGTGATGCATTGAAATCAGATGTGAGGTGGGCAGCGAGTCATTTTTACAGCCATGATGCAGGTGGTGCATCTAAATTTTCTCCACACGGCTCCCTGTGTGTGGATTTCTATCCTTGTTCACTGGCTTTACCTTTCAAGGGCCCAGGGACTAGATAGGGAACCACTTGGCAGGGCAGAAGTTCGTCTCAGGAGAGAGTCCAAATGCTGGCAGAGGAAGTCTTTGATGGCCCTGAGACTTCAAAACAGGAGGCAAGCTCAGTCCAAGCCCTTGGAGATTCTTCACAAGCAGGAATAGACCACAAAGTCCATTCTTTTTTTCCTTCCTCAGGCAGAAGGAGCAACTGCAGGATAGCCCAAAAAAGTCATAGGCAGGGGTAGCCCTTCTCCTCAGCTCTTCAGCTCTTCTCCTTGGCAGAGGCTTGTCTTGGCTCCAGAAGTAAATCTAAAAATGTTGAGTTTTGGGTCCAGTACTTATATCCCTTTCTGCCTTTGAAGTTAGCAAATTTCAAAGGAAAGTCTATGTTGTTGACAGGCCCCAGAAACATACCAGGGGGTAGGAGACTGCATTGTGTGTGGGCAGGCATAGCCCATTTAGGTATAATTAACCACCCCTCCCTCCACTCTGGATCAGACGGCTCATCAGGATATATAAGCTACACCACAGCTCACCCCAGCTCCCTTTATGTCGCTGTCTAGAGGGGATTCACAAACAGCCCAACTGTCATTTTGACCCAGACAAGAAATACACAAGCAGAAAGAGTCACAGAATGGTTTAAGCAAGACAATGCATACTTTCTAAGAGTAGCATTTTCAAATTGACTATTTAAAAACCAAATTTACCAAAATATGGGGGTTATTTCAACTTTGGAGGAGGTGTTAATCCGGCCCAAATGTGACTGATTTACCACCAGCCATATTACGAGTTCCATAGGATATAATGGACTCGTAATACGGCTGGTGGTATATCATTCACTTTACCGTCACTTTTGGGACGGATTAACACCTCCTCCAAAGTTGTAATAACCCCTATGTCTATTTAAATTGTGAGTTCAGAGACACCAACCAAACTCCATATTTCCATTTGCTCCCAAAGGGAAACTGTACTTAAAAGATATTCAAAGGCAGCCCTCACTTTAACCTATCAGAGCTATAGGCCGTACAACAGTGAAAAATGAATTTGGCAGTATTTCACTGGTAGGACATATTAAACACGTCAGTACATGCCCCATCTTTAACATACACTGCACCCTGCCCATGGGGCTACCTAGGGACTACCTTAGGGGTGCCTAACATTTATAAAAAAGGGAAGAGTTAGACCTATCAAGTGGGTAGACTTGACAGGTCAATTTGGCAGGTTAAAACTGCACACACAGATGCTGCAGTGGCAGGTCTGAGCCATGTTTACAGGGCTTCTCATGTGGGTGGCACAACCAGTGCTGCAGATCCACTAGTAGCATTTGATTTACCGGCCCAGGGCACCTCTAGTGCACTTTACTTGGGACTTACTAGTAAATCAAATGTGCCAATCATGGAAAAGCCAATTGCACATATAATTTAAACAGGGAGCACTTGCACTTTAGCACTGGTCTATAGTGGTTAAGTGCCCATAGTACCAAAACCAGCAAAAACAGAGTCCAGCACACAGTCAAAACATGGGAGGCACAGGCAAAAATCACAGGAGAGACCACGCCGAGGATACCAGGTCTAACACATGTCCCCCACAGCTGAAAGTGGGGAGAACTACCCAACCTCATGAGAGTTCTCATGACTAAAGCTGAAGAATATGGATAGACCATCAGCATTGACATGTTCAGTTCCAGGGCGGTGCTCCACCATAAAGCCCACCACTTGAGGGGAGATGGACCACCTCAACAGTTTTGGGTTCTCACCCCTCAGCTGCAGTAATCATCCAAAGCACCTGTGGTCTGTCTGACCCCGAAGTGAGTCCCAAACAAGTAGGGTCTCAGCTTCTTCAGCACCCAGACCAGAGCAAAAACTTCACGCTCAATTATACTCCACCTACGTTTCCAGGGAAGTAACCTCCTAATGAAGGCTACAGGCTGGCCTAGACCCTCTTCATTTAGCTGTGATGATGCTGCTCCTACACCATGATCTGAAGCATCAGTCTGCATGACAGATTCTTGAGAGAAGTCAGGTGCCTTCAGCACAGGTACTATGGACATGGATGCCTTCATGGCATCAAAAGCTGTCTGGAAAGTTTCAGTCCAGATCACTTTCTTAGGTTGTTGCTTGGAAGTTAACTCTGTTAAGGGAGCAACAGTGATGCCATACCCTTAACAAATCCCATAGTAGTAACCTGTGAGAACTAAAAAAGCTCTCACCTCAGTCTTGAGGGGTAAAAAGCTGCACCAATGCATGTACCACCACAGGGGCAGGGATTGATTTTAATGAAATGGCTTCTGGGTATCGGATGGCATGGTCCACCAAGACCAGGATAAACCTGTTGCCCATGACTGTCTTGGGATCCAGAGGCCCCACAATCTCAATAGCAACCCTTTCAAACAGGGTGCTGACAACAGAAAAAGGTTGGAGGGGAGCTTTACATTTTCTACCACTCTTTTCACTTGCCTGACAAGTTTGGCAAGACCTACAGTGTGCATCAGAGTGCCTGCGCATTTGGGGCCGGTAAAAGCGGGTGACAAGCCTCTCAGGTCTTATCTTGCCCCATATGTCCAGCTAAAGGCACATTATGAGCCAAACGCAGTAGGGGGGCTCTGAAGCACTGGGGTACCACCAGCACATGAGCCGACCCAGGATCAGCAATCTTAGGCTTGCTATGTTGGAGGCCATCCTCCCAACAAATCAGATGTGAACCGGACTCCTTGCCAGATGCCTGGTCTGCTGCTGCAAGCCCTCCAGAGTAAGGCATGTTTTCTGTGGCTCACAGAATGCTTCCCTGGTGGGTCCCCCTTCCTGCTACCACTGAGTCAGCTCAGGGACCTCCCCCACTTCAGCTACCTGTTCCCCCGTAGGCTCGGGCCATCCTCCTCAGGTCACCCTCCTCCCAGACTGTGGGAACTTCTGGAACAGGTTATCCATGCCCATTTCCCTTCCTCCTTCTTGCAGGCACCTGGGCCACTCTCTGAGGCTCCAGGGCCTCCTGGTCACCCTGACCAGCTGCCATTGACTGGGTGGACACACCCACCCACCCAGGCAGATAAAACACCTACAAGTGAGATCTGTGTTCTGCCTCCTTCCAAGGGAATCCTCCAGGTCATTGCTAAGACGACAATATACAGGCATGATTGGTCTCACAGCAACTCTCAAGGCACTTGACACCCCCCCCCCCATTCAAAGGGAACCTGCACCACTCTGCACAGGTGCTCTGAGTTTTCATCCGCAACTACTTACTTAAGTGCATGGGGAACTACCTGCTGCAGACAGGCAACTTCTCACAGTAGTCACACTGACTCCTGTGTCTCTCAGAGCCTCCACCCTCGTCCATTGATGGTCACCCACTGCCTGTACTTTTTAGTGTTCTCAGGCACAAGGGTTCTCTGGACAATCTCACTGTCCCCTAGTCAGACAAGGGTCATCTCAGCTGGCTCCAACATAGCTGGAACCAACTCCTCTCCAAGCACTACACTGGCCACACCCTGTAACTGAGCACCTGTGGGTGCCGGTGTTCTCTTGGGACATTTGGGATCCCCCCTCACCTGAACTACCTGGTCACATGCATAATATTTGTGGGGACCCTTCTCTACAGGTTTTCCTATAAAGATCCATGGCTTCTTTTCACTAGGGGGCTGGGATTCTTTATCCTGGGAACTAGATTGGGGCCTTTTAAAGAGCTCCCCCTGTTTACCCTTACCCCCCACTTCTTCTGATGGGGACCTTGCCCACCCTTGGCAGAGTCTCCTGTATACCTCTTCTGGCTCCCTGTGTTTTCCCACAAGTCCGCTTTCTGAGCAAGCTTTCTGGGATCAGTCAGCTTGCTGGTACATCTCTGGAAAAAAAGACTATGCAAGTGCTCCCAAGCAATTATATTGTAAAGCACAAGAAAAGTTTTTACCTTACTGTCCTTCACCCAGCCATCCAGTGACCTGCAAAAAGAGTCAACACATTCTAGCCAAGTTTGGGATTCTTTCTTTTTTTAATACCTAGATTGTCCTTGTACTTCTTAGGGGTGAGACCGCATCTTGTGAGTAGGGCGTTCTTCATAATAGTGTAGGTGAGTCTCTGAGAATCCCCTAAGGATGTCAGAGTATCCCTTCCCTCTACCTAAAAGTTGCCACCATCTCTACTAGACTGGCTACTCTAATCCAGCTCCCTTAAACTGAGCTCTTGAGCCAAGAGCATCTTTCTATCTTAGGTGGACAACCTCCTCTCTACCATCTCCCTCTCCATCTTGAGCTTCTCTAACTCAAACAGGTGCACCCTCTCTGCCTGCCTGTCATGCAACTCCTCAGGAGTTAGACACTGCTACCTGCTCTGGAGACCCTCCCCCAGGCATGCACTACTTCACCTGGATTACTCTGCACCTCCTCACCCTCATCCTCTGTTTGCCTCCCAGCCTCCTCGGCTGCCATCCAGACCCTCAATGTATTTTGCAGCTCCTCCTTCTTGGAGGAGCTCTTGATTGGGTCAGGCAAGATCCCTACAAAACTGCTTCAGTTGAGCCACTGTATACTTCTCCAGTTTCTCCAACTCAAAAACAGTCTTTGTAACCACAGCTGGTGCATCCCCCGATTAAGATATGTTGTCAAGTAATTAAAAGTGCAAAGTTCCAAAGGAGTTCAGAGAGTTCCCAAGAGAAGTTTGCTTCAAAAATAAAGACTCACGGGTCAGCGTGCATCAGAAATGTCAGCAATGTGTTGAATCCTTACTTGTAAATGAGGTCGTGTGTTGTTTTTTCTCTGGTCAGGTAGCCGATGTGCCATTTTCTCCCCCACAAGAGAGCGATGCATCGATTTCTGAACAGGGTATCTCGGATCCGTGCAGGTCCACAATAACTTTGACGCCCAGCGTTGATGCATCAGAAATCCTGGTCGCACGGTGATTAAAAATCATGCTGCTAAGGGTTTGCGTTCTTTTCAATAGCCACAAGTGGGTGTTGCGTCGTTTCTTGAGCTGCTATGCAGGTGATGCATTGAAATCAGCTGTGAGGTGGGTGGTGCATTGTTTTACGGCTGCGTTGCAGGTGGTGCATCAGAATTTTCCCTGCACAGCTCCTTGTGTGTGGATTTCCATCCTTCTTCTACCAGATTCACCTTTTAAGGGCCATGAGACTGGGTAGGGCACCACTTGGCAGAGAGTCCAAGTGCTGGCAGATGATGTCTTTGATGGCCCTGAGACTGCAAAACAGGAGGCAAGCTCAGTCCAAGCCCTAGGAGTTTCTTCACAAGCAGGAATATACCACAAAGTCCAGTCGTTGTCTCCTTCCTCAGGCAGAAGCAGCAACTATAGGCTAGCCCAACAAATCACAATCACAGGCAGGGGCAGCACTTCTCCTCAGCTCTTCATCTCTTCTCATTGGCAGAGGTTTGTCTTGGTTCCAGATGTAAATCTAAAAATCTGGGGTTTTGGGTCCATTACGTATACTCCTTTCTGCCTTAGAAGTTGGCAATCTTTAAAGGAAAACCTCTGTTGTTCACAAGAGCCTGCCTTGCCCAGGCCTGGCCCCAGACACACACCAGGGTGTTGGAGACTGCCCTGTGTGAGGGCAGGCACAGCCTATTCAGATGTAAGTGACCGCTCCTCCCTCCACTCTAGCTCAGCTGGCTCATCAGGAAATGCAGGCTACACCTGAGCTCCCTTTGCGTCACTGTCAGTCGGACCCAACAGATAATGCACAAGGCAGAGTCACAGAATGGTTTAAGCAAGAAAATACCCACTTTCTAAAATTGGCATTTGCAAACTGTCAAGTTCATTTCATGATAGGTTTATTCAATTTCAGGTTTAAAATCAGAAAAGCACAACATAAAATCAATAGATAAAAAACATATACAGTTAAAAGGAATAACTCCTGTTCTATTAAAAAAGAATCGACTTTCGATGTCTGACAATTGACCACAAAAATGTGGACATAACATTAAAAACGTATGTGGTCGGCAGTGATTGTAAAAATATAAGAGCTGGACAGCATTGTATCAATTTCATGGCTTCCAACAATGGCAATAAATGGGTCTTTCTTTGTAATTTGTACAAATTGCAAAAAAAAAGTTACATGAACTGTATTTTGAGAGGACACATTATCATACAGGCATCTTTCCAGGGGTCTCGATCAATCATTCATAAAGGAAAGCTTACCAAGTGATGAAAAATGTCCAATATAAACCTAGTGAGTACAAAACTGTGGTGATCATTACTTACACTGATGAGGCACCCCTGCATGCCAAATGAATTTAAAACCAGATGATTTTTACCACACGTGGTTTGAGCAGTACAACAGATAACCTCAGCTCTTTCAGGTGGTTCAGACATTCCTTCTTCAAGGATTTCCTTGAGATTGATTTGAACAATTCAGGTATGAGAAAATAATGTTGATGCCCTGAGTCAATCAGGAAGTTCTTTACATATTGTAACCACCGTACTCTTTCTACTCGAATGGAGCTAAGGCAACCAGCAATAATGGCCTGAGTCAGTCTTGTATAATCAGAGGACCAGATCTTATGCCACAACAGAATCGGCTGGATCTTAATTAAGCTTGAGATGAAAGAAACCCCTAGCTCAGTATGGCAAACAAAAGAAGAGCTCCCCAGCGGAAGAGAGAGGAGATATTTCAAAAAAACATTCTTGACAACCTGCAGAGATTCTCAATTTGCCCGGCCCCAAAGGCCTGTCCCATACAGGGTGGAAGACACACATTTCGCTTTGTACACTGCCAACAGTGTCCTAGGGGATTTTTCTCAATCTTATTTGCAAAACTATGCCATGCTGAGATAGCTCTCTGAAAAAGAAGACCCCTTGACTTAGTGGCCATTGACCAAGACCAATTGCAATCAAACATAACCCCCAGATATGAGAATGATTTCACAAAGTCAGTTTTAGTTCCATTTATCACAAGATTATAAGAATTTGGTAGGGCCTTTCTATACCTCATAGCAAAAGTCTTGATCTTATTGACTAGTAATCCTAGCTCTTCCATATAGGATACAAAGTAAGTTAATAACTGCTGGAGTCCCAAAGGTGTACGTGCCATTAGCACAGCGTCATCTGCCTAGAGCAGGGTGGGAATAGAACAATGCCCTATTTGGGGTAGATTTTTACAGTGGGCACTTAACGTGCTAACCAGGGTGTTAATATATAAGGAGAAAAGAAAGGGAGCCAAGATACACCCTTGTCTTACCCCCTCTCTATTCTAAATGACTGGGTACACTTGCCTTGCAAATCGTGCCGGACTTTAGGCCACTGCCCTTGTACATTAGCCTGACAAAATCTATGATCGTTGGATCCACCCCAAGATTCTTCATTATAATCCACAGTTTACTCTGGATTACACAGTCAAACGTGGCTAACAAATCGACAAAGGTCAAATATAATCTCCCTTGTTCAATGGTACAGTATTTCTCAACCAACATCATTAAGTTTAGGCTCTGCTCGACGGTCCCCACCCCTTCACAAAACCAGTACTGTACATCAGATAGCACGTTGTTCTCCTGGGCCAAATCCTGCAGTCTTTCCAATAGAATGGGTCCATCCACTTTCCCCTTAAAATCTAAGAAGGAGATTGGCCACTAAGAAGTTGGACTATGCCTATCCCCCTTTTAAAAAATTGGCACTATAAAAGCTTCCGACCAAAACTCCAGGAACCCAAATCTGCAGCAGGCATTTAACACTTGGGTAGGCAAATGAACCCAAAGGCTGATATCAACTTTAAATAAGTCTATTGGGATAGAATTGGGGCCCAATGCCTTTCCAACCTTGCTCTTGTTTCAGCCCTAGCAACTTCCTCTAAGGTGAAAACCTAATTAATTGGAACTGACAATTTAAAAAACAACTTTAACAAAAGATGTCTTCTTACATTGTGAGTTCAGAGACACCAAACTCCAAATTTCTATCTTCTCCCAAAGGAAAACCTCACTTAAAAGATAATTATAAGCAGCCCCATGTTAACCTATGAGAGATAGGCCTTGCAACAGGGAAAAACTAATTTGAGAGTATTTCACTGTTAGGACATGTAAAACACATCAGTACATGCCCCACCTTTAACATACACTGCACCCTACCAAGGGACTGCCTTAGGGGTGCCTTACATGTATAAAGAGGGAAGGTTTGTGCCTGGCAAATGGGTGCACTTGCCTGGTCGATTTGGCAGGTTAAAACTGCGCACACACAGACACTGCAGTGGCAGGTTTGAGCCATGTTTACAGGGCTACCCATGTGGGTGGCACAACCAGTGCTGCAAGTCCGCTAGTAGATTTTGATTTATAGGCCCTGGCACCTCTAGTGTACGTTACTAGGACTTACTAGTAAATCAAATGTGCCAATCACGGAAAAGCCAATTACACATATAATTTACATAGGGAACACTTGCACTTTAGCACTGATCAGCAGTGGTAAAGTGCCCAGAGTACCAAAAACAGCAAAAACAGAGTCCAGCACACAGTCAAACTATGGGAGGCAGAGGCAAAAAAGGCAGGGGAGACCACGCAAAGGATGCCAGGTCTAACAGCAGTCTATTTGAGGACCAGGTGTTAGGGTGTAGCTCAATTGCCACTCTTCCCCAACACGACCTAGAGTTTGGTAGGCATTCTGCCCCCTTTGGGCAGGTGGTAGAAAGATTCTTGGGATCCTTAGTGGTGGGTAGCACTTGGCCTTAACAATAGGGGTACGCTCCATTGAAAAGTCCCTAGTCACCCAGTGGGTGGTCCCTACTCAAGAATTTTCCATTTATTGCAGTGATCCTTGAGCAGAGATCCACTAGGGAAATGTAACAATGGAAAGGGAAGATTATCCCATTTCGCGTGGTATCCTTCCCATTGTAGTCAGTGCTTGAAGGCTGAGTTGGACCCCAAATATTGGCAGGTCAGATCTAATGAAATATATCAGAGCAAGATGCCCAGTAATGACGAAAACATTACTATTGAACATCTTAAAAATCTTCAAATCTGTTTTGTATTTTCAAATTTCATAGAGGGACTTAAAAATGTAGTACTAATCTCACCTGACAAACTCTGAATTCCGGGCTATCAGATTTTACTGGCTATAATAAAAATCATCCCCTTCCGCAATTCGTGGCACGTGTAATTGACGTGTGTACAGACAAAGTAATTCTCATATGGAAATTGGAAATACAGACTATAAATGTTTCATTGGAACACTTGGTCTTTACTTGTCATAACTAAGGTGAAATTGACAGTTACTAATTAATATGGCTGATTTAGTAGAGTTTTTTAGGACCTTGTATTTTTGGTGAAGTAATGGAAATTGGTAACCACAGTATATTAAAAAAAAACTCTTTAATAAAGACAACTCTTCATGAAAAGATACTCCAGATATTTTGAAGAAGAATATTCTCTGTGGTGTATTTGCAGGAGTTCATAGAAACTTTTTGAGGAGTTTTGATGTAAAGGCTAAGGGCCTGATTAGGAGTTTGGCAGTCGGACCATTGGACAGATAATACGGAGGTCTGGAGGCTCCCACCAAGTTGTCAGCCTCCAGACAGCAATATTATGATGTTCCCGCCGGGCTGGCAGAGCAGTCAGTGTGGTGGCATTGGCTTCAGCCCTAAAAGGGGAAATGTCAGACAGGGCGCATTCTGATTGTGCTGACAGGGGGACCCCGGCACTGCCCACGACATAGGCAGTGCACGGGCCCACTTGTGGCCCCCTCTCTGCCATTCCACTGGCCTTTTCATGACGGCATCCCCACCATGGAGAGGCCAGCGGAAAGGCAAGTCCTGATCAGCACAGCAGTGCCAACATCAGCACTGTCATGCTTGACCACTACTTGCACTGCCACCAACACATTGGGATTAATGATTCTGACAGTGGTGACAGTCTTGTGGAGGTCTGACCACAGGCATCCTAATCTGGGGGTCGGTTCACCAAGGTTGGGGCGGTCAGACCGACACTGCGGGTAGGGTAGCAGGAGACTGATGTACTCGTATTAAACCCTAAGAGCTGGGGATGCTGTCGAGATTACGGCTTGGATTTACAAAGCCTGTGCATTGCTCTTGCTGCCCTGTGTTGCTGAAAATTGGTAAGTGAGCCCCCTATAATTGCAAACAGAGACTATAATACTAACATTGTGGGTAGTGCTAGAAATATGGGCCTCATGTATTATTTACTGGTCACAAAAACTAGTTGCAATTTGCAACCAGTATTTTGGCAACCAGTAGGGAATTTTGCAAATTGACATATGTACTAATCTTCAGATCATTATATTCTGAAAATGTGGTTATCTTTTTATGTGTGGAGTCTCTACCACGAGTGTGGAATTTCCACAGTCGTAAATTACAATTAGTAAAATAAACTCATAGTTTGTGAACACCAAAAGGAATAGTAAACTTACCCAAAAGTGTAAGTTTACCCATGTGAATCAGGCCATGCAGCAGGCCCTAAAATTAACATGCCAGACACTGAGCACCATTCTTTTTGCCTACAGACCATCCCTGCCCCAGCTAGTTTTTAGTAATCAAATACTGCATCTGTATGTGTAAAATCAGGGAAAACACTTTGAATATGGGAAACATAAAGAACAATGGGGGGTGGGCACATATGATAGTTAGGGCAGGGTTCAGAAAGGTGGTATACAATTATAACCACCACATATAGTTGACTGTTAGTCGTAAAATCAGGACTGTATAAAGAAACCAAGGACCCCCTCATACCACATAGTGCGCGTCAGTAAGTACAAGATGTAGCCAAAGAACAATAGAGAGCTACCATGCCTTATTTTGCAATAAAGTGAAAAGGTCCAGCCATGAATGTATACTCATACCTGCATGGTAAAACTCAGAAAAGAAAAGATAGGCATGCAGGAGCGGATCTAGTCACAGGAATCAATGGAATGGACATAAGATATTGAAGCGTCTGAAGACAGGTGCAATGACGCACCAGGGATATATTTACTAGGTCCAATTGGTCCATGTAAGACTTTGGATTTGGGATGTCCCTTATTGGGCAGCACAGACTACTCAGTGAGGTGTGCAGTACAAGGCCCCACACAATGACATCGCCTGTGTCCTCTTGCCCAAATGTTATCGCTTATGACTTCAATATTGAACCTGGTCAGCCCCAAATGTGTGAGAAGAAATCAAGTCAGTCATCACCCTGTACACAAGTCGTTCACACTAGTGGATAAGTGAGCTCTCTGAGCCATTTGTCCAATTCCCAGACCGAGCCTTCGTACCAATGCTGTGAAATGAAGATCTTGGCCACTGCTAATGGACAGCAATGTCCATTTGGGGGCTCTTGCTGGTCAAGGTAAGTATGCCTACAGTGCTTCGTAAAATGTAGATTTTCCTAGTTCATGACGGAAAGTCTTAATGTTATTAAAGACACGGAGGCGAGTATTATGCGTTTCTCTTCTTGCTTTAATAAAACAGCAGTCAAGAAAAAACTACAAGTCCCATGTGGCTAACACAGACAGCCAATGGGATTGAAAACGTAGTACAGAACATGTTGACCAATAGCAGTTCCCCCAATGCTATTGTGACGTCACTTGACTGCAAGCAGCCCTCTTTTCTTGCAAATAAAGTCAATTGCTGAATAAAAGTGGAAACAGAGTACAAAGAATAAACAATGCCATTAGGAAAGCAAACACATCAGAAGAAAAGTCAAAAATTCTACAAATGAAGGCGTATTCCATCAAATCAGGAGGAAACGATCCTGAACTTGCAATGAACGAAGGATTCCCGTGATGTGAGGAAATCCTACTAGGACGCTGATGGATTGGCCGAACTTGGCGCTGGAAGAAAGGGAGGGAGAAAAACAGCATTTATTACCAGTGTTGGGATAATACTTGCCTCTGTGTCTTTAATAAAATTAAGACTTTCCGTCATGAACTAGGAAAATCTACATTTTATGACAAGACCGGAGGCTCCTATTATGCAAGTTTAAAGCATATTAATTACATTCAGTGAAACAGCATCAACAGATTTTGCAATAAAAGACTCTAAAGGTATTGTCATTAGACCAGTCTGCAGATTTTAGAATATCCTCTAAACGGGAACCCACCCAGAAGGCTTTGGAGGCCATTGCCCCTCTGGTAGAATGGGCTCCAAATCTGGAAATATCGATACCAGCTAAGGACATAATCCATTTCACCCAACGAGCTAAAGTGGCAGACGAAACCGGGTGGTAAGGTTTCCTAAAAGAAATAAGAAGTTGGGAGGAGGATGTTCTCAAATCTGCAGTCTTTTGTTCATAAACTTTAAGACATTGGCCTACACATAATTTTGGGTGCTGTTGGAGATAAGGATAAAAAACTGACGATAAGTTGGTTTTGGTACGTCGAACAACCGAAAATAATACCCCCGAAGGGGTAAACTGACGGTTCGAGACGTCTAGTGCTTTTACATCTGATAAACATTTGATAGAAATTAGACATAATAACATTGTTAACTTAGCAGATAAAATTTTGAGAGATAACAACGGGTTATCCGGCAATGAAATCAAAAACTTTAAAACAACGTTAACATCCCATAATTGATTGTATTTTGGAAGAGGAGGTTTGGAAAATTTTACTCCCTTTAATAATCTGTATACCAGCGGATGCTCACCTATGGGTTTTCCATTGACCTTGAAAATGATTAGAAGAAATAGCCGACCTGTAAAGGTTAATGGTACGAAAAGCCTTACCTTTACTGGCTTCTGCGGCTAGGAAATTAACTACGAAGATTACATCTGCTGAAAAGGGATCAATCTGCCTTCCCAAACACCAGCCGTCCCAAAAAGACCAGGCTGCTTTGTAGGCTTTCTTGGTACCTGGGGCCCAGGAATTTGAGATGTATTGGGAAGCTTCTGACGAAATGAAACTGCTAGATTGGGGATTCCTGAGATCTTCCAGGCGGACAGAGTGAGGATATTGTCTACAATGAGGGGATGGGGACGCTGAAAAGGGTCCAACAGTAAGTCTGGGAAGGATGGGATTAACAAGGGAAAGTCCACTGAGAGTTCTAATAGGGTAGGAAACCATACTTGGGATTGCCAGAACGGGACGATGAGAATGAGGGATGCATTCTGACGTCTGGCATGAGCTAAGACCCTGTTGATCATGATAAAGGGGGGAAAGGCGTAATTGAGGTAGAGAGACCAATTTTGAGAGAAAGCATCTGATGCCAAGGCTAATGGATCTGGACGCCAACTGTAAAATTGGGGAAGTTGAGTGTTCAGTCGGGATGCGAACAGATCTATGGAAAACGGACCCCATAAGGAATGAATCCTGTGGTAAACTGAAGGATGAATTCTCCAATCGCTGGAGTCCCGGAGGTGACGAGAATGCCAATCTGCGACTGAATTGAGAGCTCCTGGAAGGTACTATGCATGAACCGAAAGATGGTTTGAAAGGCAAAATTCCCAAAAACTCTTGGCCAGATCCGCCAGAGGTTTTGATTTTGTGCCTCCAAGATGATTTATGTACCTGACTGCAGAGATGTTGTCCATCCTGAGAAGTATTGCGCAATGAACTTTGTGCTTTGCTAGGCTTCTGATTGCAAAGGAGCCGGCAAGCATCTCTAAACAATTGATATGCAATTTGGACTCCTCGGAAGACCATGTACCTCCAGTCGATATGGGACCACATCGGGCCCCCCAGCCCAGACGACTTGCATCGGATTCTAAGACAAGATCTGGGGCTGATGGAAATATACTTTTCCCGTTCCAAGCGTCCAAATGGTCTATCCACCATTGAAGCTCTGTTCGGGACTCTATGTCTAAGGGAATGAGGTAGGAATATGAAAGACCTTTCCTTAAGTGTTGAATCTTCAGTCTTTGAAGGGAGCGGTAATGAAGGGGACCTGGAAAAATAGCCTGAATAGAAGAGGACAGCAGGCCTACTATTCGAGCTAATGTCCTGAGAGAAATGAGAGAACTGCGAAGGATTTGCAGGATTTCTGACTTTATGGATCTTATTTTTGACGTGGGCAGAAGTAGGGTAGCTGAGATGAAATTGATTTGGAATCCTAAGAATTCTATGGTTTGGGATGGAGTTAGGAGGGACTTTTCTCTGTTTATTATGAAGCCTAGTTTCTCTAGAAGAGAGGAGGCTGTTTGTAAATGGAGTAGAAGAATTTGAGGAGATTGATTTAAAATTAGGATATAGTCTAAATAAATTAGGAGCCTTACGCCCTGGGACCTTAGGAAAGCTACCACGGGCTTCAGTAGCTTGGTGAAACACCAAGAGGCAGAAGATAGACCTAATGGCAGAGAGGTAAAGTGATAAGTTTGGTCGAACCAATGGAACTGAAGGAATTTCCTGGAGTCTGGATGTATCGGGACGACTAAATAGGCATCCTGCAGATCCAGTCTGACCATCCAGTCGTTTTGAAGAAGTATATCTCTGAGGTGAAGAATTGTTTCCATTTTGAAATGTCTGTACACCACAAAGCGATTGAAGTGTTTTAAGTTGATGACTGGACACATCTTTTTGTTCTTTTTCTGAACTAGAAAGATTGGGCTGGTAAATCCTAAAGGGTGGGGTTGGGTGACTGAAATTGCTTGCTTTTGTAAGAGGGAATCTACCTCTAGAGATATTAACTGGGTCATTTCTGTGGAGAATTGGGGAGAAGGAGTGTAAAATGTTTGAACTGGGTGGAATAAAGGTCTATTATGTAACCTTGCACAGTATTTAAAACCCATACATCCGCGGTAATTGTTAACCAATTTGAAAGAAAATGGAAGATGCGACCCCCGGTTGGAAAAGAACCCAGCTGAGGGCTTACCTGTAGGGTTGGAGGCCTTGGTGTGTCTAAAGGATCTGGAACGATAGCCTCTGCCACGCTGGGGATAGAACTGCGGTCTAAATTCATGCTGATAGGAACCGTAGTATCCTCTGGAGCCTTGGTTGACGGAACCTCGGCCAGTAAAGCAGCCCCTGCCTCTACCGGCCCTGGCAAAAACCCGTTGATTGAACATTTTCCGCATAGATTGTTGTGCTTTGTCTAATGAGGTGAATGTGGCAACGTACTTGCTGAGATTTTTAATGAATGAATCCCCGAAAAGCTGCCCTTCTGTATGAATTTGGGTTGGACCGTTGCCAAATTAATCAGTTTAGGGTCCAGTTTGATCAGGAGGCCTTTCCGTCTCTCATGAATGAGAGAGGAGTTAGCATTCCCCAGAAGGCAGAAACAACATTGAACCCATAAGGATAACTCTTCTGGATCTAGAAAGCTGCCATCCAGCCTGGCTGATTCAATCATGTCAAAGATTCTTGTAAGTGGACCTATGACGTCCAACAGCTTGTCCATACAGGACGACCATGCCTTATCTACTCCCTTACGAGGGTCCTTGCCCTGTTTAGTGAAAAACGTTAACATCTGTTCATCAATGGAGGGAGGGGAAGTAGCTTTGTGTGGGAGGACGGGGCGTGGACATTCGGACTTGAGCTTGGCTCTGGTCTGCTTATCTAGGGGTGAAAATAATTTCTGAGCCACGTAACGACCGACATGGTCAGCAGGGAGCCATTCAGTGGAATTGGGGCGAAGTATGTTGGAGGGGTCAAATATGGGAAAACCTTCTGCGTCAAATAGAGGGGGGGAAACAGAGGGACATTTGGGTTTCTTAGGAGGAGGAGGTGAAAAGGAATCAGTGTTGTCTTTATCAGAGACATAGATATCTGAATCCGCATCTGGGATATCATCATCCGAATTAGGGGTAGAGGTATAGGGAGTGGGAAGAGGAATGTGACGTTGTTTGGCTTTACGTTTCAAGGAGGGTTTGGAAACCATATTGTTATACTCCTTGGCAGGAGCCTTGTGAGGAACCGCGTCCTCTGTCATATGTGAGGTAAACTCACTCTCCGTTTGTGCCAGAACCATAGGGTTGGCAGGCAGGCACTGACTGCATTCCCTCGCAGACTGGGCCGAAGATTTAGATAAAAGGTTAGAAAAATTTGACTCCAAATTCTTTGATAATTTCTGAATAGATGACGCCATTGCCTGTTGAACAGAATTTTTGATAAAATTGCGTAATTCGTTTCTTATGTCCTCAATTTCACTGGGAACACCCTGTTCCATAGCAGAGGAGTTGGTTTCCATGTTAAAAGTTAAATTAATGAAGAAAGGGAAACATTTTTGGTCAAAAAATGACTCTGAAATAACAGGAATATAATTCAAGCAGAAATTCCTATCTCAGCTGGGCAGCCGGGGGTTAACTGAGAATAGGACTAAGGCAAACAAGGAAGAACCCTCCTACACGAGGGCGGGGCCAAGGGAAATTGGTGCCGTCAAACCGGAGGAGCAGCCGATAAAGGCACAAGGCGTCGAAGGTGAGGGAGCGCTTGGCTTGCGAGGAGAGCTTTGCAGGGTTTCCTTTCCTCGCGTCAGGCAACCGAATGACGGTTGTTCCTGAATGCGAGGGAAATCCTCAATAGAACGTCGCGCGCGTTGCGCAGCTGAAATATTTGGAATTCCTGCCTCGGAAGCACCTGCTTTGTGCTACCGAGGACAGGAAAAACACAAGCACGAGGAAGCGCCTAAATAATAGAATGCGGCAACATGCCGACTACAAATGAAATAATGATATGCTTATACACATGAAAACAAAACCATTATAAATGAAAGATATGAGGAAAGAAAAGGGTGACTTATCTTGACTGCAGCAGCAAGAAAAGAGGGCTGCTTGCAGTCAAGTGACGTCACAATAGCATGGGGGGAAACTGCTATTGGTCAACATGTTCTGTACTACGTTTTCAATCCCATTGGTTGTCTGTGTTAGCCACATGGGACTTGTAGTTTTTTCTTGACTGCTGTTTTATTAAAGCAAGAATAGAAACGCATAATAGGAGCCTCCGGTCTTGTCATAAAATGCCTTTTTGAAGACTATAATGTTCCCAAAGCCATTTATTTTGAACATGTCTAATCTAACCATGTTGCTCCCGTTTTTCAGTATGGGTTTTCAAATGCTCTACCTTTTACATGAATAAAAACATCAACAGAGTTATGTTTGAATGGCATCTATGTCAACCCTGCTACAATTACTAAAGAACGATTGAGTTGCTGAAAGCTGAGAGAGGGTTAGAACTGCTGACGTAAAAGGCATCTGTAAATTGCCTTGGGCCAAGCTTTCCTGTGCCATAACACTCCATGAGCTTCCAATTATAATTGAATCAAATGCTTCCGTCAGTATGTGCTATTTATATGTGATTTATGGTGTGATTATGGTCATTTTTGCTTCTTGTGGCTCCCTAGTCTTTAAAAGTTCAATGCATGTATAACATTGCTCTTGCTTGGCATTGCATTTTACTTTATGCAGCTATAAGAAAGTGCCCCTTTTGGCATGGTTACCCCCACCACTTTTTGCCTGATATTGATGCTGACTTAACTGACAGTGTGCTGGGATCCTGTTAACCAGACTCCAGCACGAGTGTCCTTTCCCCAAAACAGTACCATTGTTCCCACAATTGGCACACCCCTGACACACAGCTAAGTCCCTTCTAAAAGGTACCAGTGGTACCAAGGGCTCTATAACCAGGAAGGGTCTCTAAGGGCCGCAACATGTATTATCACCTTAAGGGTCCCATCACCAAGCACATGCACACTGCCATTGCAGCTTGTGTGTGCTGGTGGGGAGAAAAAGGTAATGTCAACATTCTATCCTTCTCAGAATGCCATGCCTACCTAGCACTGCCTGTGGTATAGGTATGTCACCTCTCTAGCAGCCTTAAGGCAGCGTGCACTATACCACAGGTGTGGGCATAGTTGCATGAGCAATATGCTCCTACAGTGTCTAAGTCCATTCTTAGACATTGGAAGTGCAGTGTGGCCATATAAAGTACATGGGCTGGGAGTCTGTCAATACAAACTCCACAGCTCCATGATGGCTTCACTGAAGTCTGGGAAGTTTAGTATCAAACCTCTCAGCACAATGTACCCAAAATGACCAGAGTGTTGGATTTATTGAAAAATGCACCCAGAGGACATCTTAGAGATGCCCCCTGCATTTGAGCCAAATGTCAAGTGCAGGACTGACTGGTCTGTGCCAGCCTGCCACTTCTAGACAAGTTTCTGACCTCATGGGGTGAGAGTCTTTGTGCTCTCTGAGCCATAAACAAAGCCTGCACTGGATGGAGGTGCTTCAAACCACCCCCTGTGGGAAATGAAACACCTGGTGGTGAGCCTCAAAGGCTCAGGCTTCCAGTTACAGTGCCCCAGGGCACTCTAGCTAGTGGAGATGACCACCCACCTGACAATGCCCCACTTTTGGCAGCAAGTTCGGCAGAAAAAATCTGAAAAACAAGGAGGAGTGACCACTTCAGCTCGGACCACCCCTAAGGTGTCCAGGGCTAAAGTGACCCTCTCCCTGCAAAATCATCCATCTTGGTTTGGAGGACAGGGACCAATAGGGTTAGGAGTATGCCCCCCCTCCCCAAAGGTAGTGGGCACAGGAAATGTGCAGCCACTCTCAGGGACAGTAGTCATTGGCTACTGCCCTCTGATCCTGTTAATTTCCCTAAATCTAGTATTTAGGGGCACCCCTGAACCTAGCTCATCAGATTCCTGGTGACCTCAAGAAAACAACAAGAAGACAGAAGAAGGACTGCTAAGCTGACCCCCAGCAGACAAGACTGAAGACTCTAACTGACTTGGCCCCAGCCCTACTGGCCTGTCTCTAGCTTCTGAAGTCCCTGCTACAAAAAGGTGATGCATCCTGCAGGACCAGCGACCTCTTAAAATCCCTAAAGGGGCTGCCTGCCCACCAAAGGACCAAAATCTCCTGAGGACAGCACCCTTGTCCACAAAGAAGCTCCAGCAAAGGACTCCCGAACCGTCCCAGATCCGCAAGTCCTGCCCACTCTGCACTCAACGCCCATGACCTGTCTCCAGGTGACCCAATGGTCTAGAGCAGGTCCCCAGGCGATTCTGACCTACTGCCCACCCTAGGTTGACCTCTCCTGACCAACACAAAAAACAACACCTGCAGACCAAATCCAGGGGATCCCCTGCCCATGAAGGTTCCAGATGAAGATACCCGATGCCAAAAGGGCAACCTCAATGAAAAGGACCTCCTTTTAGCAAGGATGGCCATAAGATTAGCCTTGGAGAGACAGCTCCTGGCTATAGGAAGGGAGAGAGCGGAAATTGTCCTTGGACTTAATAATGGTGCAGCAATATAAAAGCTAGGGACAGAGAGCACTCTGATACCCTTAAAATCCCAAAGGGATTGTCTCCAAGTATGAGGAAGGTGATGACATTACCAAATGTTTCACAGCCTTTGAGAGGGCTTGTGGAATCAGAGAATTGAAAAAATCTCATTGGGGAGCTCTCCTTTGGTAAGTGTAGGGACAGGCTCCTCATACTCACTGGTGCAGACACTGAATTCCAGGACCACATGTAGACTACCCTGGTTGAGGCTTTGTATTCACCACTGAGGGGTATTGAAATAGGTTCAGGGGGGCTCACAAAACCTCAAGCCAGTTCCTGGGTTGGTTTTTTAGACTACTCAGTGAAAACACTAAGGGGCATATTTATACTCTGTTTGCGCTGAATGTGCGTCAAAAATGTTGACGCACAATCGGCGCAAACCCTGCCCCATATTTATACTTTGACATCCAACACCACGGGCGTCAAAATTCCACCATGTGCGTCATTTTTTGGAAGGGGGAACCAGCCTTGCGATAATTATATGCAAGGTAGGCGTTCCCTTCCTAAAAATGACTTTAAGGCCTGTGCCCCATATTTATACTCTGACGTCATTTTGATGCACAGGAGGGGGTGGGCCTTAAAATACGACGCACAGCCTGATGGGCGCTGTTTTTTAACACCTGGGTCAGGGCAGGCGTTAAGGGACCAGTGGGCTCGGAAGGAGCCCAGAGGTGCCCTCCCCTGACCCCAGGGACACCCCCTGCCACCCTTGCCCACCCCAGGAGGACACCCAAGGTTGGAGGGACCCATCCCAGGGAAGTAAAGGTAAGTTCGGGTCGGTAAGTATTTTTTTCAGATTTTTTTTGTGGCATAAGGGGGCCTGATTTGGGCCCCCCTACATGCCACTATGCCCAATGATCATGCCCAGGGGACATAAGTCCCCTGGGCATGGCCATTGGGCAAGGGGGCATGACTCCTGTCTTTGCTAAGACAGGAGTCATGTCAATGGAGGTTAGGCGTCAAAAACAATGGCGCAAATCCGGTTTGAGGCCTGAATTTTGCCTCAGACCTGACTTGCCCCATTTTTTGAGGCACAACCCCCATTTTCCCATACACCGGAGCTGCCTGGTGTGAGTCATTTTTTTTTACGCACACCAGTCCGCAGTGCCGGCTAACGCCATTCCATAAATAAGGCGCCCGCATGGCGCATTGGAATGGCGTTAGCCGGCGGTAAAAATTTTGACGCACAACTGCGTTGGCGCAGTTGTGCGTCAAAAAGTATAAATATGGGCCTAAATGGTTGGAGAACTGGCAATGGGGTGCATGACTATGATGGGCATTATAATTTCTTTATGAAAGAACTTCTTTGAAGTAATTTCTTCAATGACAAGTTGCATTAATATCTGACAGACCTAGGTCCAATTTCTCCCCAAGAATTGGGAAATAAGGCAGACCATTGGTTCAAGACTCGATTGACCAAGACTTCCACTGGGAGGGACCAAAAGAAAGGGGTTACAAAACCTCCCCAGGGGAAGGGTGGTGAGACACCTAAAGATAAATGTAAAAAGTCTTCTCAAGGGCCCGAAAAACCTGCTCAGGAGAGTGGGCTTGGGCCTCTTCACAATCTTCACATGGATACAAGGGTTAACACTTTGATCCCAAAAAGGCCTGGGTTTCAACTGTAAAACACATGAACACCAAACTGGAGACCTGGCCTGTCCCAAAAAGAATCCCTCTAGCATTGGTTCAGTTAGTATTTGTATAGCCAGTCTCCGGGTGGGATCAACAGTGTACCCATCTCAAATCAGGGTTCACACTGAAGCTACTTTAGTCTCTGAGGAGGGGGTAGATTTTGCCGTTCTTGGGGCCTGGCCCCCTAATATGTAAACATACTGACAGCATCCCTTCATTAACATGACAAAAGTAGAAGCCCTGTGGGATACAGGTGCCAGTGTAACCATGGTGACAGAGAAACCTGTTTCCCCAGGACAGTATTTGGCTGGACAAACTTATCTAGTTACCAATGCTAACAATGTAACTAAGATCCATCCCATGGCTATGGTGACCTTAGAATGGGGAGGGTTTACTGATCAGAAACAGGTAGTGGTCTCTTTTGCAACCCAATTGGAATGCTTGCTAGGGAATGATCTTGAGTCCACAGCTTGGGCTAAGGTAGAACTCAAAACCCATGCAGCCTTGTTGGGAATCCCTGAACTTGTGGGTGTAAAAGCAAGAGCACAAAGTCGAGCACAGGGTGATAAAGAAGTGCTGGAGCCTGGAATAATGGCCTAACCTTCTAAGCAGCAAAACTTCTCAGGAAAAAGTCGTATCCTCTGAGGGAACTGAGTCCATGGAGTTGGATTCTTACCAGGTAGAGCTCCTGGGTACAGGTGGACCCTTAAGGGAACAGCTGTGCCAGGGATAGAGGACTGGCCCCACTCTTGAAGGCCTGAGTGAGAAAGTAGCTGCACAGGAAAATGAAGATGTCAGAGGCTCCCATGGGGTCTATTCGGAAGATGGGCTCCGATACACTGAGGCCAGAGACCCCAACATGGAGCAACCAGGAGAGTGATAGTGTCTCAGCAGTTTAGGGAATTCATTCTCACTCTGGTCCATGACATCCTATAAGCTGGGCATCTGGGACAGACAAAATAGGCTTGTAAGCCATTAAAACTGGCCCAAATGTCTCAGAAGGTGAAGGAGTTTCATAACTCCTGTGTCACCTGCCAAGCCAGTGGTAAGGCAGGTGGCCACACAAAGGCCCCCCTCATTCCACTTCCTGTGGTGGGGGCCCATTTGAAAGGGTTGGTGTGGATATTGTGGGTCCACTTGGCCCACACACAGCCTCAGGAAATCAGCACATATTGGTAGTAGTGTATCATGCTACCAGATATCCTGAAGCAATTCCCCCTATGCCTACTACCACTCCTGCAGTAGCCAAGGTCCTGATTGGTATTTTGAGAGGTGCAAACTTCATGTCAGCATACCTAGAACACATGTGGAATTAGAGTGCAGTGACTTATAAGTTCACCACACCATTCCACCCACAAACCAATGGACTTTTTTGAAAGATTCAACAAGACATTGAACGGCATGATAATGGGGGTCCCTTAAAAACTCAAAAGGAGATGGGATGTCCTCCTGCCATGCTTGCTTTTCACTTACAGAGCAGTGCCTCAAAAGGGATTAGGGTTTTACCCCTTTAAACTCCTGTTTGGGCACCCTATTAGGGGACTACTTGTACATGTAAAAGAAGGCTGAGAGATACCTCTCCATGAGCCTAAACAGGTTGTTGTGGACTATGTGCTTGGCCACTGCTCAAGGATGGCTGAGTACATTGAAACAGCATCCAAAAACCTTGAGGCTAACAGCCCCAGAAGTTGTGGTATGACCAAAAGGCTGCACTGGTAGAATTCAAACCAGGGCAGAAGGTATGGGATCTGCAGCCCGTGGCTCCCGGGAACTCCAGGGCAGATGGAGTGGCCCTTACCCTATCCTAGAAAAGAAGAGTGAGATCACCTATTTGATAGACCTGGGTACCAGCGTGATACCCAAGAGGATGATCAATATAAAACTCCTAAAACTCTATTGTGACAGGGAAGATGTAACCATGTTGATGGTTACTGATGAGGAGCAGGAAGCAGAAAGTGAGACTCTTCCTGACCTCCTCTCTCATGACCCTAAAGATGGGTCATTTGATGGAGTTGTCTATTTAGACACCCTCAATGCCCAACCTCAAGCTGACTGCAGGCAAGTCTTAAATCAGTTTGCTGGGCTCTTCTCTTTTACCCCTGGACAGACCCACCTGTGTACCTATGATGTGGACAGAGGAGACCATTTATCTGCCAAAACCAAAATATATAGACAGTCTGACCAAGTCAAAGAGAGCATCTCAGAGGCAGTCCACAAGATACTGGATTAAGAATTTGCTGAACCCTCTGATAGTCCCTGGGCTAGCACAGTGGTCTTGGTCCCCAAACCTTGTTACAAGGATGGAAGGAGAGAGATGTGGTTTTGCGTGGACTACAGAGGTCTGAACTCTGTCGTCAAGGCACACACTATACCAAGAGCAGATGAACTAATAGACAAACTAGGTGCAGCCAAATTCCGTAGTACCTTTGACTTAACCACAGGGTACTAGCAAATCAGAATGACACCTGGAGCAAAAGAAAAGACAGTATTCTATACACCTGATGGGCCCTATCAGTTTACATTTATACCCTTTGGTTTAAAGAATGTCCTTCTCACCTTCCAAAGGTTGGAGAATCAAGTCCTTGTTGGTTTGGAGTCCTTTAGTGCAGCATATCTGGATGATATTGCTGTCTTTAGCTCCTCCTGGCAGGATCACCTGATCCACCTGGGGTAAGGTTTTGCAGGCATTGCAATTAGCAGGCCTCAATATTAATTCATCAAAATCTCAGATAGGGCAGAGCACTGTTGTATACTTGGCCACCTTGTAGGTGGAGGCCAAGTGCAACCTTTACAGCCCACAACCCAGACCAATCTGGACTGGGAAGCTCCAAAATCCCAGACTCGCATCAGGGCATTCCTTGGCTTGACTGGTTACTATAGGAGGTGTGCAAAGGGATGTGGATCCATTGTGACCCCCCTCACAGAACTGACTTCAAAGAAAATGCCAAAAAGGTAAACTGGGTTTTTGACTGTCCAAAGGCCTTTGACACCCTGAAGGAGACAATGAGCTCATCGCCAGTACTCAAAGCTCTAGATTATTCTAAGCAGTTCATTGTGTAGACCAATGCCTCTGAACATGGGGTAGGAGCAGTCCTTCCCCAAACCAATGATGATGGCCATGACCAGCCTGTTGCTTTCATTAGCAGGAGGTTACTCTCCAGAAAGCAGTTTTGGAGTGCCATTGAGAAGGAGACTTTTAGTGTGGTTTGGTCACTGAAAAAGCTGAGACCATACTTGTTTGGTACTTACTTTATTGTTCAAACTGACCACAGACCTCTCAGATGGCTGATGCAAATGAAAGGTGAGAACCCTAAACTTTAGAGGTGGTCTAGCTCCCTACATGCAATTGACCTTTCAATGGAACACAGACCTGGGGCTGCCCATGCCACTGCAGGTGGATTTTCTAGGTTCTTCCAACTAGGCCAGTGGTTCCCAAACTTTTGACTTCTGTGTGTAAAAAACAGCCTCCTTTCCACATGGTTAGCCCCACTGTTTGCCTGATGTTGATGTGTCCTAGAAATTCTAGTGCCCAGGGCCCCTGCTAACCAGGTTCCCTGGGTCAGGGCTCTTTCCCTAAAACTCTTGTGATGCATTGTCACAACTGGATACACCCTTATCTATCACTATGAGTCGCTAGTAAGTAGATACCTATGTGCCCAGAGCATGGGGTAGTAAGGGTAGATCCCTGAGGAGAGCAGCACTGATTGTACCATCCTCTAGGGCAATGAATATAGATACACCCACGACTGCCATTGCAGGCTGGGTTTCTGGTGCAAACCTAAAACACAAACTTGACATGGCACACTGTCTGTGTGTCCTGTCCCTATATACTGCATTTTTAAATGGGTAAGACACCCCTTTGGCAGTCCTTACAGCCATAAAGCAGGGTACTCCATGTTATATGTGAGTGCATAGCTGCATGAGCAATATGCCCACGGTGTGTCCTTGCCAAACCTGTGGCATAGTGAGTGAATAGAACAGCCATTTTAAGACATGTGCTGGACACTGCTCAACACGAGTTTCCCACCTACATGATCGCCACTCTGAACCCTGGGATGTTTGGTATCAAACAACTCTGAATGATAAATCCAAACTGGTGCCAGCATTGGATTTATCCCTAAATGTACCCAGGGGCCACCTTAGAGGTGCCCCCTGGAAAAGCTTACTATCCTGGCATGGTTGTTGACTGGTTCTATCCAGCTGCCACCTCTAGACAACCAATAGACCAACCTTGGGGGAGAGCCCTGTCTCTCTGGTTTGTAAGACAATGCCCTTCCTCGGTAGGGGAGCTAACACCAGCTCCCTCAGGAATGGCACTGTCCTGGTAGTGAGCTTCAAAGAGCTTACTGCCCTTGAAACTCAACTCCAAGCCTGCTGATAGCAGCAGCTGGCCTCACCTTTTGAAACCCCCACTTTTGGTCGGATCAAATGCAGGAAACCTAACAAATAAGACTAGCCCAAAGAAGATCCAAGGCATGAGAAATGTGGACCTGCTGCACAAGAAAAGAGTGCCAAAACCTGCCTGCTGCACCCAGGATCTGACAATCACCGCAGCGGAGGGAGGAGCTGGACACTGGACTGACCTCATGAAAACCAGAGGACCTCATGCTTCACAAATTTCCTTAGATCTCCCTCCAGAGTGGAGGTACCCCTCTGCAACTAACAAAGAACCAACAACCCAGTAAGGGTTACTTTACTGACAGGCCGATATCTCCTGAACCGGAAGTTGAAGCCAGACCCGATGACACACCAATGGCCACTATGACAAACCCTGCAAGTGTACTAAGATTAGTGGCACTGCACCCCCTGGTGGCTATACCATACCAATACGCTGGGTACTGGCCAGCTGATGTCGGACAACTGAAAAATCATCTCCCCAGAGCTGAAAAAGGATCAGGAGGATTATTGTCCTATAAGCCGCCTTCAAAGAGACTTACCTCCAGCTCGAAGGGGCTCCATTCCGCACAGTTTCTAGAATAGCAACTCGCTCTGCACCTGGCTGCCTGTGCCCAGCGATGAGCAACCACCTGTGCCCCAAGGGTACCTCACCCTTTGCAACCTCAACACCCCAAGGGGACCCCAAGGCACCACCTTTAAATCTCCAAGTGGTCCCCCTCTGTGGCCCTGCTCCAAGAGGCTTTTCAAAGCTGCTGCTGCCAAAACCAGGAGACACTCGAACCTCTCCAGCTAGCACAGCATGCCCACCAGCAACCTCAACCAACCTGCAAAAGTGGAACCTGGTAATGCAACTGACTGCCTATTGATTACTATGGTGTGTAATTATGCACAGAAAGACTGTATTTATTAAAAAATTTACATATCATATCTAAAAAAGTATTGAACCAATTTGGATAATCCTGGTCTTAAAATGTATATAAAAATCTGACGTATTTTTGTAAATTGGTCTCAAGTTATTCCTTTGAAGGTGTGAGATGCATGATTGATACTGTGAGTACAACAAATGCTTTGTACTTCTCCAATATTGGCATAACTGCTCGATCAAGCTACCTCAAAAAGTAGAGCATTAGGTGCTCTAGTTTCTGCCTCTGGAAACCAACGTGTGGTTGCCTGGACCCCCTGCACAGTGTGTCTAGTTTTGCACACTACATAGAGGGCCAGACTCCTACACTCCGGACCCCACCTTTCTCATTACTGGTACCCAGGGACCCTCACTGAATAAATATTTATGTCCAGGGACCCCCCACTGAGTCATTACTGAAATCTGGGAAACTAATCTTTTAATATTATTCAATTTTCTAAGCAATCATGGGCCCCCTGAGGAGCCTTCACGGACCACAGGTTGGAAACCACTGACTTAATCAATGAAGATTCTCTTGGGAAAGATTAGCCACATCATCTTTCCTCTGGGAGGGGGATATGTAGGAACGTGCCCCTTTTGGCATGGTTACCCCTCCATCTTTTGCCTGATACTGATGCTGACTTGACGGAGAATATGATGGGATCCTGCTAACCAGGCTCCAGCCCCAGTGTTCTTTCCCTAAAACAGTACCATTGTTCTCCCAATTGACACACCCCTGGCACACAGCTAAGTCCCTTGTAAAAGGTGCCAGTGGTACCAAGGGCTCTTTGTCCAGGGAGGGTCCCTAAGGGCTGCAGCATATATTATGCCAACCTAAGGGACCCTCCAGCAAGCACATGCACACTGCTGTTGCAGCTTCTGTGTGCTGGTGGGGAGAAAAAGGTAAGGTTGACATGGTATTTATCTCAGGATACCATACCTACCAACCACCTCCCCCTGCCGCTGCAGCTCCTCCAGGTTCCTGAGTTCCTGAGACCCACCCCACAGTAAGTACCCCCCACCTCCCAGCCCCTCGTTCTGCCCCGCGCTACTCACCCTCTCTCCTGCTCCTGCATCTTTTCCTCTTTTCTTCTTCTCTGTTCTTCCTCCTCTCTCCTCGTCTGTATTCTTCTTCTGTACTCCTCTTCTCCCCGTCTTCTCGCCTCTTCTCTTCTTCCTCATCTTCTGCTGTGGTCTTCTGCACTCTGTTTCTTTGTTTTTTGTATCTTCCTCCGTGTTCTTCTGTGTTCTTCTGTGTTCCTCTGTCTTCTTCTGTGTTCCTCTGTCTTCTTCTGTCTTCCTCTGTGTTCTTCTGTCTTCCTCGGTGTTCTTCTGTCTTCCTCTGTGTTCTTCTGTACTCTTCTCTGTTCTTCTGTCTTCCTCTGTGTTCTTCTGTCTTCCTCTGTGTTCTTCTGTCTTCCTCTGTGTTCTTCTGTCTTCCTCGGTGTTCTTCTTTCTTCCTCTGTGTTCTTCTGTCTTCCTCTGTGTTCTTCTGTATTCTTCTCTGTTCTTCTGTCTTCCTCGGTGTTCTTCTGTATTCCTCTCTGTTCTTCTGTGTTTCTTCTGTTCTTCCGGTCCTCTGCTCTTCCGGTCCTCAGTCCTTCCGGTCTTCTGCTCTTCTGTTCTTCTGTTCTTCTGTTCTTCTTGTCTTCTTGTCTTCTGCCTTCGGCTCTTCTGCCTCCTCCGTCCTCTTCTCCCCGCGCCTGCCCTCCTGCTCCTGCCTCATCCCCCTCCCCCACTCGCATCCCCCCCTCTATCTCCCCTATCTAACCCGTTCACTTTCTACCTCCCTCACTCCTCCTATTTACCTATCTCTCCATCTCTCTATCCCACTATCCAACTCCCTCACTCTCCACCTCCTCCTATCTTCCTATCTCTCTATCTTTTTCCCTATCTATCGATTTCTCTATCTACCTTTTCTCTCTACCTATTTCTCTATCTCTCCCCCCCTCCCGCCACCCCCTCTATTACCTATCTTCCTATCCCTTCACTCTACCTCTCACCCTCACCCACCTCTACAACCCCCCCTCCCCTATCTTCACAACCCTACACCTATCTTTCTCCCTAATCTCCTAAACCTCCTAACACTCTCCCCCCTCCACCCCTAAACCCCCCTCCCCCAGCTCTTCTCACTCTACCTGTCCCCCCCCTCCCTCGCGCCAGAGGCAAGCCCGTCTGCGCCCGTCCGCGCCTGGCCTGCGCCCAGCGCCACGACCCCTGGTCCCCAGCTCTCCCAAGCCCCGATGATCCGCTATGACCCCACCACCCTCCATGCCCTCAACCCAGGACGCTCCAACACCTGCTTCCAAGCTCACCCCAAACGCACCCATGGACCCTTCGCCTGTAACTCCTGCAAACGCATCTTCCACCACGCAACAACCACGACCACAAGCCCACGTGCCATCAACCACCTCAAGTGCATCCTAGTCAACGCTCGCTCCGTTCACAAACACGCTGTTGAACTCTGGGACCTCCTGGACTCCACAGCACCGGACTTCGCCTTCATCACGGAGACCTGGATGAACGCCTCCTCTGCTCCAGACATCGCCACCGCCATCCCCGAAGGCTACAAGATCTCCAGGAAAGACCGCACCAACCAAGTAGGAGGAGGTATCGCCATCATCTTCAAAGACTCCATCAGCGTCACCACCTCCACTGAAGACTCCCCTCTTGCCGCTGAACACCTGCATTTTCAGATTCGCACCGACCCGAGGACCACCCTCAGAGGATCCCTCGTCCACCGTCCTCCTGGACCTCGCGCCCCTTTCAGCGACGCCATCGCCGACTTCATCTCCCCGCACGCCCTCGCCTCACCGGACTACATCCTCCTAGGCGACCTCAACTTCCATCTGGAACAAAACAACCACCCCAACACCACCACCCTGCTTGACAACCTCGCCAACCTCGGCCTCAAACAACTGGTGAACACTGCCACCCACATCGCCGGACACACACTCGACCCTATCTTCTCCGCCAGCAAACACGTCTTCTTCGGCCACGCCTCCGCCCTTCATTGGACCGACCACAGCTGCGTCCACTTCACATTCCGACGCAAGACCCGCCACCTCCGCACTCAACCCATCCCTCGCCGACAGTGGAACAAGATCCCTGAAGAGCAACTCTTCTCTGCACCACCGACCCCAACGACGCAGCCCTCAACCTCACAAACTGGATCTCCAACTGCGCAGACAACCTTGCTCCCCTCAAACGCTCGCAGCGACAGAACAACACCAAGAAACCCCTCTGGTTCTCTGACACCCTCAAAGAATCAAAGAAAACTTGTCGCGCACTTGAGAAAGCCTGGCGCAAGGACCGCACCGCTGACAACATGACCGCCCTCAAGAACGCTACCCGCGAACACCACCACCTGATCCGCGCTGCCAAAAGAAATTTTTTCACCGACAGACTGGACAAAAACAGCCACAACAGCAGAGAACTCTTCAGCATCGTCAAGGAGTTCTCCAACCCCAGCGCCAACGCCAACGCCGTCACGCCCTCACAGGATCTGTGCGAATCCCTCGCCACTTTCTTCCATTGCAAGATCAGCGACCTCCACGACAGCTTCGGACACCAGACCCAACCAAACACCACAGAACCCACATCCCCGACCATCACCCTCAACAACTGGACCAACATCAGCACGGAAGAAACCAAATCCATCATGAACTCTATCCACTCCGGCGCCCCTTCGGACCCCTGCCCGCACTTCATCTTTAACAAAGCCGACGACATCATCGCCCCGCACCTCCAGACCATCATCAACTCTTCTTTTTCTTCTGCTCCTTCCCCGAATGCTGGAAACACGCCGAAGTCAATGCCCTACTAAAGAAACCTACGGCTGACCCGAGCGACCTGAAAAACTTCCGCCCCATCTCCCTTCTGCCTTTCCCAGCCAAAGTAATAGAGAAGACCGTCAACAAACAGCTGACCACCTTCCTGGAAGACAACAACCTGCTCGACCCCTCACAGACCGGATTCCGAACCAACCACAGCACTGAAACCGCCCTCATCTCAGTCACGGACGACATCAGAACCCTGATGGACAACGGTGAAACAGTCGCCCTCATTCTTCTCGACCTCTCGGCTGCCTTTGACACCGTCTGTCACCGCACCCTAATCACCCGCCTCTGCTCCACCGGGATCCAAGACCAGGCCCTGGACTGGATCGCCTCCTTCCTCGCAAACCGCTCCCAAAGAGTCTACCTCCCTCCGTTTCGCTCAGAACCCACTGAGATCATCTGCGGCGTACCTCAAGGCTCATCACTCAGCCCGACACTCTTCAATGTCTACATGAGCCCCCTCGCCAACATCGTACGCAAGCACGACATCATCATCACCTCCTACGCCGACGACACCCAACTTATACTCTCCCTCACCAAGGACCCCGCCAGCGCCAAGACCAACCTACAAGAGGGTATGAAGGACGTCGCAGATTGGATGAGGCTCAGCCGCCTAAAGCTGAACTCTGAAAAAACGGAAGTCCTCATCCTCGGCAACACCCCGTCCGCCTGGGACGACTCCTGGTGGCCCACGGCCCTCGGTACCGCACCGACCCCCGCAGACCACGCCCGCAACCTCGGCTTCATCTTGGACCCTCTTCTCACCATGACCAAGCAAGTCAACACCGTGTCCTCCGCCTGCTTCCTCACCCTCCGCATGCTCCGCAAGATCTTCCGCTGGATCCCCGCCGACACCAGAAAAACCGTGACCCACGCCCTTGTCACTAGCCGCCTGGACTACGGCAACACCCTCTACGCTGGGACCACAGCCAAACTCCAAAATCGCCTACAACGCATTCAAAACGCCTCGGCCCGCCTCATCCTCGACGTACCCCGCAGCAGCCACATCTCCGCACACCTGAGACACCTGCATTGGCTCCCAGTCAGCAAAAGGATCACCTTCCGACTTCTCACCACGTACACAAAGCCCTCAACGACAAGGGACCGGAATACCTCAACAGACGCCTCAACTTCTACGTCCCCACCCGCCCCCTCCGCTCCTCTGGCCTCGCACTCGCCGCCGTCCCTCGCATCCGACGCTCCACGGCGGGTGTGAGATCTTTCTCCTTTCTGGCGGCCAAGACCTGGAACTCCCTCCCCACCAGCCTCAGGACCACCCAGGACCACTCCGCTTTCCGGAGACTCCTAAAGACCTGGCTGTTCGAGCAGCGATAACCACCCCCTTTGTCCCTAGCGCCTTGAGACCCGCACGGGTGAGTAGCGCGCTTTATAAATGCTAATGATTTGATTTTGCCTGTGGCCTATGTAAGTCACCCCTCTAGCAATCCTTACAGCCCTAAGGCAGTGTGCACCATACCACAGGTGAGGACATAGCTGCATGAACAATATGTCCCTAAAGTGTTTAAGTCCATTCTTAGACGTTGTAAATGCAGTGTGGCCATATAAAGTACATGGGATGGGAGTTTGTCATTACAAACTCAACAGCTTAATGATGGCTTCACTGAAGTCTGTGAAGTTTGGTATCAAACTTCTCAGCACAATAAACCCACACTGAAGCCTGTGTTGGATTTAATGAAAAATGCACCCAGAGGGCATCTTAGACATGCCCCTGTATTTTAGTCTAACATCTAGTGAAGGACTAAGCAGTCTGTGCCAACCTGTCACTTCCAGACAAGTTTCTGACCTCATCGGGTTAGAGTCCTTTTGCTCTCTGAGGCAAGAAACAAAGCCTGCACTGGGTGGAGGTGCTTCATACCTCTTACTGCATGAACTGGAACACCTGGCATTGACCCACTAAGGCTTAGACCTCGTGTTACAGTGCCCAGGGCACTCCAGCAGGTGGAGATGCCCGTCCACAGGACAAAGCCCCACTTTTGGTGGCAATTCAGGTGGGAAAATTAGGAAAAACAAGGAGGAGTGGCCACTTCAGTTGGGACCACCCCTAAGGTGTCCGGGGCAGAAGTGACCCCCTCCCTGCAGAATCCTCCATCTTGGTTTGGAGGACATGGACCAATAGCGTAAGGAGTGTGCTCCCTCTCCAAAGGGAGTGTGTACAGGAAGGGTGTTGCCACCCTCAGGGACATTAGCTATTAGCTACTGCCCTCTGACCCCTGTAACGCCCTTGAATGTTGCCTACCAGAATCCAGCGACCTCAAGAAGAAAACAAGAAGAAAGAAGAAGGATTGCTAAGCCGACCTCCAGCAGAGAAGACCGAAGACTCCAACTGGCCCCATCCCTACCAGCCTGTCCCCAGGTTCTAAACCCCTGCTACAAAAAGACAACGCATCCTATAGAACCAACAACTTCTTAAAAGCCCCAATATGACTGCCTGCCCACCAGAGGACAAAGATCTCCTGAGGACAGCGGACCTGTCCACAAAGAAGCTCGAGCAAAGGACTCCAGAACCACCCCGGATCCGCAAGTCCTGCCCACTCTGCACCCGACACACACAGGCCGGGTCCAGTGACCCAATGGTCTAGAGCAGGTTCCCAGACAGGCAATTCCCATGTGTCCACCCTGGTATGACCCCTCCTGACCAACACAAAAATGCCTGCAAACCAAATCCAGAGGACCCTTGAAGAATCTGGACGAAAATACCCAACGACAAAAGGTACCCTGCACCCGCAGCCCCCTGGCCTTGGGGAACCCAACATCTGGTGCAGCAATGTGCAGCAGGCAGCTCTCCTCCTTGATTAGCCTGTGGTTCTCCTGAACCGACCTCCTGGACCCAACCTGCAGCCTACTTGTGGCCCCCAGGGTCCTCCTATTGGAAAGTATTGGTAGCCCGACGCTGAGTTTGCACCCTGCACCCGGCTGCCCCTGTGCTGCTGAGGGTGTGTGTTTGGTGCCGACCTGTGCCCACCCCCAGGTCCTCACTTAAACCCCCAAGGTCCGCCCTCTGAAGATGCAGGTACTTACCTGCTGGCAGATCTGATTCTGAGTGCCACCGCTCTCCATTGGAACCCATTTTAAATCTTGCAGCAACTTTGAACTCTGCAGCCGGCAGGCCCCGTGTTGCTGGTGGTGGGTGTTTGGGGTTAACTTGAGCCCCAAATTGTGGACATCCTATTCGCCTGAGACTGGAACTGTAAGTCTTGTACTTACCCCGAAGCTGCACTAACTTTTCTTCCCCCTCAAGCTGTCTTTGAAAATTGCAGTCAACTTTTTAAACTGATTATTGCTATTTATCTGAAAACCGTTTAAATTAACACATTGAAACAAAGTGGTGCTGATACATATACTTGCTACATACTTGCAAATGCACTTACCTGCAATCAGAATCTTCTAGCTCTAGAAATAAGGTAACAAAATATATTTTTACAATACCAGTACAATGGCCTGGAGTTAGTCATTGAGTGTGTGCCTCATTTATTGACTGTGTATGTGTGTACAACACACGCTTTGCACTATCCTCAGATGAGCCTAACTGCTCAACCACACTACCTCAAAAGAGAGCATTAGTATAATCTACTTCAGCCTCTGTTAAGCCTCTAGGGAACCCCTGGACTCTGTGAACACTATGGCCCTCATTACAACCCTGGTGGTCGATGTTAAAGCGGTGGTAATACCTCCAACAGGCGGGTCGGGAAAAAAATGAAATCACGACCATGGCGGAAACAGCCCACACAGACAGCCACTTTAACACTCCGACAGCCACGGAGGTAGAAACAAACACCCTGGCGGTAACCGCGAACAGACAGGCGGAGGACAAAGTATCGCCCACTGTATTTCAACACGCCTATCCGCCACCTTTTCCGGGGCAGAACCAATGCTATCAAAACACAGCGGAAACAGTACACAGAAAGGAAAACACTCACGTCTCGACATCCAACGAGGAACCAGGACGCCATGGGGCCCGAACTACAGGTGTTACCAATGCTGCTTTTCCTCAGATGCCATTGACGACCACGGTGAGTACTGCACCTACAACACAGGGGAGGGGGGAGGGAAAAGAGAGTGACACACACACGCAACAAGCAATACCCCCAACCCCACCCTCACCCACAACACCATACACACAAATACATGCAGCAATAATACATAAACACCCTCACCCCCTGGAAGAAGGCAAGGACAAAATTAAATGATTGTAACGATTGTAATCATGAAAAATCAGATAGTCTTAAATCAAAATTCAGTATATACAAATATGTACACCAACTACAAAAGTCCGGATAGTGTACCAATCATTGTCCGTGGACCACTGGCCCCAAAATGCATGGGCGAAGTCCCCACAAGATACCTGACTGGAAACGGAGAGAACACTGCTTGGGCATCAGATCGAAAATATACAGGCACCTCGGGGGGGGGCACCTCAGCCAGATGAACGCTCTACCCCACTGCTGCACGTGGTGGCTCCATGCCCTTTGCTGTATCCTGGGGAGTGCAAAGCCACAGTCTCTCAAGTCTCTCCAGTGGGTGGTTTGCCCACTGCTGTATCCTGGGGAGTGCAAAGCCACAGTCTCTCAAGTCTCTCCAGTGGGTGGTTTGCCTACCGCATTATCCTGGGGAGTTCAAAGCCACAGTCTCTCAAGTCTCTCCAGTGGGTGGTTTGCCCACTGCTTTATCCTGGGGAGTGCAAAGCCACAGTCTCTCAAGTCTCTCCAGTGGGTGGTTTGCCCACTGCTTTATCCTGGGGAGTGCAAAGCCACAGTCTCTCAAGTGGATGTATCTCTCCACTGGTTCTGGATGGGGCCTGGTGCCCAGAGTGCTTCATCCTGCCAAGGAGTGAGGTAGTGGATGTATCTCTCCACTGGCTCTGGAGGGGGCCTGGTGCCCAGAGTGCTTCATCCTGCCAAGGACTGAGGAAGTGGATGTATCTCTCCACTGGTTCTGGAGTGGGCCTGATGCCCAGAGTGCTTCATCCTGCCAAGGACAGAGGTAGTGGATGTATCTCTCCACTAGTTCTGGAGGGGGCATGGTGCCCGGAGTGCCCCACATGCAGTGTGGCTGGTCCAATTTCCTCACCTGGGTGTGTGTGCCACGAGATTGCCGAGGTACAGGTAGCATGATTTGCCATGGAGGCAGCAACATACCCCACACTGCTGCAGCTTCGCCTTCCACCTGCAGGTGCAAACAGTGATGGAAGTCAAGCCTCATGGAAGCTGACCAGGGTCCAGGAGGTCTCCTCCAGCCTCGGACGACTGACCACTGGGGATGGTAACCATGTCAGCGGTGGTGCCACTGTCCGAGCACGTCGCGGGGCTGGTGGCGGTGCTTGCGGCGGTGTCTGTTGCGGCGGTGCTGGCGGTGGTGCATGGGTCAGCACCTGCTGAGGGACACAGCAGGACGTCTCCTGCTCCTGCAGCCTCGGATGGCTGCCCACTGGAGAAGAGGCTGGGGACTGTCGGTGAGGCAGTAGACGTGCTGGTGGCTGTGCAGGTGGCTGTGCAGGTGGCGGTGCAGGTGGCAGTGCAGGTGGCTTGGCAGGTGGCGGTGCAGGTGGCGGGGCAGCTTGCGGTGTACGCTGCCATACAGGTTGGTGTGGGCATGGACAGAAGGTGTGACACTGGTCCCTCAGTCGGTGGCACAGTGCCCTCTCCTGACCTGCCCTTCTGCTTTTGTCCCTTCCCCACCTTTGGTGGTGCCACAGTTGTCTTGCCACTATCCCCTTTTGTTTTTGCCGAGCCCTTGGTGGCTGGTAAGTGCGGCTTCTCCCTCCAGGATGTGGGCACCTTTTTCACCTTGGCAGGTGGCGGAATGTCCTTGCCCTCGCTACGTGGCACACTGGCAGCCCTGATGGGTGGCACACTCGATGACCCCGCAGTTGCTGGCACCACTGTGCCTGGGGATTTGGTGGCTGAGGTGCTGGGGACTGGAAAGCCTGGCCCTAGGGGAAGGATGGGGGGAGGTGAAGGAAAGAGGTCAAGGGTTGCCAGGAAAAGTTTTTTAGACGCACTGGGATGGGAAGATGGAGTGGTTTGGGAGTGGAGGAAGAGGTAGTGGTTGTAGGAGGTGTGCGTCTGCTGAATTTGGGTGAAGGTGAATGGGCCGGAAGATGTTGTGAGGTGGATGGCTGTTGAGTAGGTGTGTGCCTGCGTTTGTCTACTTTGGGAGGAGGGCTCACAGACACACTGGGAGAGGACACAGGGGATGTGTGAGTGGAGTGGGGGTGGTGATTGTACATGAGCGGTGTGTGGTGATGGGAATGCTGGTGATGGAGGTAGTGGCTGAGAATGTAGTGCATGCAGGTGTGAATGGAGATGAGACAGGGAGGGAGGAGGAGTAGTGGAGGAGGGGGACACAGTGGAGGCAGTGGATGCTGCTGTGTCTGCATGGGAATGGTGATTGTGTGAGTGCCTGTGGGATGTGTGGTGCTTATGTTTTCCGGCACAACTTTTGTGTGTTGATGTGTGTGCCTGCTGGTCTGATGGTGTGCCTGGGATAGGCTGAGGTACAGAGGATTGGGTTTGGGTGGAGGAAGTTGGAGGGGGCAGGCTGTACACAGGGACAATGGCTGCCATCAGTGCTGAGGCCAGAGCCTGAAATGCTCTCTGTTGGGCCGCCTGCCCAGAATGAATGCCCTCCAGGTATGCATTTGTTTATTGCAAATGCCTCTCAACAACCAGGATGGCATACAAAATGGTAGATTACCCAACAGTGAGGGATCTCAGAAGGTCAATAGCCTCCTCACTGAGGGCAGCAGGGCAGACTGGAGCAGGGCCTGAGGTGCCTGGGGCGAAGGAGATGCCCACCCTCCTGGGTGAGTGGGCACGGGACACACGCAGAGGGGCTGCTCGGAGGGCGGTGCTGGTAGGGGGTTGGCAGCTGTACCTGTTGATGCGGTGGGCACAGAGGTGCCCACCACCGCAAGGGAGATCCCATCAGAGGAGGAGTCGCTGTCACTGGTGTCTGCTCCTGTCCCCGCCGTGGAGCTCCCCTCTTTAGACTCTGTTGCTTCACCCTCCAGGGCCAAGTGGGTTGCAGCTCCCTCCTGCTCCGGTGCCACTGCTCCTCCGGCTGATTATGCTGTTCAACACAAGAATAGGGAGAGCACAAAAAGGGGGGGGAGACAGTAGAAAAACATGTTCAGTGCATGCAACACCACTATCGTTGGTGGACACAACACACAGGGAGCAGCCCTCAGCACTATGCCATGCACTAACAGTTCCTAGAAAATTCACCTGGCCATGGGGTACGAGGCCTACGCCCATTTGCTGCACACCTGGAAGTCACAGGAGCCTGACTAGGTATAGATGGCTCTTACCACTAGTGGGGTTAGTGTGCCACATAGCCTGCCTCACAAGGGACCTTGCCTACCAAGTTCGCCCTGGCCTAGGGGAACCCACTGCCCAGCTCCCCCACCCAGACACCTCGTCATGCGCGCAGAGTCAGCTGAATAAGAGTGTACTCACCCCCTTGTGGCTGCTGTGATGCCCTCAAGCGCCCATCCAACTCCGGATAGGTCACCACCAGGATCCGGGACATCAGGGGGGTCATGGTGCGACAGGCACCCCTTCCACGTTGGGAGGCCCATCCCAGCTGGGCCTCCGCCATCTTCTTGCCCCAGCGGCGCAGGTCCTCCCATCATTTACGGCAGTGGGTGCTCCATCTGTGGTAGACCCCGAGTGTCTGGACGTCCTTGGCGATGGCACGCCAAATACTCTTCTTCTGGTGGGCGCTGACCTAGAGGAATGGTACAGGGGGAAAGGAAATTACTCACTCGTCCGGACCGTCATACTCATTGACCACCCATTCCCTGACGCACATACACACACAATCCGCACATGCAGGCCTTAGCCCCCCCATGTATCTTCCATCCACACCACTCAAAGCAGGCATTGCCCATGCAGAATGCTCACAGTGTACTCACCTGTTTGTCTGGAGGACCGTAAAGTTGCGTGTACTGGGGGAGGACCCCATCCACTAGATTCTCCAACTCCTCTGAAGTGATGGCACGGGCCCTTTTCCCAGACAATTTAGCATTTGTCGCTTCCAGACACAGGTCACAGCAGCACTTGAAGTGTAGTTCCTCTCCTGTTGAAGGTCAGGTATCAAGTGAGTGAACGGACAGAAAATGACGGTCACGTCTGCAGCGGTAGGGCCCAATGTTAACCAATGCAGAATTGCGCCACGGTTTTCGACCGCCCACTGCGACGGTGTACAACGCCAGCACAGTTACAGGTCAGGCAGCTGCCATTTCAGGGGGCCACATGGGATGGATGAAAACTGCGTCACACCTATCTAGGCTGGGAATACAGACAGATACCAGCACATTGTGGATTACTTTAGTTTCTGCAAATAACACATTGTGATACCTCAGTGTTGGATGACTCTCTGCTCGCTGTTCTTCTCCATAGGGCACGTCTGCTGGGGCAGGTGATGAGATGGCAGCATCCTCCGGTGTACAGACCCCTGGTGGACCTGTCGACCATGGAAGAGAGACACATCACAATCACATACAGACTTGATCGTGCTGCAATCCTGGAACTGTGTGCCCAGTTGGACACATACCTGATGTCAGCTATCCGCCATCCCACAGGGATACCACCTCTAGTGCAGGTCCTGTCTGTACTCCATTTCCTGGCCAGTGGGTCTTTTCAAACAACAGCGGCCATGGCATCAGGGATGTCACAGCCAATGTTCTCTAACCTGTTGTCCAGAGTGTTGTCTGCCCTGCTGAAACACATGCGCAGCTACATCATTTTCCCTCAAGTGGAGGATTTGCCAACAGTGAAAGGTGACTTCTATGCCCTGGGACATATCCCCAACATCATTGGTGCCATTGATGGTACACATGTGGCATTTGTCCCCCCCGCAGTAATGAACAGGTGTACAGAAACCGGAAAAGCTACAATTCGGTGAATGTGCAGATGGTGTGTTTGGCAGACCAGTTCATCTCCCGTGTGAATGACAAGTATCCTGGCTCTGTGCATGATTCTTACATTTTGAGGAATAGCAGCATCCCTTATGTGATTGGGCAACTCCAGAGGCACCGTGTGTGGCTAATAGGTGAGGCCAAGGTCCCAATACAGTTGACATAGGTGTCTGGGTATGGGGTTGTCCCTAAGGATTAGTGTGTGTCTAACAGTTGTCCCTCGACATTTGCAGGTGACTCTGGTTACCCCAACATGTCATGGCTACTGACCCCAGTGAGGAATCCCAGGACAAAGGCAGAGGAACGCTACAATGAGGCACATGGGCGAACTAGGAGGATAATAGAACACACCTTCGGCCTCCTGAAGGCCAGATTCCGGTGCCTCCATCTGACAGGTGGTTCCCTATACTACTCACCTAAGAAGGTGTGCCAGATAATTGTGGTCTGCTGTATGCTGCACAACCTGGCTTTGTGACACCAGGTGCCTTTTCTGCAGGAGGAAGGGCCAGATGGTGGTCTTGTGGCAGATGTGGAGCCTGTGGACAGTGAAGAAGAGGAGGCAGAAGAAGAGGATGTCGACAACCGAAACAACATCATCTTGCAATACTTCCAGTGAGACACAGGTAAGAAGATGTCACTGCTTCCAACATCTCATGCTATTGTTGCAGCTAGCACAATTCTGTCATTTTCATTCAGTGTATGAACATTGACTTGTCACTTTGACTTTCCATTTCACAGATCTGGGTCCCACTTTGTGCCCTCTGCTATGTTTACTCCTGGCCTACAGCGGTGTTACATTGGTTTGTGAACAAGTAAATTGACATTGCTATTTTCCAAAGATATTGCAATTACACATTTGTGAAAGCACAGACTGACTCCAGATTGTTTTGAGATTGAAGTGTGTTTATTCCTGTGCAAATAAGTGTAAGGGGTTGTAAAATGTGCTGGGGTGATGGTGGAGGTATGTCCATGGCAGAGTCCTGTCTATTTGTTTCACAGGTGCATTGTCCAAAGGGGCATAGGAAGTGGAGCAATGGCAGTTTAAGGATGGACAGGGTGACATAGTGGGACAGAAGGGTGACATTCAGGGGGGTCTTATTTCCTGTTGGGGGTCTTGGCAATGTTCTCTGTCTTGTTCCTGGATCTCAGGGACCATTAGCGAGGTGGTTCACCATCTGCAGGGGGTGGGGTGCTGGTGGCCTGTTGGTCCTGTGGCGATGCCTCCTGTCCACTAGCGCCGGCGTAGGTTGTGGGCTGTTCATCGTCCAAGCTAGTGTCAGCGGCCCGTTGGTGTGCCTCTGTGTCCCTCCTGGTGTCAAGAAGGTCTGCCAGCAACCCTGCAATGGTGACCAAGGTGGTGTTGATGGACTTCAGGTCCTCCCTGATCCCCAGGTAGTGTTCCTCCTGCAGCCGCTGGGTCTCCTGAAACTTGGCCAGTACCGTGCCCATAGTCTCCTGGGAATGGTGATAAGCTCCCATGATGTTGGAGAGTGCCTCGTGGAGAGTGGGTTCCCTGGGCATGTCTTCCCCCTGTCGCACAGCAGTCCTCCCAGCTTCCCTGTTATCCTGTGCCTCTGTCCCCTGAACCGTGTGCCGCCTGCCACTGCCCCCAGGTCACTGATCGTCCTGTGTTAGTGGGGTTGTCTGGGTTCCCTGTAGTGGTGGACACACTGCTGATTGACGTGTCCTGGGGACAGAGGGATGGGCCTGCTGGGTGGGTGCTGTGGTGGTGCTTCCTGAGGGGGGAGGATCAGTGGTGGTTTGTGACTGTGTCAGGGGAACCGACTGTCACGAGGTCCCTTATGGGCCGGGCTGGTCATCTTGATCCAGGCGTTCCGAGCGGCTGTCATCACTGTGGGTCTCTTCGGTCGGGGGACTGGATATGTCTGGCATCTCCTGTCCGGTGACGTTGGGTGTGTGTCCTGTTGGGGTGTAAATGCATAGTTGTTGTATGTGTGTGTGCCATCTTGTGCAATGGGTGAGTGACCCTCTACTCCTGTGGTTGCATTATTGGCTTGGTCCTTCTGTGATTGGTGATTTTGGGGCATGAGTGAGTCTCTGTACTGGACATGCTTTGGTGATGGGTGTCCATGCATTGGTGTTACATGCAGGGCTTGGTTTTGGGATGTATGGCTTGCGTTAGTAGTGTATCTGTGGGTTGTTGGGGTGATGTGTGTAAGGGTAAGGTTGGCAGTATGTGATTGGCATGCAGGTGGGGTTTGGGGGATAAAGTAGTAAAGATATGTCTTACCAGAGTCCAGTCCTCCTGCTACTCCTGCGAGGCCCTCAGGATGCATGATTGCCAAGACTTGCTCCTCCCATGTTGTTAGTTGTGGGGGAGGAGGTGGGGGTCCACCGCTTGTCCTCTATAAAGCAATCTGGTGTCTGGATACCACGAAATGCACCATCCCCCGTAGGTCGTTCCAGCTCTTCCTGATGTCATCCTGTGTTCTTGGATGCTGTCCCACTGCGTTAACCCTGTCGACAATTCTGCGCCATAGCTCCATCTTCCTTGCAATGGAGGTCTGCTGCACATGTGATCCGAATAGCTGTGGCTCTACCGAGACGATTTCCTCCACCAGGACCCTGAGCTTCAGTATGTACCAACACACACAATAACACAGTTGAAAACACCACAAAAGCACTCCACACCAGTTTATAGAAATAGCCAATATTTATCTAAATCCAAAAAAGACCAAAATGACAAAAATCCAACATACACAAGTAATGATATGCATTTTTAAAGTAAAAAAGAGTCTTAATCCATAGAAATCAATGGATGTGTTGTTTAGCACAAAGTCCCTGGTATGCGTAAAAAACGAAGCTGCATGGGCAAGCGTGCATCGGAAAAGCAAGCGTGCATCGATTCCTTACCCGCAAGTGAGACAGTTTTTTGATTCATTCTCCGCCGAGCAAGCAATGCATTGATTCTTTACTCCCAAGGAAGGGATACGTTGATCTGCAGACAAGCAGCCTCAGGTCTGTGTGGTGATGTTGAAGATTTTGATGCTCAGGGATGATGGGTGGAAAATCCTGATGCACTGCAGCAATAAATCTACGCAGAGCTGGCGATGTGTTGATTTTACCAGCGATGTTTCCATTTTTCAGCTATGGTGCAGTCACTGCATCTATTTTTCTGCTGCTCAAACAGTGGTGCATGGATTTGCCCTCACAGGTTACCAGCTTCCTGTTCTAAGGGCCCAGGGACTGGATTTGGTACCACTTAGTAGGTCAGGACTCTCAGCAGAAGAGCCCAGCACTGGCAGATGAAGTCTTTGATGTCCCTGAGATTTCTGAACAGAGGGCAAACTCAGTCAAAGCCCTTGTAAAAACTTCACAAGCATGATTTCAGAAAGCAAAGTCTAGTCCTTTCCCTCTTAAGGCATAAATAGCAGCAGCAGGCCTGCACAAAGGAACAGGCAGAGTCTCAGGTCCTACTCAAGCATCAAGCTCTTCACCTTGGCAGCGGTTCCTCTTGATCAACAAGTAATCTGAAAGTCTGGGGTTTTGGGTCCACTACGTATACTCATTTCTGCCTTTGAAGTAGGCATACTTCAGAGGGAAGTCTCTGTTGTCCACAAGATTCTGCCTCGCTGAGGCCTGGCCCCAGACACATTCCAAGGGGTTGGTGACTGCATTGTGTGACGACAGACACAGCCCTTTCAGGTGCAGGTGTCAGCTCCTCTCTCCCCACTCTAGCCCAGGAGGCTCATCAGGATATGCAGGACACACCACAGCTCCCTTTGTGTCACTGTCTAGAGGGAATTCACAAACAGCCCAACCCTCAGTCTGAGTCAGACGTGTATTCTGTAGGCAGGCAGAGGCACAGAACGGTTAAGCAAGAAATTGCCCACTTTCTAAAAGTGCATTTTCAAACAGACAATCTAAAACTAACTCTACCACAAGATGTATGTTTACATTGTGAGTTCAGAGACCCCAAACTCCGAATCGCAATCTGCTCCCAATGGGAAACTGCACTTAAAAGACATTTAAAGGAAGCCCTCATGTTAACCTATGGGAAAGATAGGCCTTGAAATAGTGAAAACCGAATGTGGCATTATTTCAATAAGAGAACATGTAAAACACACCAGTACATGTTCGTATAATTAGGTAAATTATCATTCTGGAAACATCATGTCTTTGATTGATTGGTCAACTGAAATACTGGACTTGCAAAGTGCTAAAAGTGTGGGGCATGGATACTGCAAGAGGATGGCCTGGTGTGTACTGGGTACCTAAGGTACTTAGACCTTATACCAGATCCAGTTGTCCCTTACTAGTGAAATGTGAGCAGTGTTCTAGCAGCTTAGGCTGTCTAGAGGTAGCTGTAGCAGAGCAGCCAAGGCTGAACTAGGAGACATGCAAAGCTCCTGCAATACCACTATAGTTACATAGTACTTATACACAATAAAAGAAAATACTCAGTGTTACCAAAAATAAAGGTACTTTATTTTAGTGACACAAGGCCAAAACTATCTTATAGGTGCTAGTGCAGATGTTTTAATAAAAATTATTAATGAGTGTTTATGTATTTTGAATAAGTGTATGTAGAAAATGTAATAACGTAGAAAAATATTGCACACATTCGAAAATGTGATTACGAAGAATTGCCACCAATGATAATGAATAGTACTAATCAATGATCAAATAGTATGAAATGTTGAATATATGTTAGACTCATGCAGTAAAATGTAATATTGAGGGTTATAAAGTATGCTTTAGCTTCATTAATTGTAGGCGAGTGCCTTGGTCTATTTCGCCAGGGCTCATGAAAAAGCTGTGTTTCTTAGCCTTTAATGAAAATGCTGACCAAGAGAGTTTAAATTGTGAATGTCTATTGTATTGTTCAGATGTACTCATAACGAAAGCTTTCCATGAGAACCGACTGCTAGGAGATGATGTTCTTGCTAATACAACATTTTATGTGTAATGTTTGTGAGAATTACTTTCCCAGGACAAGAGCAATGAAGATACTGACTAGAGTAGAAGCTGCAACAATATTGTTACCTGACAAGCCGGATGATGAGGACATCGCAAGAAGAACTAATAAAAAATATGAGAATGGAGAAATATTGGAATAGATAGATTTGGGATAGTAGTTTTATTGGACAGAGTGCGAACATACGATTAACTGACCAATAGGGAATTAGGGGATAGTTTAGGTAACTTTAATATAAGGACACTGCACAGTGAGAAGACGGACATTCGAGGACATTCTGGCTCATTCTGCCATTGCCTTTATGCAGATTCATTGCCCATTTGTTTGCTGACCGAAAGGTCAATATTTCTTATGCGTCCTAACTAGTGACGTGCTTTACTTTAATGCTTAATGACTTTGCCCTTTTAAAATTCTGATGCTGAAGACTGATGCTTTGCTGATCGACTGATGTCCTGAGGACAAAGACTGATTCTGCTTTGCTGATCCACCCTGATGATAGGTATATTCTGAACTGTGATTACCATGCATATTTAGTTTTTCTTTCTAGGTACCAACTGCACTATTTTGATAGAACCATAATTGTGTGTTTTTCCACATTTGTGTTACTAAATTGTTTTGCATGAAGCCCAACATGCTGTGTTTATTCCTGTGCAAATAAGTGTAAGGGGTTGTAAAATGTGCTGGGGTGATGGTGGAGGTATGTCCATGGCAGAGTCCTGTCTATTTGTTTCACAGGTGCATTGTCCAAAGGGGCATAGGAAGTGGAGCAATGGCAGTTTAAGGATGGACAGGGTGACATAGTGGGACAGAAGGGTGACATTCAGGGGGGTCTTATTTCCTGTTGGGGGTCTTGGCAATGTTCTCTGTCTTGTTCCTGGATCTCAGGGACCATTAGCGAGGTGGTTCACCATCTGCAGGAGGTGGGGTGCTGGTGGCCTGTTGGTCCTGTGGCGATGCCTCCTGTCCACTAGCGCCGGCGTAGGTTGTGGGCTGTTCATCGTCCAAGCTAGTGTCAGCGGCCCGTTGGTGTGCCTCTGTGTCCCTCCTGGTGTCAAGAAGGTCTGCCAGCAACCCTGCAATGGTGACCAAGGTGGTGTTGATGGACTTCAGGTCCTCCCTGATCCCCAGGTAGTGTTCCTCCTGCAGCCGCTGGGTCTCCTGAAACTTGGCCAGTACCGTGCCCATAGTCTCCTGGGAATGGTGATAAGCTCCCATGATGTTGGAGAGTGCCTCGTGGAGGGTGGGTTCCCTGGGCATGTCTTCCCCCTGTCGCACAGCAGTCCTCCCAGCTTCCCTGTTATCCTGTGCCTCTGTCCCCTGAACCGTGTGCCCACTGCCACTGCCCCCAGGTCACTGATCGTCCTGTGTTAGTGGGGTTGTCTGGGTTCCCTGTAGTGGTGGACACACTGCTGATTGACGTGTCCTGGGGACAGAGGGATGGGCCTGCTGGGTGGGTGCTGTGGTGGTGTTTCCTGAGGGGGGAGGATCAGTGGTGGTTTGTGACTGTGTCAGGGGAACCGACTGTCCCGAGGTCCCTTATGGGCCGGGCTGGTCATCTTGATCCAGGCGTTCCGAGCGGCTGTCATCACTGTGGGTCTCTTCGGTCGGGGGACTGGATATGTCTGGCATCTCCTGTCCGGTGACGTTGGGTGTGTGTCCTGTTGGGGTGTAAATGCATAGTTGTTGTATGTGAGTGTGCCATCTTGTGCAATGGGTGAGTGACCCTCTACTCCTGTGGTTGCATTATTGGCTTGGTCCTTCTGTGATTGGTGATTTTGGGGCATGAGTGAGTCTCTGTACTGGACATACTTTGGTGATGGGTGTCCATGCATTGGTGTTACATGCAGGGCTTGGTTTTGGGATGTATGGCTTGCGTTAGTAGGGTATCTGTGGGTTGTTGGGGTGATGTGTGTAAGGGTAAGGGTGGCAGTATGTGATTGGCATGCAGGTGGGGTTTGGGGGATAAAGTAGTAAAGATATGTCTTACCAGAGTCCAGTCCTCCTGCTACTCCTGCGAGGCCCTCAGGATGCATGATTGCCAAGACTTGCTCCTCCCATGTTGTTAGTTGTGGGGGAGGAGGTGGGGGTCCACCGCTTGTCCTCTGTAAAGCAATCTGGTGTCTGGATACCACGGAACGCACCATCCCCCGTAGGTCGTTCCAGCTCTGCCTGATGTCATCCTGTGTTCTTGGATGCTGTCCCACTGCGTTAACCCTGTCGACAATTCTGCGCCATAGCTCCATCTTCCTTGCAATGGAGGTCTGCTGCACATGTGATCCGAATAGCTGTGGCTCTACCCGGACGATTTCCTCCACCATGACCCTGAGCTTCTCCTCAGAGATCCTAGGGTGTCTTTGAGGTGCCATGAGGTGGTGTGGGTGATGTGTGAGGTGGTGTCTGTTGTGATGTGTGAGGGGATGTGTTGGTGTGTGTTGTTTGAGGTGCGTGGATGTTGTGTAAGTGATGGTGTTGTGTGTCTGTCGATGCTGGTGTTGTTTTAGGTAGTCTCTTTCTCTCTGGCTTTCTTTCAAATTTTTGGTTGTAAGGGTTTGGGGGTGATGTGGGTGTGTGCTTTATATTGGATTGGGTATGCGGGTGTGGTGTGTGTACGTGTATCAGGTGTGTGTATTTCGAATTGTCCAATGTGGTTGTGTTTTGTAAGTGTGTGTGTATTTTGAGTGCGGTGGTGTGTACCGCCAATGGATTTCCGCGGTTGAATGACCACAGAGTTAATTCGTGAGTCGTGATAGTGTGGGCGTATTCCTGTTGGCGTGACGGTGTGCGTTTTGGTATTGCCAGTTTATCACTGACCTTTGGTGTGGCGGACATGTGTATGTGTCTGTATTGTGGCGGATTCCGAGCTGTGGGTCGTAATACCGGTAGCAGAATTCTGCGGCTGCAGCGGTATGTTGGCGGTCTTCTGCACGGCGGAAAGCGGGATTTACCACCAGGGTTGTAATGAGGGCCTATATCTCATTTTGATATAGTATATACAGAGCCTGCTTTCTACAGCAGCCATATTTCATCTTGTAGTAGTTATTTTAACAGTGTACAATGATTAATTTTACATTATGATATTTTTTATTAAAAATAAATGAGATTATAATAAAGAAAAAAGGCCCAAGTTTACTCTTGTCTTGGTCACAAGAAAGGGTTAACAAATTGTTCACTGAAATTGGGTGACCAGTAATTTGTTTAACAAACTACCTATGTACTAATAGGTTGGTTCACAAAATTAGGAATTGGTGGGCCTCACTGGGAGACGTGTGTAATTAATATTTATTCGGCAGGTACCAAATTTTGACTCATTCCTATTGGCAACCTTCACCAGGATGGTGACCTGCAGGGATCAGCAGACCACCATCTCTGTAAGTTTTTTTATTTTAAAGTTATGTTTTGAGCAGTACAAATTCCTAAAGATAAATGTTTTTCGATTTTTAAAAACTTCAGGGAGAGCGGGCAGTGGTATGATGGACCTTTGCCTACTCCTACTCCTCTTGAACCATTCACCATGATTCTGAAAGTCGAGAAGGTCCAATGACAACCCTTCTCCTTTGCAAAACGGTTACTACCCCAGCTTGTGAGACAGTGACTGGTCAATGGTATTGAACCTGAATTATGGTAGCAAACCATTCCCACATATGTTACTGACACACAATTTGCAGGGCTACCTCAGACATGCCCTTTTCAAATTGTGAATCAGTAATCATATCTACACCAATTTACTGGTTTCAGGATATTAGAAAATGACAACCATTCAGAAACCATCGGATGCAGTGAAACTGAAAGTTTGGAACCAGTAAAAACTTCTTGTTAGAAATGTGGTCTCTGATTGGCAGCCAGTTTGCACTCAATCCAAGCAGAGACTGTCAGTCTAGGCAGGGTAAGGGAGATACACAGCTCTCATAACCCCTGCTAGCCCCCTTGGCAGCTTGGCACAAGCAGTCAGGCTCATCTCAGAGGCAATGTGTAAAGTGTATGTACCAACACACACAATAACACAGTTGAAAACACCACAAAAGCACTCCACACCAGTTTATAGAAATAGCCAATATTTATCTAAATCCAAAAAAGACCAAAATGACAAAAATCCAACATACACAAGCAATGATATGCATTTTTAAAGTAAAAAAGAGTCTTAATCCATAGAAATCAATGGATGTGTTGTTTAGCACAAAGTCCCTGGTATGCGTAAAAAATGAAGCTGCATGGGCAAGCGTGCATCGGAAAAGCAAGCGTGCATCGATTCCTTACCCGCAAGTGAGACAGTTTTTTGATTCATTCTCCGCCGAGCAAGCAATGCATTGATTCTTTACTCCCAAGGAAGGGATACGTTGATCTGCAGACAAGCAGCCTCAGGTCTGTGTGGTGATGTTGAAGATTTTGATGCTCAGGGATGATGGGTGGAAAATCCTGATGCACTGCAGCAATAAATCTACGCAGAGCTGGCGATGTGTTGATTTTACCAGCGATGTTTCCATTTTTCAGCTATGGTGCAGTCACTGCATCTATTTTTCTGCTGCTCAAACAGTGGTGCATGGATTTGCCCTCACAGGTTACCAGCTTCCTGTTCTAAGGGCCCAGGGACTGGATTTGGTACCACTTAGTAAGTCAGGACTCTCAGCAGAAGAGCCCAGCACTGGCAGATGAAGTCTTTGATGTCCCTGAGATTTCTGAACAGAGGGCAAACTCAGTCAAAGCCCTTGTAAAAACTTCACAAGCATGATTTCAGAAAGCAAAGTCTAGTCCTTTCCCTCTTAAGGCATAAATAGCAGCAGCAGGCCTGCACAAAGGAACAGGCAGAGTGGCAGGTCCTACTCAAGCATCAAGCTCTTCACCTTGGCAGCGGTTCCTCTTGATCAACAAGTAATCTGAAAGTCTGGGGTTTTGGGTCCACTACGTATACTCATTTCTGCCTTTGAAGTAGGCATACTTCAGAGGGAAGTCTCTGTTGTCCACAAGATTCTGCCTCGCTGAGGCCTGGCCCCAGACACATTCCAAGGGGTTGGTGACTGCATTGTGTGACGACAGACACAGCCCTTTCAGGTGCAGGTGTCAGCTCCTCTCTCCCCTCTCTCCCCACTCTAGCCCAGGAGGCTCATCAGGATATGCAGGACACACCACAGCTCCCTGTGTGTCACTGTCTAGAGGGAATTCACCAACAGCCCAACCCTCAGTCTGAGTCAGACGTGTATTCTGTAGGCAGGCAGAGGCACAGAACGGTTAAGCAAGAAATTGCCCACTTTCTAAAAGTGCATTTTCAAACAGACAATCTAAAACTAACTCTACCCCAAGATGTATGTTTACATTGTGAGTTCAGAGACCCCAAACTCCGAATCGCAATCTGCTCCCAATGGGAAACTGCACTTAAAAGACATTTAAAGGAAGCCCTCATGTTAACCTATGGGAAAGATAGGCCTTGAAATAGTGAAAACCGAATGTGGCATTATTTCAATAAGAGAACATGTAAAACACACCAGTACATGTTCGTATAATTAGGTAAATTATCATTCTGGAAACATCATGTCTTTGATTGATTGATCAACTGAAATACTGGACTTGCAAAGTGCTAAAAGTGTGGGGCATGGATACTGCAAGAGGATGGCCTGGTGTGTACTGGGTACCTAAGGTACTTAGACCTTATACCAGATCCAGTTGTCCCTTACTAGTGAAATGTGAGCAGTGTTCTAGCAGCTTAGGCTGTCTAGAGGTAGCTGTAGCAGAGCAGCCAAGGCTGAACTAGGAGACATGCAAAGCTCCTGCAATACCACTATAGTTACATAGTACTTATACACAATAAAAGAAAATACTCAGTGTTACCAAAAATAAAGGTACTTTATTTTAGTGACACAAGGCCAAAACTATCTTAGAGGTGCTAGTGCAGATGTTTTAATAAAAATTATTAATGAGTGTTTATGTATTTTGAATAAGTGTATGTAGAAAATGTAATAACGTAGAAAAATATTGCACACATTCGAAAATGTGATTACGAAGAATTGCCACCAATGATAATGAATTGTACTAATCAATGATCAAATAGTATGAAATGTTGAATATATGTTAGACTCATGCAGTAAAATGTAATATTGAGGGTTATAAAGTATGCTTTAGCTTCATTAATTGTAGGCGAGTGCCTTGGTCTATTTCGCCAGGGCTCATGTAAAAGCTGTGTTTCTTAGCCTTTAATGAAAATGCTGACCAAGAGAGTTTAAATTGTGAATGTCTATTGTATTGTTCAGATGTACTCATAACGAAAGCTTTCCATGAGAACCGACTGCTAGGAGATGATGTTCTTGCTAATACAACATTTTATGTGTAATGTTTGTGAGAATTACTTTCCCAGGACAAGAGCAATGAAGATACTGACTAGAGTAGAAGCTGCAACAATATTGTTACCTGACAAGCCGGATGATGAGGACATCGCAAGAAGAACTAATAAAAAATATGAGAATGGAGAAATATTGGAATAGATAGATTTGGGATAGTAGTTTTATTGGACAGAGTGCGAACATACGATTAACTGACCAATAGGGAATTAGGGGATAGTTTAGGTAACTTTAATATAAGGACACTTCACAGTGAGAAGACGGACATTCGAGGACATTCTGGCTCATTCTGCCATTGCCTTTATGCAGATTCATTGCCCATTTGTTTGCTGACCGAAAGGTCAATATTTCTTATGCGTCCTAACTAGTGACGTGCTTTACTTTAATGCTTAATGACTTTGCCCTTTTAAAATTCTGATGCTGAAGACTGATGCTTTGCTGATCGACTGATGTCCTGAGGACAAAGACTGATTCTGCTTTGCTGATCCACCCTGATGATAGGTATATTCTGAACTGTGATTACCATGCATATTTTGTTTTTCTTTCTAGGTACCAACTGCACTATTTTGATAGAACCATAATTGTATGTTTTTCCACATTTGTGTTACTAAATTGTTTTGCATGAAGCCCAACATGCTGATGCTAATTTGATGTTAGTTAAGGATTGTCACTAATGACTACAATAACAGGGACTAATGCTTGACAAATTTCTCTGCTGAATTCCATGTATGTTATAACATTGACACAGTTGACTTTGCTATTGATTTGCACCATAACTTTAGAATGTGTTGTAGTCCAAGTTTTGATTAGATTGCATATCTTCTGCCACTTTGGACAACCAGTGTTGTTTCTCTATGTGTTTCATCTGATTTTGAGATTAATCTACATGATTTTGGCATTGTTAATATAGGGAAATACACATTCTAAACTTTTACTAAAGGTGTGGTTATTCATGACTGAAAGGTCATGGTGCTTGACAATTACTGAATCCATTGATTGTGTACTGGATCTATGGTAAAATCATCTTAATTGTGAGTCAAAAGGTTCATGGACCTATTTGCGTCCCCTTGTAAGTTTACTTAAGTTTACTTAAGGTCAGGCACGCTAACAGAGATGGTAGCAGATTGATGGTTAGTCTCCTTAAGAGTTTGCCATAGATGTCCGGTACAGAATGATAAGAGAGATGATAAGAGACTGATGGTGTGTCTCCTTAGGAGCTTACCATAGATGTGCAGTACACAGTAACAGGTGTTCCCAGAGATGGTAGCAGCTTGACGAGTTGGTTCATTGAGAGTTCATAATTATTGAGATTTGGATTTTGTTTTCCAATGATAACTGGAGAGAAAATTATGTTCCCTTAAATCCAGAAAAGACGTTCCCAGATCCTGGATCCTGCTAATGGTTGTTTAAGGATGTTCACAGAGTTCTAGTGATAGTGTGAGAGAAACAGGTTGTGCTTGCACAGCTTATGCAAATGGAGGTGAAGTGTGAGGTTTGTGAGGATTTTCGGGAGTTTGCATACTCCAAATGAAGTTGTGCTAAAAAATTGTCCACATGGTTGTTGATGTACGGACCCTGCGTGGTCTAAGACTCTGGGGTGTATTGAAAAAGTGTATGAGACACTTGGGGCCTTATTTATACTTTTTGGTGCAAAACTGCACTAAGGCATTATGGAATGGTGCAAGCCGGTGCAAAGGGTAGGCTAGCTTAAAAAAAAATGACGTTAGGCAGTTTTGAGTCAAAATAAATTATTCTGACCAGATTAGCATCATTTTTTGACGCTAAAGAGTCATTTTTTGCACGGGAACACCTACCTTGCATCTCATTAAGGCAAAGTTGGTCTCCACTTTCAAAAAATGACTTTAACTCCATAAATTTGGTGCTAGAGGGGTCTAGCACCAAAGTATAAATATGGAGTTAGTTTTGCACCGAATTAGAGTAAAAAAAAATGACACTAATTCGGTGCAAACAGAGTATAAATATGCCCCTTGGTTTTATGTTGTAATCTGTCTGGTTTAGTAGGTTGATCGGGTATGGTCAACAAGACTGTGAGTTCAAGTGAGTGAAAGAAAATTTAGACTAAGATTTGGTGAGTCCTATGTGCACCAGGACAAACCCATTGATCAGTTGAGAGTAAAATTTGCAGGTCGAATTTTGCTTGTGAGTCTGGGAGACTGAGAAAGAAGGAGTAGCTGTAAGTGCGGTAATAGCCATCAGTGAAAAATCCGTAAGGTTTCTGAAACGATTGTGTTACCTTTCCTATAGTAAAGCAGCAGATTTGTTTTTTTGTTTTTTGTTTTTTGATTAGTGCTTGCAATATTTTGCATTCATTTTGTGTGGACTGGAGTTTAGGAGGACAAGCCGCAAGACTTTGTCAGCCACAATACGTGTGAGTGTGATGTCATTAGAGCCTTGCTGGGATAGGTCGGTTAGTGAGAAGGGTCGCACACGGATTGGCAGCTGTCCGTGAGAGGCAATTTGTTGAGAACATGGGTGAAAGGAATCTTGGGATTAAAAGTCACTTCCAGATTTGATTTTGGATAACAAAATGTAGAAAAGATGAAGTTTTTCAAAACGTTTAAAAACGCCCTAAGGGGAGATACATATATTACAATGAGGGTAGGCGAGGCTACACCACCAGAAGGCACACCAGCTTACATGTAATGGAAGAGAAGGGTGCCGCGCCATGTCTTTGGTTAAAGCGATGGTGCAAATTGACTGAGAAAGATGGGAACTTAGTGTTTCTTACAAATGCGACGTTTAATTTGAGAGTTTTGGAACATTTATGGATGGTGCTATGTGAATTGAAGCCACTTCCGAGACTAGTACAGTTTGAGGCATTAGTGATTTGGGAGCTAGTAGCTAGACAGCAAGAAGGATGAGAAAGACAGAAAAGACTCTAGTGGAGGCTAGATGGGATTGTGTTCAGAAAGCATGGAAAATGGAGACTTTGCAGGGAATTAAGATGTTTCCAGCAAAAACGCAAGAGAATGAGAAATAAGGAAAGAAAGCTACTAGGAGAAGTAGTAAAAACCCGTCCGAGAGTAAAGAGGCTAGAAAATCCTCAACTGTAGAGGAGGAATCAGACGATGATGAGTTTATTAAACAGTTATTGAGAAATCAACCACAACCATATACGGTACATGAGAGTGGTCCAAGTACTAGTACTGATCCGACAGCTCCGACACAGGTTAATGGGACAGTGAATCCGGTACAGATTGATGTTAACCTGACACTGAATGCAGTGCAAAGTGGTCTTAATGTGCCTACTACTCCTATAGTGCATACCAAGATGCAATCACCACAGGTGAAGAGAACTTGTCCTGATGTGCCTATTATGGAAACGGCTTCGAACCTAGTTGTGCCGAAGGAGCAAGTCTTCCTGAGACCAATACTGGTTCAGACTGAGCCGACTCTGATTTTGTTGCCCCAAGTGCAGCTGCAGGTAATGCCAAGATTTACGCCAGAGACAGGGACACAGTCAGACATGACTCCGATGATGAATCAGAATATGGGAGTTACTCTCCAACAGAGTATGGGTGCCAGAGTAGCCCTAGATGCTATATGGCTGCCTATTACTGTTGGTCCAGCAGTACCATTATTTGCACAGAAGAAACCGAGTGCAGGTGAACAGGGAGCAATGTTCCAGAACCTAATGAGGGGAGGACATAATGAAAATGTTCCGGTAGTCTCTCCTGAGGGTCAGACTTTTGACGGCTCAAGATCAATGCAAGACCTTAGTCCATTTGTAGTACTTCCAGATACCCTGACAGGGCCAAATGTTAGCCAGAACTGGAAATGATTGACACCGCAGATTCCAAATGCAGTTGCACAGCAGGCGCCCCCAGTCCAAGCGAGTAACATTTTGTTACAAGGACCAACAGCTCAGCAATTAACTGTATGGTTAGACAAGCTGAATACCCCACTGAGTGCCCCTAAAGGAAAGGAGTATTTGAATTGTGCTAGGCTAAGCATGGAAGCAGATGAACTAATTGAAGGAACAATGGGGGTGAATAGGATAGAATCCTACACAGGCAGAGTTGAGATATCTGTGCCCAAAGATTACGAGAGAAGTGAGCAAGGTGCATCAGAGATTTGCAGATTTGGCAGAGAAGTACGGCATAGAGATAGAGAAAACAAAGCATTTGAAAAGGAGTTACAGATTAGATTTTGAGGCGAAGGATTTTGAACACATGAGATCTGCCGGAATGAAAGCACACCTTAAGGAATTGCTTCAAAGTGCTCAGACCTGGGGAGCATTAGACAAATGGGAAGACAGATGGGTAAAGAAAAGAGACAAGAGAAAAAGGGATTCTTTGGAGCTGACTGAAAATGTGCAGCAGGATAAAGATCCAGTAAAGATTTTACCAATGAGAGAGATTCCATGGGGACATTGTGTTCATGTCCCTTGGAGCAGAAGTGACATACTATAATTTACAAATGACTATCCAAAATTGAGAGAAAATCCCGTAGAATGGTATCAACAGACAGACAGATTCATGAAACTTGCGGTGTTTGTGGGAAGACTTGAACACATTGCTAGAGTTAGTGGTTCCAGCTGATCTGTAAATCGAGTGTAAGAGGAGTATAGACTGGCCAACAAGTGAACCAGAGAGAGATAAAAATACAGGTGCACCATCTACCCCGGTAATCAAATATTACTATAAGGTGATTGAGTTTCTGAAAAAAATTTCACCCAAGAATATTGATTAGCAGAGGATTGACAGGACAGCTCAGGAAGCAAAAGAGTCAATATATGCGTATTGTGAGAGATTGTTGCAGGCATTCAAGCATTACAGTGGTACAGAGACAATTGAGGTGAAAGACATGTTACATTTTGTGTTCAGATTTGTGGAAGGATTGAGACATGAACTTAGCCAGATGATTGAGTCATTGATTTTCTGGCAAGCAAAGCCGATTGATGAGGTGTTGCCGTATGAGAAATACTGTAGGGATAATAAGATTGAGTTGAAGCAGAAAAAGTTGAAAGAGAAGGCGATGGTGATACAGATTTAAAGCAGCTCAGACAGGAGTGCAAGGAAATTGTTCACAGCAGTTGCCACAGCAGCAGCAGGAAAACATCATGTTTCAGCCTCAGATGAGAGGTAGAGGTCATAGAGGCAATATGAATCGTGGTCCAGACTTGCATACTGTAGTGGTTCAGAATGATGTGCAGGGAATGAAGAAGCTGTTGCCATGTCTCATTTTCAGAGCCGTGGGACATCGGAAACAGAAGTGCCCAATGATGGTGCAGGAAGGTGTTGTGCAGCAGAGTAATGACATCAATTAATTCCAGAATGGGAGTGGACCGAGAGTAAGGGGTCCAAATCCAAATTTTCAGAATAATGTGAATCAACTGCAGAATTTTCAGCCCATGCAGCAGGTGTAAATGCCCCGTGAACAAATGTCACAGTTGCAGCCGATGCAACAGCAGGTTCCCATGGTTCCTAGACAGCAAATTCAAATACCTCAAGCCCCAATGGAGCAGCAACAGATGATGCTTTTTCAACAGGTCAAAGGCATAACAGAAATAGTAACACAGCGCACCAATTCCCGTTACAGAGTGAGAATGGAATAAATGATGAGTGGATGAGTGACAGTTCAGATGAGGAGTCGTGTGAGCTTGCGAATTCCTTAGAAGTAGATCAAAGAGGTCCCTATGTGAAGGGAAAGGTTATCGGTCACACGGTTTCATTCTTTGTTGATACGGGAACTATACGCTCTACAGAGAGAAGTGCAGAAGTCCCAAATGTGCCCCTTTCAGGTAGAACAGTTCAAGTTGTAGGGTAGCAAATCAGTATTTGACAAATCCGATTACAGATCCAGTTCAAGTCGAGATTGGCAATTTTCAGGGATTGCTTAAACTTGTAGTCTGTGATTCAAGTCTGGTATCCCTACTGGGAAGAGACTTGTTGCGTAAAACAAAGTGTTTAATTACTTGCTCAAATGATGGATTGAGATTCAGACGAATAGTGATGATGAAGAAGAACAAGCGCCAGAGATAGAATGTGAAACTACAAATGAGGATTACCCTCTGATTGAGTTTTTCACGATGTTCACAGTAAAAGATATCCATCCTGATTTGCAGGGAACGATAAAGAAGAAGGTGTGGGATCTTACAGGAAAAGAAGTAGGTTTGTCAAAGGTTGTGGATCCAGTCAAAGTTACTATAAAACCGAATGCAGTTTTCCCTCAACTTCCGCTGTACCATATGCCTCAAGATGTCCTGATGAAAGTAGCCCAGATAATTGCAGATTTTGTATAGCAGGGGGTTCTGAATGAAGTATTGAGCAGTTCATGTAACTCAACAATAATGGGTTTGAAGAAACCCTGTGGGAAGGTTCAGATTGTTCAGGATTTGAGAAAAATAAATGAGATTGTGGTCAAATGTTGTCTCGTGGTGCCAAATCCAGCTGTGATAATGTTCCAAATTCCTTGTGATGCCGAGTGGTTCACTGTCATCGATTTGTCACAAGCATTCTTTTCCTTGCCTCTTCAGGAGGATAGCCAATTTCTCTTTTGGTTTGAATTCCTGGATCGAGTCTGGTGCTGGTGTAGAATTCCTCAAGGGTATTCAGAGTCACCTTCCATATTCAATCAGATCTTGAAAAATAATTTGGAGTCATTGGAATTGCCTTTCCAATCAACCTTGGTGCAGTACATTGATGACTTTCTGATTGCGTCCAAAACAAGGGACGAGTGCAAGTACGATACGATTGCCCTGTTGAGCCATTTGGGAAAGAATGGCCACAAAGTGTCTCTGCTGAAATTACAGTACTGTCAGAAAATAGTGAAGTAGTTGGGTCACCAGATTGAGAAGGGTTCAAGAAAGATATCCAGAGAAAGGATTACAACCATACTGCAGATACGTCCCTGACTACACAGAGAGATGTCAGGATGTTTTTGGGAATGGTGGGTTATTGTCGCCAATGGATTCCAAATTTTTCAGTCATTTCAAGACCATTGCAGAAGCTGACTCATAAGGAAGTCACTGATCCCATAGTGTTAGACCAGGATGAAATGAAAGCGTTCACTGAATTGAGAGAGAGTGTGTGCGAGGCTCCAGCGTTGGGTATGCCTGATTACATGAAGCTTTTCACATTAATTTGTCATGAGCGTGATGCATGTTCTTTGTCTCTCTTGACACAGGTCCATGGAGGAGTAAACCGCCCAGTAGCATATTTTTCAGCTACTTTGGATCCAGTCGCAGCAGCCTTACTGGGTTGTTTGGTGCAATTGCAGCAGTTGAAAAAAAGCCATACTCAGTGTGAGGGTATTGTGATGGGATATCCCCTGACTGTAATGGCCCCTCACTCTATCAAGATTCTACTGACAAGGATGAAAACTCAATGTTTGACTGGTGCAAGGCTGACTAGATATGAAATTAGTATTTTCGGGTCACCAAATGCATCATTAAAAAGATGCTGAAATTGAAAAAGAGGAAGATGTTGAACATGATTGTCTCAAAGTAACTGATTTGTGTACAAAACCAAAACCTGACATTAGAGATACCCGACTGGAAGAAAATGACCAAATTATTTTTGTTGATGGTTCTTGTCTGCGAGACCCTACAGGTACACTGAGTGCAGGACATGCTGTGTGCACAATTACAGGTACCTTGGAAACTTCTTGGATTCAAGGAGTATATTCCGCTCGAGTTGCGGAACTGGTAGCCCTTACTACAGTGTACCATGTTTCTCCTCAGTTAAGAGTTACCATCTATACGGATAGTGAAGAACCAGAACCTTTTGGGCCTGGCGGCGCAGGGTACGCCTAAAATCTCCTTGGATTCACCTGCCTCAACTAACAGAGACACGGGACACTCTGTCAGGCGTAAAATATCAGATTTTATTAGCTGCAGCTAGTACAGTTGTCCAAGAAGTACACAAGGTATGTTCTCAGGAGACTGCCACTTTACTTTGTGGCGCACAATCTTATATACCGTATAAAAACATTTATTAACTACATACACTCCCAGAACACATAGAAAGGAGCCAGTAAGAATGATGTAAAGATAGAACAGAGTCAATAGAAATGTCGGAAAACAAGACAGAACAAAGTATCAAGTGACTTAAGGTTGCCTCCCCTCCAGCTGTGTTTGTCACCCCTCTCTTGAACTAATTCATTAACCGATCCACAACGAAGTTGCATGTGGTGCGATAAGTTTGTGTGCGTTTGGAAGACAGTTGTGAAATGAGAGAATACTAGCAAAGGACAGCGAAGGCCAGACGATAAGATAAGATCGGCGGAGAATAGTGTGAGCCTACAGATAGTTGAAACAAGGATTAGAAAACCAGACAGGGATTAGTGTACTCGGTCAGACCTTAATACCAGTCTTGTAAAGATAGAGGCAGAAGACTGTTTTGAACACCATGTTGCAGAATAAGCAGAAAAGGCAGAATGGACTTCGTTCGCTGTGCTGCCTGAGTGAAGGCAACATAAAATGGCGGCGGGCCACAAAATGTCGGGTCGATACGATCGTATTAAAAATCGAATTTCCTCAGACCCTCCTTTTGCCAGAACTTAGGCAAGATACACAAACTCATGTTAATCTGAGTCGATGTCTATGGCCATGAGGTCATCAAGCTGTTGCTGTACCATCATTTTGATATTCTCTGCTCTTTGTGACTTGGGTTTGGGAATACATGCAGTAGCACATAGGTTGCAGACGGCAGGACCGCAGTGCATACAAAGACAACAAGAGAATATAAAAGCTAAAATTACTCCAAAGAATGTCAATACCTTCCAACCCCATTTGGACAGCAATCCCCAAAACCACTCTGAAAAGGACCAATCTCCTTCGTCCTGATGAATCGACTCGGAGATTATGTGTAACTTAGAGATAGCTTGGTATACTGTCGGAGCGTCATTAGGTATGAAAATACAGCAACTTGATCCGATCAATTTGCATACTCCACCACGGTCCGCAAGAACAAAGTCTAAGGCAACACAGTTCTGCAAGGTCATAAGACGATCAGCCTGTAGTTCAGCTGTAATGTTACTTAAAGCTCCTACAGTGATGTCTATGGTGGTTTCTACGACACAAACCAATTGCCTTATATTTCTGCTGTTGGCCATTGGACCCCAGAAGGGAAGAAATCCTTTGAGGAAATCTCCTCCCTCTTGTCCTGCTGTGTCTTTCGAAACCACAATCCCTCTGCCATATCTATTTTTATGATGGTTCGCAGGAGCGGTGTATGTAGGGGGAAGAAGAAAGGCTATATAACAAGTACCAGAAAAATCAGCTGGCAACCATGTATAAGCCCTATCGTGGCAAACGAAGTATGTACCTTGAGATGGTACTAACGGCGGTGAATTCAGGGCTGAATAAACATATGTATGGGAACATAAACTTTCTCTTTGTCCGGTGTTTGGAGTTCTACCATTTATTTGCAGACAGAAATTTCCTTGTTGGGGTATGACCCGTATCGGAGGAGATTTTCCTTGCTCAATCTTATCATTGAGGCTGGAAATGTAATTAGTTATGTTCCAATTGGTATATGCTTTTCTTTCATCTATGGAAGCTTCACTTTTTTCCATGATTTTAGCCATAGCTACCATTCCCTTTATCAATAAACTATGACTGAAATCTGAACCAACACTATGTGAACTGACAGGTTGTTTAATTTTACTTTGATATGCATTATTGAAAATGACAAAATAAGCCCAAGCGGAACCTTCATAGGAGAATGGAAGAACTAAATATGGCATTCCTTTTTCTACCGTATGTGGTATGAGTCCACACACCCAACAGTCAGTTGTATTGATCACTAACTGATGTTGATGTAACAACTGGACGAAGGAATTGTTAAAGTATTCAGTTCTTCTGATGAGTTCATGCTGGGGAAGAGTGTGAAATAGGTGCGGAGAGATAGTAGAAGAAGATGTAGAGGTAGGAGAAGAGACAACTTTTTGCTGCAGAGTAATAATGATCCAGTTTACAGATGCCAAAAGAATACACGACAATATAATGACGCATAGAGCAATACTACAACGACTATATATTTCTTTACAATTATTCTTTACATTTTTACTTTCTCTTTTATCTAATGTAGCCTCCATCTTTCTAAGTGGATGCTCACGGCAATCTTCCTCAATCACTGTAGTCACGATTATCTACCGTCCTATGACACTGTGAGGTCCTGCAGGCCTATTGCCACTTACTCAGGTCGTGACTAAGACTCCTACCGTGACCCTGCAACCGGGATAGAGTACTACATAGGAGAGAAAGTTACAAGTTCTTCGGTCTTGGTCTCAAATTATAGCGTTCCTGTCCAGAGGCAGTCTGGTTTTGAAACAATGTTCCTGGATTTGTCGTGTTCAAGCGACGATGCGATGGTATTGCTTCTTGAAGGATGTCGTCGTCCTCTTTCTCAGAAAGTGTTCCAATTAGACGCGCATCACTGAATGGTACAAATTGCGGAACTTTCTCACTTTCAGAGTCACTGATGCCTCTACGGACCCACTGATCGAAAGGCAAGGGCAAAGGCACTTTCTTGCAGTGCACGGCATGCACCCAGTTTTTCTTTCCTTCGACTTTAACTGCTGTTCTTGTCGTCAAAAGAACCAGGCGTGGCTCTCTCCATCGGGGCTCCAAATTTCTCTGTCGTTGGAAATTTTTCGTGCAGACCCAGTCACCTGGTCGGATGGAATGACCTGGGTCTGTGGAAGCCTCTGGTAGAGCACTCTGAACCTGTTGATGAAGAACACGCAATTTAGTTGTAAGGTCATGCAAGTAGTCAATCAACATCGGGTATGGCAAGTCTGAGTATTTCTTAGGGCGAGGAACTCCCCATACATTAGCTGGGCGACCAAATATCACTTCGTAAGGGCTAAGCCCCAAACGAGAGTGTACTGCTGTTCTGGTGGACAGAAGAGCCAATGGTAAAGCATCAGGCCAATTAAGTCCTGTGCTAGCTTGCACCTTAGCAATTTTAAGCTTCAAGGTTCCATTGTAGCATTCTACTAAACCAGCCGACTGTGGGTGATTCGCCGCGTGGAACTTCTGTTTTATGCCAAGACCTGCACAAACTTTTTGCATGACTTGACCCACAAATTCGCTCCCATTGTCACTCCAGACAATGCGCGGCAAACCAAACCTAGGGAAGAATTCTTTCAAAAGTATTTTGGCAGTTGATAAAGCAGTATTGTCCTTCAGAGGGTAGGCTTCTACCCATCTAGAAAAAGCACATACTACCACCAGAACATATTTGAGGTTGTTGCATCGCTCCATGTGAATATAATCGATCTGCAACACCTCAAATGGATATGTTGGAGGAGCAAAATGACCTGCTGGAGTTGGGGTTCCCTTTCCCGGATTGTACATCAAGCAAACAATACAATGTTTTACTACATTATTTGCACACTTTGGGATCCCCTCATTTTGCCACACTGGAGCCAGAAGTTTACATATTCCTTTTGCACTTAGGTGAGCTGGACCATGTGCCATAGTAACTACAGGTAGTACATAAGCATCTGGCAACAGCCAACGTTGATGTTCTGATAATTCAACCCAACATCCCATCTCATCTAACATTCCTGTACTTTCCTTCCACTTTTTCAACTCATTCTCCGTAGCCTCTCCTTGAATTGATTTCACACTCTCTACTGTATCTTCACACATTCCCTTTTCTCTTACGCAGTTTGCGGGACCTGCAACATACATTCGACTTGTGTTGTCTCTGGCTGTCTTTTTCGCTACCTCATCTGCAAATGCATTTCCTCGACCAACATCGTCCACAATCTTTTTGTGTGCACTACACTTCACGATCGCTATCTGAGTAGGCATTGTAAGTGACTCAAGAAGTTCAGTCACTAATTGACCATGTTGTATCTTAGTACCATGGGAAGTAAAGAATCCTCTTTCCTTCCATAAGCGCCCAAAGTTAAACGCTACACCAAAAGCGTATTGGCTATCAGTGTACACGTTTACTCTTTTTCCTTCGGATAACACACACGCTCTAGTTAAGGCTATCAATTCAGCTGCCTGAGCTGAATTATGTCTAATGCGTGCTGTCTCCACAATCGTATGCAAAGTAGTAATAGCGTAGGCTGAAACTGTATCTCCATTCGGGAGCTTGAAACAAGAACCATCTACCCATAGCGTTCCATCTGGATTCACTAATGGCGTGTCTTTTAGGTCAATTCTACCCTTAGTCTCTTCTTCAGTACGGAGAAAACAATCATGCTGTTCAGTGACATCTCTCTCTTCTGGAAGAGGCAACAAAGTAGCTGGATTCAGGGTATTACATCGTTTGATGTGTATGTGACTAGCCAAAAGCGTCAGCTCATATCCGGACAACCAAGCACTCGTAAGATGCTGCGTTTTTGTCCTATTTAGTAAAATATCCACTGCATGTGGCACCATAACAATGAGAGTATTATCTAGCACTATTCCAGCAGACTGTCGAATAGAAATTGCTGCTGCCGCTGTCGCCTTAAGACAACTAGGCAAGGCTTTAGCTACTGGATCTAATGTAGCTGAGAAATATGCGCATGGTCGCTGTTGATCTCCAAAACGCTGCGTTAAGATTGACAATGCACAACCCTCTCTTTCGTGGACATAGAGCGTAAAGGGCTTACTGTAATCAGGAGTACCCAATACAGGAGCAGAACACAAAGCAATACGCAAATCAGTAAAACTCTTCTGACACTCGTCAGTCCACGGAAGAGGCTGAGGCGTATCTTTTAAAGTTAGCGCCAACAGCGGTTTAGCCAATAAAGAGAAACTCGGAATCCACTGTCTACAATAAGAAGTAATGCCCAAAAAGGCACGTACCTCTCTTTGTGTGGATGGCACTGACATTTGTGCAATTGCCTGAATTCGTTCGGGGGTCAATCGTCGTCCCTCCTTTGACAAGAGATGACCCAAATAAGTCACCTCGCGACAAACATATTGCAATTTAGAAGGAGAAACCTTGTGATTTAGATCAAACAAATGACGCAACAGTGCAACGGTCACGTTTTTACAAATCTCCTCTGAATCAGCGGCAACTAATAAGTCATCCATGTACTGAATGAGAGCGGCACCGGACGGTAAGGAAAAGGCATCAAGATGACATTTTAGAGCTTGACTGTAAACAGAGGGACTTTCACAATAACCTTGAGGTGCGCGTTTAAACCGGAAGCTTCGGCCTCCGAGGGAAAAACCAAAAATATCTCTACTCTCTTCAGCGATGGGAATACTAAAGAAAGCATTCTTTAAATCGATAACTGAAAACCAAGTCGCTGTAGAAGGTATCATCGTCAACAGAGCAGTGATATCTGGGACTACAGGAAACTGCGGTACGACAATCTTGTTTACCTCCCGAAGATCAATTACAAAACGATAAACAGGAGGCTGAGAAGGATCAGTGCGTTTAAGAACCGGAAGAACAGGACTGTTACATATATTTCCTCTCGTTTCCTCAACCACACCCTTCTGAATCAAATCATGGACAATTTCCAGAAGTGCTTTCTCACCTTCAGTAGAGATTCTGTATTGCGGAATACGTGGCATTTCAGCATTGGGCTTAAGAGTAACAACATAAGGTGGGATCTCAAGACAACCAACGTCATTCGGACCCGTAGCCCAAAGCGTTTCGGGAAGAGAAAGCAATTCAGGTGGGAATTGATCTTTTGATAAGTACATTGGACTAGTCATTTTCTGTCCTAGAGTGAGGTATACACCAGAAGGTGAACAATATATCGTAGCATGCATTCTTTTTAATAGATCTAAACCCAACAGATTTTCACCACAACCATTCGTCAGAAGAAGCGGAGCTTCTAAATCATAAGGGCCTATTGAAACAGGCAAAGGGCAAGAAACTGGATTGCGAACAGGGGCGCCAGAAAATCCTACAGATACATTCGTTAAGCCAGACAAAGGTGCGCCAGGGAGTTTAGAATGAATGATAGAGCTTCTCATGGCACCAGTATCTAAAAGAAATGGCTCTGAAACACCCATTGTAGTGACATTAACATAAGGTCCATTCTGATCCACTGGAATTGACGTAACCCCCTTACTTTGTCCATGGCTGTCCTATTCAAAATGAAGACTTTCATTCCCTCCTTCAATATACTGATCCTCACTGTAATACTGTGTAGACCTAACATTTTGCTGATCAAAGTAATTTCCGGAATTTGGAGGAACAAAAGAACGCTGCTCTTGGGTTAACACACCTCGACCTCTACCTCTATTTGCTGACTGAAGACCACCACGACCTCGTGAAGCAGATGTTGCTCCATTACGCTGCAACAATGCCGGACAACTGTTCTTAAAATGACCTTCCTCCCTACAATAAGCACATTGATTGGGACCTAGCAAAGGTCTTGGAATGAATGGTTCAGGCTTTTGATACAACCTCTGAAACTGCGGAGGCTGTTGAAACTGAGGCTGAACATAACGAGGAGGATAAGCCTGTTGCAAGAGAACTTTAGTTTTTAATTCTTTCGTCTTTTTCTCTTGTTTTTCCCTTTCTTCTTTGTCTCTATTTTCATAATATTGTGCAGTAGCCAATATCTGGGCGGAAGAAGAAACTGCCCATGAACTCTCGGAGTCTTTTAGCTTGTGTGATAGTTCAGGAAGCAAGTTATATACGAACTTATCCACAAATAATCGCTGTCCCCCTTCTGTAGCCATATCTTGACCACTGTGATCAATGAATGTCTCCTCGAATCGGGTAAAGAAATCGGAAACACTTTCATCTTTCTTTTGTTTACATGCTGCTAGCTTATCCCAATTAACTCTCAAAGCAGGCATCATTGTTTTCATTAATGTAATAATCCTACCAGGGAGTTCTGAGATCAAAGCGTCGGGCTTTGCACCACCTACTTGACCTCTATCTGCGGCAATAATAGCGTTCCAATCGCCGCCTAATTCTTGAGCGTGATCCTCTCTACGAATTTTAGCCCATATTGTCTGTGGAACTACATTTCCCATCAACATGTCAATATCTGCTAGATTCATAGTACATGCATCAACTGTTTGTGACAACTCTTTATAGTAACCAGCAGGATTTTTGCGTGAATCTGGTAGTGACTGTTTAAGTGCTAAAACTTCAGACCTTTTCCAGGGGACATGTATCCATATGCGCTGAAAATGCGCAGGAATAGCTGGATTAGCACCTGCTGCTGCAACTTCTTCCTTCCATATTGGAGAAACCTCTCTCATGGGATAGTTTTTCAGTGCTGTCCTAACTGAAGGATCAGAATCAGGAAAAGTCTGTGAGAACAATAGGGATCTGAAAGAAATAAGTGTTCTGACAGCGTTTTCAACCTTAGGACCCACAATAAGTCCTTTGTCAAAGTCAGCCTGAACATCTAACAGATCCTGTGGGACCGAACCCAAATTCATATCCTCCCATTCTTTAGCGAGAGTATCGCACATAACTTTAAAAACATATCTCTGCGTAGGTGCATTCCATTGCAGAAAGGTGGACATAATATCAGACGTACTATATTGGGGACCCTTCTTGATCCATCTACAAGCAAGTGAGTCCAATTTTTCTCGCTCTTCGGAGTCTGGGAATTGACTACGAGACTGTCTTCGAGAAAAAGCTGGAGACACATTTAAAGCTTCAAAGAAAGGTGATAAGAGACCAGAGACAGTATCTGCAAATCGCTTACGCGTAGATGGAGAATTTGACATAAGGATAGGGGACAAGGTATTAGGTGAATTAACTAAAGGAGCATTAGGAATTGCCAAAGGAGCAGAAGGCAAAGGAGTTAAAGGCAAAGCTGGCATAGGCAATACTTGAGGAGGCAAATGTGGAAAAGCTGGAGCAGGCGGAAGCACAACTGGCGGCTGAACAGGCTGTAACATCGGGGGTGCATTAGCACCTTGTACATAGGGCGGAGGCAATTTCAATAAGTGGGACATTAAGGAATCTTCCTCAAAATCTTTTCTCTTATCAAGGGAAGAGATAGGCAACGTCGGATAGCATTTATCTATTGCCATTCGATGCTGTCTGTCTGAAATTTCCATTGCATTATCTATTTCATCATCTTTGAATTGCTGAGCAGCCTGTATAATCGTCATTCCCTGTGTTTTCCTATCTCGTTTCGCTTGTTTAATTTCTCTCTGTTTGGCTTCCTTACGCCAAAGGCGAAAAGAGTCAAACATTGCCGGCCGTGCTTTTCTTTTAAATAACGTTGCTTCTAAATTATCTAGCACATCAGTTTCGAAACTACCATTTTCTGGCCATTTTAAAACACCATCTTTCTTTGTATATCGGGTCCATGTCTTATTAAAGGCAATAGGACCAACACCATGTTTAGAATAGAGCTCATATGTGGGAGTTCCAACCGAAGGAATCGGACAGGAGTCCTCAAGCTGGGAGTCCCTATTACAACCAAAGCAACAAAGTTTTCCAAACTTAGTCAGACCAGACATCTCACGATTTTTACTGGCTGTTCACAAACATCAAGGGGGTAAAACTTTCAGTTTACACAGCACAAATGCACTTACCCCTCGGCTTTGGCCACTGCAATGGCCAAATCTAAGAACCTAAGGACAAAACAAAGACCAAAAGTTGTGGGCGCGACCCACCAAATACTTAACTAAGGATGTCTTCTTACACCAACAGAGGCCCGTCTATCGTCTCGCTTTACCATACATCATCAAAGAAAGGGCCAAGGCAGGGCGGCAGTCAGGGCAGCAGTCGTCAGTAGCCGTCAGGAAGGAGTAACCGCGCTGAAAAAGACCTTCGGACCACTTCGACATACAGGGGTCGCTTGACGTGGCTCGCGATTCCTCCAGAATTTTCTTGCGGGGTTCCTCACGACCTTCAGGCAGAACCGGTACCGCTGAAGCCGCCCCACGTTGGGCGCCAGTTGAAGAACCAGAACCTTTTGGGCCTGGCGGCGCAGGGTACGCCTAAAATCTCCTTGGATTCACCTGCCTCAACTAACAGAGACACGGGACACTCTGTCAGGCGTAAAAGATCAGATTTTATTAGCTGCAGCTAGTACAGTTGTCCAAGAAGTACACAAGGTATGTTCTCAGGAGACTGCCACTTTACTTTGTGGCGCACAATCTTATATACCGTATAAAAACATTTATTAACTACATACACTCCCAGAACACATAGAAAGGAGCCAGTAAGAATGATGTAAAGATAGAACAGAGTCAATAGAAATGTCGGAAAACAAGACAGAACAAAGTATCAAGTGACTTAAGGTTGCCTCCCCTCCAGCTGTGTTTGTCACCCCTCTCTTGAACTAATTCATTAACCGATCCACAACGAAGTTGCATGTGGTGCGATAAGTTTGTGTGCGTTTGGAAGACAGTTGTGAAATGAGAGAATACTAGCAAAGGACAGCGAAGGCCAGACGATAAGATAAGATCGGCGGAGAATAGTGTGAGCCTACAGATAGTTGAAACAAGGATTAGAAAACCAGACAGGGATTAGTGTACTCGGTCAGACCTTAATACCAGTCTTGTAAAGATAGAGGCAGAAGACTGTTTTGAACACCATGTTGCAGAATAAGCAGAAAAGGCAGAATGGACTTCGTTCGCTGTGCTGCCTGAGTGAAGGCAACATAAAATGGCGGCGGGCCACAAAATGGCGGGTCGATACGATCGTATTAAAAATCGAATTTCCTCAATAGCCAGTATGGATTTGGAATAGTCCATGATTTTGGTCAGTTATGATCACTGAAAGGTTTCCTGACCTCTTCTGGTTCACCAGTGAGAAATGGCAAGAGGATCAAAGAATTGTTACATGCTATTCAAATGACTGAAAGGACTGGCATGGTAAAATGCAGTGCATATCCGAAGTCGCAGGACTATGTGTAATTGGGAAATGGATTTGCGGATAAAGTCGCAAGATTTTGCGCATTGAACTGTATATCGTTCAAAGACAAATGGGAACTGTTACCTGAAGAAGATTAAACTTGTACAAGATATGCATTGAAAATAATTGGCACTTTGGAAGAATTAAAAACATTGCAGAATAATTTTGACAGGGAGAAAAAACATTCATGTAGCAAAATGAAATGTGTGCAAAGACAAGATGAATTGTGGGTTTTTGAAGAGGGTCAATTGGTCTTACCAAATAGCCTGTTTTCTCAACTGGTGAGGTACTATCATGGTCAATCACATATTGGAAGGGATGCCATGGTTTGCTTGTTCAAACATGATTGGTTCAATCCAAACTGTGTGCACCATTGAACATTGAGCAGAAGTTGCATTGTAGTTACCACCCTGAAGCGTCAGGACTAGTGGAACAGATGAATAGTACCTTGAAGTCAAGAGTTGCAAAGATGTGTGCAGCTATGAATTTGAAATGGCCTGATGCATTGCCTCTAGTGCTGATGTCAATGAGAAACACACCTGACAGGAAGACAGGATTGTCACCACATGAGATCCTCATGGGCAGAGCAATGAGGTTACCAGTGGTGCTAGCAAATGCAGTTGTCAACATTACAGATGAAATGATGTTGGATTACTGCAAAGGTCTGGCTGATGTGGTCTGCTCTTTTTCTCAGAAGGTGGAGGCCACTACACTGCCACCGATCCATGACCCAGAACACAACCTGAGAGCTGGGGACTGGGTTGTCATCCGAAAGAATGTGAGAAAGATGTGTTTTGAGCCTCGTTGGAAGGAACCATATCAGGCAGTTTTGACAACTACCACAGCTGTGAAGTGTGCTTGAATTCCGAACTGGATTCACGCAAGTCACACAAAGAAAGTGGCATGACTACTGGATCATGAAGAAGCATTGTTTAGAGTACCAACAACAGAAAAACAAGTCTCAGGGCCGGAAGGAGAACAAAGGAGAACTGAGACCGGATCTGAGCTCACTGAGGACGTTTCAGTCATTCCTGTGAGAGACGAGGGAGGGTGTCCCACAGGAGGGTGACAGAGAGCCTATTTCAATTGAAGCAGCAGGGGAGCCTAGTCAGAGGATGGCTTTCCGAGGAGCAGACGATCTTGAGAGACAAACAGAGCAATTGCAAGACCTAGAAGGGGAAGGAGTTGAGGTGGATCAAACTCAAAGTGATCTGACTCCTCCTAAACCGATTGCAGGTCTGTCAAGAGAAAACACCACCAAACAAGGAAAAGGTTCATGTTCGATTCTGAAGAGAATACTGACAAAGAGTCCACTGAAAGGAGATAAGTATCCGGAATCACAAGTGAAGAAAAGAAAAGAAGTGGTTGTCGAACCAACAATCGAGGAAGAAGTAGACACAACAAGGAAAGAAGATCTAAGTGAAGGAGAGCTGAATGGTGATTGCAAATTGAAGAGAAAGAGAATAGCAAGTTGAAGATACACAGGTCCTGAATGGGCGTATGCAGCTACTAACGAATGGCAGCAAGAGTTTATGGGGGTCATTCCGACCCCGGCGGGCGGCAGAAGCCGCCCGCCTGGCGGGAACCGCCAGAAGACCGTACCGCGGTCAAATGACCGCGGCGGTCATTCTGACTTTCCCGCTGGGCCGGCGGGCGACCGCCAGAAGGCCGCCCGCCGGCCCAGCGGGAAAGCCCCTGCAACAATGAAGCCGGCTCCGAATGGAGCCGGCGGAGTTGAAGGTGTGCGACGGGTGCAGTGGCACCCGTCGCGATTTTCAGTGTCTGCAACGCAGACACTGAAAATCTTTATGGGGCCCTGTTAGGGGGCCCCTGCACTGCCCATGCCAGTGGTATGGGCAGTGCAGGGGCCCCCAGGGGCCCCACAACACCCGCTCCCGCCATCCTGTTCCTGGCAGTAAGAACCGCCAGGAACAGGATGGCGGGAAGGGGGTCGGAATCCCCATGGCGGCGCTGCTTGCAGCGTCGCCATGGAGGATTCCTTTGGCCAGGGGAAAACCGGCGGAAAAACCGCTGGTTTCCCTTTTCTGACCGCGGCTTTACTGCCGCGGTCAGAATTGGCCAGGAAGCACCGCCAGCCTGTTGGCGGTGCTTCCGCGGTCGTTGGCTGCCAGGGTCAGAATGACCCCCTATGTCTTTTGTTTTGATAAAGAAGTTTCCGGTCAGTATTTTGGCACATGAAAGGAAGCTAATGAACCAAACTGCTGAAACAACCTCAGAAACGTTTTGAGAAAAGAAACTGTTGAAAGTACCCGGAAGAGACATTGATAACCATTTGACTTTTGAAACCTGATTTTGACAAAGCTGCTAACTGATTTACACAAAGGAGCCTGGAAGTGAAACTAAACTGCTGAAAGAAGAGTTGTCTATTTTTTATTTTTGCTGCAAGGTTTCTATATTTCCTTCTGCTTTCTGATTCTTTACAGATTATGAGTAACATTAGTCAACAAGGTAGGGATGCTAGGGGCTGTAAATGTATGAGCATTGGTTTGGCAATTATGTGTGGGGTATTGTTTGTGGTGCTGATTGTGGTTATGTCTGTTCGTGATAAGAGTGAAGCCAACCATTCTTTTGCTTTTGAGACAGCTACTACACTTACGGCATTAGAGATATTTAAGTTAGATGAGAAATATTTGCATGAGGATACTAATGCACAGGAAGAACTTTCTTCTAATGTTTTCTATCCCTTATTGAGTATGTTGAGACAATGGATGCAAAGAATTGTTTTGTGTGTATGCAGATTCCTTCATCAGTCGAGGAAGGAGTCACCTATCATAGCTTGCCTTTAACCTACGGGATAAGTTGTAGTCTGTTACTAACCAGGAGTACATCCAGTAGTTTTTATTCTAACTATGATGTTGTGTTTTCGTTTGTTCCTATAATTAGAAATTGGAATAGAGTAGCTAAAGATAATGACATAGTAATAATTAGAGGGTTTTTTGAACCTACATTGACATTTGGCACAGCTTATGCGCATAGAAATAATTTGACATGCTTGCTTAAACCTTTAGAGAAATGCTTCTTAGACCACACAGATGACAGGAGAAAAGCGGTAAAAGAAAAATTACAAAAAGGCTTAGAGAAAAGGACGTACAAGAATGATTATGCTTATAGTGCAATTAAAACGCAAGGGAAATTAGCTTTAGATGTACCACACGTAGGGAAATTTTGTATATATATATATATATATATATATGCATATATATATATTTATATGTATATATATATATATATATATATATGTATGCCTAAATAGTGCACTGACACTTTATTTGTGGAAACGAGTGAATGTAGGCATGTGTTTTTGTTTCAGACTAAACGGATGTTTATGTTGAATGGACAGGATCCTGCTATTCCAGGGATTTACTACAGCTGTGGTCTCAATTATTATACCATCTTCCAAGAGGATGGTATCGGACATGTTGCTTGGGGATAGTTTTCCCAAAGATTATCAAATGGAGGATCTGAAAAGGTTTACAATAGTGACTGAATTACATCATAAGAGACAGAAGAGGGAGTCCTCTTCTGCTATAGTGGGAGATATATTTTTGGAGCGGTGATTCCTTCAGTGGGAAACATTCTGAATTCAAGAAAGATTTGAATGTTGTCTACTATTGTGGATAACATGCTGACAAATTGTTCAGGGGACATACTCCTGATAAATACTGAATTAGCTGCTGATAGAGCTTTGACTCTTCAAAATCATCTTGCTTCAGACATTCTTTTAGTGAAGGATGGTGGAGTCTGTAGAATGATTAATTCTAGGCATTGTTGTTCGTATATACCAGATAATAGTAAAGACATAAGAGAGTCAGGCCCATATTTATACTTGTTTAGCTCAGAATTTTCGTCATTTTTTTATGCAAAAGCGGCACAAACTTGCAAAAATACAATTGTATTTTGTAAGTTTGCACCGTTTTTGCCTCAAAAAGCGGCGCAAATGTGGTGCTAAAAAAGTATAAATATGGGCCTTGCTTACTAAACTGACTAATGCAAGTGTTGATTTGAAAGAGCTGAAAGAACCAGGTGTTTGGGAAAAGGTTGGCAAAGGGTGTGCTTCGGTGGGGAATTGGCTCAGCAACATTTGGAATGGGATTCTATTGAAAATACTACAAGGGATAATAATTGTTGTGGTTTGTTTATTGAGGACATGGGGATTATGCAAATTAGGCAAAGGAATTAAATTGAAAAAATCAAAGAATAATCAGAGGAGGGAAGAACAGAAAAGGGAAACATTTTACAGAAAATATTCAAGGAGAAAACCGAATTATGAAGAGATTGAATTGTAGAGAATTTTAGCTCGTGTGAAATTTGTGGGTAATAGTTAGTGTGATGACATATTTAGTCATCAGAGAAGGGATTGCTCGTGCAGATGTTTTAACAACAATTATTAATGACTTTTTCTGTATTTTGAATAACAAGTGTATGAATAAAATGTAATAACGTAGAAAAATAATGCACGCATTTGAAAATGTGATTACGAAGAATGGCCACCAATGTTAATGAATTGTACTAATCAATAAATAAATAATATGAAATGTTGAAGCAGGAGTAGTTCAAGGTCAAATTTATTTAAATGCATAGTTAATGAAAACCAATACATCACATCATTCTAATTAAAACAAAATATATACAGTCCGGGATGACTACTAAAATTCTTAATGTACGTAAGGATAATATCATTTAAAAAAAGAAATCTACTTATAAGTACCTCCTATTCCGAGGTAAATTCAAATTAACCGTACCCTTGTCGGTTAAACTCTAAACTACTATGTGGAATAAAAAATAAAAGTAATTCCGTAAATTCAGTAATTTTTGTTATATGTATTCTAAAGCAGGAGTAAAGTACAGCAAGTTTCCTCAGGACACACTATAAGTCGTGATAAAGGATTATGCAAGAACCAAGCAAGACTGCAAACAACAAACAATGGATTCCTGGACCTCAAGACTTGTGGAGAGAGGAAACCAAGTCAAGAAGTTGAAGAAGATTCCAGGAAGAACAGGTGCACCTACCAACCTAGGAGAAGGTGCAAGTGGATTCTCCGGTCAGAAGAAAAGTACAGAAGTGCACCAAAGAAGATTGCTGCGGGTTACTGCTTGGTGCAGGAGATGTCCCATGTTGAGTTGTTGGATGCAGGCTGTTTGTGTTGCTGGATTCCACCAACAAGCCTTGGTTCAAGTAATTATGCTGTTTGCCTCAAAGAGGAGCTGCCTGGACCCAGGAGGGACCTGGGGGTCTCCACTCAGACTGGGAGGGCTCTCAGCACTTCTGAGAGCCCTCAGAAGACCAGGCAGCACCAGCAGGAGTCCCAGAACACAGGGATAAAGAAGATGCAAAGTGTGGTCATTGCAGCACTACACTGGAGGGTCCCACACTGCCGGAGAACAAGTCAGAGAGCTGCGCATCACAGGATGGAGTGCTGGGGACCTGACCTACGCTATAAACAAATAACTTTTAGAAAAAGTGCACAGAAGCCCAAGGAGCTGCAGAAGACATGGTCCACAGGCGAACTATCACAGCACAGGGAGGCAAGCTCTTACATACACCAAATTTGGACAGCTGGATCTTTGGGAAGTCTGGGTCACTTTGGTCCACCACCTGTGTTCAAAGGAGCACACTTGTCATCAGGAGAGGAGTCCAGAGTACCGACTGTCGTCGCAGAAGGGTGCCTGCAGAAGCAGAGAAGTGACTCCGTCACTCCACGGGAGATTACTTCGGTTCTTCTGGTGCAGGGCGAAGACAGGCTGTCCTCAGAGCGTGCACACCTTGGAAACTGTTACAAATGCTGGCTGGAGCTGAAGTTGCAGGTCACAGGAGTCGTCCTGGATACTTTTTTGAAGTTACAACGCTTCCTGGAGCAGACTGCGGTTGATCTGACAGTCAGAAGCTGAAGCGGAGGATGCAGAGAAGTCCTCGAGGAATCTTTCAAACCAAATCTGAGGAAACACCCAGAGGAGAGACCCTAAATATTCCTGAGAGGGGGCTTGGCTACCTACCCAGGTATGTGCCTATCAGGTGGGGTCTCTGACGTCACCTGCTGCCACTGGCCACTCAGAGGTCTCCAGAGGGTCCCAACACCTTGGAATCCAAGCTGGCTAACACCAGGGACACTCTGGAGGAGCTCTGGGCACCACCCCTGGGGTGGTGATGGACAGGGGAGTGGTCACTCCGCTTTCCTTTGTCTAGTTTCATGCCAGAGCAGGGACTGGGGTTCCCTGAACTGGTGTAGACTTGATTATGCAAGGACGGCACTGTTTGTGCCCTTCAAAGCATTTCCAGAGGCTCTGGGAGGCTACCCCTCCCTTGCCTGTAACACCTATTTCCAATGGGAGAGTGTGTAACACCCCTCTCCTAAAAGAAATGCATTGTTCTGCCTTCCTGGGTTTGAGCTGCTCAATCCTCCAGGAGGACAGAAACCTTTATGTGAGGTGGCAGCAGCTGGGGCTGCAGTGGAAACCTCATAGAACTGGTTTGGCAGTACTGGGGGTCCATGGTTGAGCCCCTAAGGTGCATGGGATTGGCCCCTCAATACCAGATTTGGATTGGGGGGTCAATTCCATGATCATAGACACCTCAAATGGCCACATTCAGAGTTACTACTGTGAAGCTACATATATGTATTGATATATATTTAGTGCACGCTTATAATGGTGTCCCCACACTCACAAAGTCTGGGGAATTGGCCCTGGACAACGTGGGGACACCTTTGCTAGTGCAAGGGTGCCCTCACACACAGTAACTTTGCACTGAGCCTTCAGTAAATGAAGGTTAGACATATTGGTGACTTATAAGTTACTTAGGGCCAGATGTAGCAAAGGGATTTACCCATTCTATGTCTATGGGAAACTGTGTTCGTACATATGGCCCTTAGTGCAGTGTAAAATGGCTGTGAAATAGTGTGTGCACTATTTCACTCAGGCTGCAGTGGCAGTCCTGAAGAAAGGTTTGTCTGAGCTCCTTAAGGGTGGCAAAAGAAATGCTGCAGCCCATAAAGATCTCCTGGAACCACAATGCCCTGGGTACCTAGGTACCATATACTAGGGACTTATAAGGGGGTGGTCCAATGTGCCAATCAGGTTTGGAATATGGAGTCACTAAACTGTAGTGGCAAATTTAGTAAGTAGAGAGAGCATACGCACTGGAGTTCTGGTTAGCAGAACTTCAGTGACACAGTCAATCATACTGACAACACACATAGGTCACAAACTATGAGCACTGGGGTCCTGGCTAGCAGGATTCCAGTGGGACAGGCAAAACACACAGACAAATAAGGTTTAGACTATGAGCACTGGGGTCATGGCTATCAGGATCCCAGTGAGACAATAAAAACACTTTGACAAACACTGACAAACACTCACAAACAGGCCAAAATGGGGGTAACCATGCAAGAAAGAGGCTACTTTCTCATAGATACCCTCTAGGGTGCCTGCAGGAGGTGAGTAGCTGAATCAAAACATAAATGAGACAAGCATCTATGTTCTTTTTGTCTATACACTGTGGACTACCAACGCGAAAATGTGCAAGACCAGGAGGAATGGTACTGTGCCCTGAATGGTTTTCCTGCTGGATGCAGACATGTTGGCAGACATAACTATCAAATTTTGCATCCTGGGCCTGACCTCCTGGTCTTCATCCATGAAATGAGTAGCAAAGATAGCTGCATGCATAGGGATCTTCTTGTAGGATTGCGAAGCATTTACAACTAATCGATGGAGATTCAAGGCTTTCTGTCAGAGGTAACGAGCATGCAAGAGAACCCTTATTAGTAAAACGACCTTTTCTAGTATGAGGATGTCATCATGTCATTCAACATACATGAAATCCTTTTACTTGCTGGGTGTTTATAAGGCAACAAACAGTCTCTGTGGCACGGAGAATATGCTAACACATTGCCAGCTAGGTACATGGTACAAATATTAGGTGTGGTGCATTGGCCATTTTCATGTCTTCCCTGCCAGTGCAATAAGTGGGCTGTGAATGTACGATTTCTGTGATATGCCTTGCCAAGCACTGTTATGTAGGGGGTAGTGAAATGTAAGGCTTAAATGCTCCAGCTGTAGTTACATATTACATAGCGTAGCACATGATTTGTTCTCAGACTTGCATATTCTAATTTGTTCTTTTGTAGTTATATAGCACAACATTCACTATAAGGTATCTAAGCCACTCATGAACCTTTAGCAAAGCAAAGCTTAAAAAACAGCATGACTTGAAATATTTTCTGAAGTAGTTTCGAGCGAGTGTATCAAAAAACTAAAAGTGCAGTTATATTTGCCTCGGTCCGCTTTATAACCTTCCCAAATACCCAAGCGCGCGTGGAGTTAGAATAGTAAATACACACTTCATTATGGTCAATGGCCGGTCCTCATAATTACATATATGTCATGTTGTGTGTGTGTGTGTGTATGTGTGTGTAAGTGTGAGTGGCTGAGTGAGTGGCAGTGTGGATCTATAAGTGGGTGTGTGAGTGGTTTTGTGGGTTTCAAGTGGGTGTGTGAGTGGGTGTATGGGTGTGCAGGTAGTTATTTGGTTATATAAGTGGTGTGTGAGTGTTTGAGTAGGTTTATGAGTGGTTGTATGAGTGGATGTGTGGGTCTGTAATTGGGTGTGTGAGTGGAATTTTGGCTCTATGAGTGGGTGTGTGAGTGGCTGAATGGATGTGTAAGTGAGTGTGTGAGTGGTTGTGTGGGTGTGTAAGAGGGTGTAAGAGGGTGTGTGAGTTTGTGTGTGAGTCTATGTGTGAGTGGCTGTGTGAGTCTGTGAGTGAGTGTGTGAGTCATTTTATGGGGCTGTGAGTGGCTTTATTGGTGAGGGAGTGTGTGTGTTGGAGTGAGTGAGTGTGTGAGAGGGTCTGTAAATGGGTGTATTTTTTTTAATTGGATCTGGATCCATGGTTCTGCTGGGGTTTCACGTAGGGCACCACTGTGAACACTGTGGTGGATACGCTGAGCCTCCTGTGCCCTAAAAAAAACAGTTGTGTGAAATTTCTTGCCCATGAGGTCCCTCAGATACCCCTACACCAGTCTTATTGGGTCAGGATACCTCAACCCTGACCCCTTCTATCATTTTTAAAATGTATTTTTATTTTTCCCTCCAAGACCGTGTCTTGATTCACAAAATGGTGGTCACAACATTTCCCTCAAGTTGAAGTCAGCTAGCCATGGCATAGCTGTTGGTGTATGGATCCATGGATCCATGGCATTGGACCCCTGATGGTTCTGCATCTCTAGATATACATTGATCTTTTTTCTTTAATACCTCCAAAACTATTGAACAGATTTACACCAGAAATCAAGGGATACTGAGTGGCACTGATATTGATAAGCAGAGATAGGATACAAGCTGGGAAACATTTTTCTGTAATAGTACACAATGAAGATGTATGGGCTAGGTATACATGAATCAAGGCTATGTGATCTTTTCATTTACTGTCCTGCCTGTCAGGTGATCACAAAGTGATCATCTTTCATTTTGTTTTCATCCAGGATGTTTCATATAAAAGTGTCACATTTATTGACTTAATAGCAACTATAGTGAAGTCACATGAGATGTCAGCTGTACAGATGTTGATGATGACTTCTTAATGGACAGTTTACATTGTGTGACACTACATTTAGATAACACACAAATGTGCAGGAGTGACATAGCTTCATCAGTCTAACACAGAGTTGCATTGTTGCAACTATCAGTCTAGGCACATCTTGACACAGACACAGTTGTATGTGTGGACTGGGCTAATTGCCACACATGGTGGATATAAGAAAATGAACTATTATTTAGGGTTGGCATTCACCCATCTCAAGGAATATTAACTCTAACTTGACAGTGGGACCCATCTCTAAATTAACCTGAGCAAAACCCACTGGTAACTATGACATAGAGCAGACAGGCTACTTTCAAGGCAGTGTGTAAAGTATGTATATACAGTACCCCAACACCCAAATAGTTAAAAAACAACAAATAATAAAAATCTGAAATCAAATTAGGTAAAAGAGTAAAAGTTATTTTATTAAAATCAATGACACCAAAGGTACAAAAAAATCCAATGAGGGGAAGCTGAGAGCTGAGGTGGTCATTACAACCATGGCGGATGGTGTTAAAGCAGTGGTAAGACCGCCAACAGGCCGGCGGTAAAAAATTTGCAACTACGACTGTGGCGGAAACCGCCAACAAAGACAGCCACTTTAACACTCCGACCGCCACGGCGGTACGGACAAACAGCACGGCGGTCACCGCCAACAGACAGGCGGGAGACAATGTACCGCCCACACTATTATGACAGGCCAATCCACCACCTTTTCCGGGGCAGATTCACAGCGGATAAAAATACAGCGGAAACAGGAATTCCAAAGGGAAAACGCTGACCTCTACACACCCCACGAGGAACGAGGACACCATGGACCTGGAACTCCAAATTCTACTTGCAATAGTCTTCCTGCTCCTCTACCAGGAGCACGAACGCCGGGGGGAGAAGACCACGGTGAGTACTGCACCTAAGACACAGGGGACGGGAGAGGCAAAAAACAGGGACACACACATGCAACACCCCCACCCACTACAACACACACACTAATGAATATATTAATACATCACAGTTACACCCCCCAACCCCCTCAGAAGAATGCAAAGCCAATAGAAAATGAGTGTAACCATTGTAATATATTAAAATCAAGTAGGCAAAAATATATATATACACACCATTTACAAAATATATACTAAGCATAGTAGTCCAGGTAGTGCTCCAATTAAGTCCGTGGAACACTGGGCCAACACGGTATGGGCGAGGCCCACACAAGATTCCCGACCATGACGGAGAGAACACTGCAGGGGCATCAGAGAGCAACTAAACAGGCACCTCAGGGGGAGGGGAAGGGGGGCACCTCAGCCGGTTGAGTGCACAACGCCAAATCCACGAGGGGGGCAGATGCCCACTTTTCCATCCTGGGGAGTGCAAAGCCACAGTCTCTCAAGTCTCTACAGGGGTCGCTTGCCCACTGTTCAATCCTGGGGAGTGCAAAGCCACAGTCTCTCAAGTCTCTACAGTGGGTGGCTTGCCCACTGTTCAATCCAAGGGAGTGCAAAGCCACAGTCTCTCAAGTCTCTACAGTGGGTGGCTTCCCCACTGTTCCATCCTGGGGAGTGCAAAGCCACAGTCTTTCAAGTCTCTACAATGGGTGGCTTGCCCACTGTTCAATCCTGGGGAGTGCAAAGCCACAGTCTCTCAAGTGGATAACAGTCTCCACTGGTTCTGGAGGGGGCCTTGTGCCCAGAGTGCTTCATTCTGCCTGTGACAGACTCAGTAGCGTCAGTGCCCTTGGTGCTCATGGGCCAGCGGTGCCTGAGGCGGCGGTGCCCTCTTCAGTGGTGCTTGAGTAGGCAGTGCCCTGTTCAGCGGTGCTTGAGACGGCGGTGCCCTGTTCAGCAGTGCTTGAGGCGGCGGTGCCCTGTTCAGCGGTGCTTGAGACAGCAGTCTCCATTGCAGGGACTCAGCTGCTGGTGGTCCTTCATGGCCCAGCGGGGCTTTTGCTGGCGGTGGCCTCCTGGGCAGCTGGGCTTGTGCTGGCAGTGGCCTCCTGGGCAGCTGGGCTGGTGCTGGCCTCCTGGGCAGCTGGGCTTGTGCTGGCGGTGGCATCCTGGGCAGCTGGGCTTGTGCTGGCGGTCCTGTCCTGGGCAGCTGGGATTGTGCTGGAGGTGGCCTCCTGGGCAGCGGGGGTGATGGCGGTCTTCTCCGCCGTGCTGTTCTTCCCAGACTTTCCTGGTTTCTTGTGTTCACACTCCCACAGGGACCCCTGGGAGCGGCTTTGGTGGCTGGAGTCTGCCCCCTCTCCCGGCGGGCACTGGCCAACCTCTGATGCTTGACAGATGGGGGACTGTCTGTGCTGTGCCTCCGTGCCACACTGGCTGCCCTGGGGGCCAGTGCACTCCAGATTCCGGTGACTACAGGCACCACTGGTCCCGGAGATGTTGTGGCGGATGTGCTAGTTCGGGACCTAGGAGACGGACGGGGTGGGAGAGGTGTGGGAAAGAGGTCAAGGTTGGACAGGAAAAGTTTCTCGGACACACTGGGACGGGTAGCTGGAGGGGGTTTGGGAGTGGAGAAAGAGGTGGTGGTTGTAGGAGGTGTTCGTTTGCTGACTTTGGGTGAAGGTGAATGCGCTGGAGGCGGTGGATGGCTGTTGGGTGGGTGTGTGCCAGCGTTTGTTTTTCTTCGGAAGGGGCGTAACAGACACACTGGGAGAGGACACAGGGGACGTGTGAATGGTAGTGGGGGTGGTGACTGCACGTGAGCGGGGTGTGTTGGTGTGCTGGAGAGGGACGTACTGGCTGTGGAGATAGTGCATGCAGGTGTGAGTGGAGACGAGACTGGGAGGGAGGAGGTAGATGAGGAGGAGGGGGACACAGTGGAGGCAGTGGATGTTGGTATGTGTGCATGGGTATGATGATTGTGTGAGTGCCTGTGGGATGTGTCGTGCTCATGTTTGCCTGAGCTTCCCTTGTGTGTTGAGGTGTGTGCATGCTGGTCTGTAGGTGTGCTTGGGATAGGCTGAGGTACAGGGGATTGGGTCGGGGTGGAGGAAGTTGGAGGGGGGGGATAGACACAGGGACAATGGCTGCCATCAGTGATGAGGCCAGAGTCTGAAAAGCTTGCTGAAGGGCCGTCTGACCAGAATGAATGCCTCCAGGAATGCATTTGTTTGTTGCAACTGCCTTTCTACACCCTGCATGGCATTCAAAATGGTAGACTGCCCAACAGTGAGGGACCTGAGGAAGTCAATGGCCTCCTCACTGAGGGCAGCAGGGGTGACTGGGGCAGGGCCTGAGGTGCCTGGGGCGAAGGTGATGCCCACCCTCCCGGGTGAGCGGGCATGGGGTGAAGGCTGAGGGACTGCTGGGAGGGCGGTGCTGGAAGGGGTGGTGGCGGCTGTACCTGTAGATGGGGGTGGCACAGATGTTGCCGCCACCACAAGGGAGCTTCCATCAGAGGATGAGTCAGTGTCACTGGTCTCAGGTCCTGTCCCCGCCGTGGAGCTCCCCTCACACTCCATCCCACTGGTGAAGTCCGAGTCTGTAGTGTAGCCCTCCATGGCCATGTGGGATGCAGCCTCCTTTTGCTCCGGTGCTACTGCTCCTCCGCCTGATGATGCTAATGCACACAAGAACAGGGAGAACACAAAAAAGGGGGGGACGACAGAAGAAAGACATGTTGAGTGCATGCATTACTGCTACCGTTGGCGGACACGTCAGACACAGAAGCCCCCTGCACTATGCCGCGCTCTAGGGCTCCAATGTTCAATTCCTGGGAAATGCCCTACAAGGCTATGGACGACATCTGCACACATAGATGACACAGGGGCAAGACTAGGTGTACTTGGCACTCTACAGAGGTGGGATGGGGTGCCACATGGTCTGCCTTACAGAGGGACCTTGCCTACGGAATTTGCCCTGGCCTAGGGAAACCCACAGCCCACCTCCCCCACCCAGACCCCTCCACTGCACGCAAAGTCAGCAGAATGAGAGTGTAGTCACCCCCTTGTGTCTGCTGTGATGCCCTCAAGCGCCCATCCAACTCCGGGTAGGCCACTGCCAGGATCCTGAACATCAGGGGGGTCATGGTGCGACGGGCACCCCTCCCACGTTGGGAGGCCATCCCCAGCTGAGCCTCTGCCGTCTTCTTGCTCCAGCAGCGAATGTCCTCTCATCTTTTCCGGCAGTGGGTGCTCCGTCTGTGGTGGAACCCCAGGGTCCGGACATCCTTGGCGATGGCACGCCAAATATCTTTTTTCTGGTGGGCGCTGACCTACATAAAATGTACAGGGAGAAGAGAAACCTAATACCAACTGCACCGTCAAAGTGATTGACTCCCATCCCTACCCTTGCCATGTGGCACATGCATTCACCATCTTTCATGCACGCCGCACTCTCCCCCTTCCTTCTTACATCCAGCCCTCTCCACACAGGCATAGCCCATACAACATGCTCCCTGTGTACTTACCTGTTTGTCTGGAGGACCGTAGAGTAGCGTGTACTGGAGAGGACCCCATCCACGAGTTTCTCCAACTCCTCCGATGTGAAGGCAGCGGCCCTTTCCCCAGACACTCGAGCCATTGTCTCTTCCAGACCGAGGTCACAGCAGCACTTGCGGTGTAGGTCCTCTCCTGTCGAAGATCAGGTATCGAGTGATTGAACAGATAGAAAATGGAGGACACGTCCGCGGCGGTGCGTACCTCCATCGTCGGCATACATCGTCATTGGCTCCTGGGACCCATAGGGTCCAATGTTAACCAATGCAGCATTGCACCACGGTCTTCGACCGCCTACCGCGACGGTGTACAGCGCCAGCACAGTTACCTCACATCCCATTGTCCCACTTTAGAGGTCAGACAGCCGCCATTTCAGGGGCCCACATGGCTTCATTTTCAACTGCGTCACGCATACCTAGACCTAGACTCAACACACATACAGGCCACCTTTTGCGTATGAATGGTGTTCTGTGTAAACTGTGGGTACGTACCTCTGAGTTGTTTGACTCTGTGCTCGCTGTTGTCCTTCATAGGCACCGTCCGCTGGGACATGTGAGGAGATGGCGGCATCCTCCGGTGTACCGACCGTTGGTGGACCTGTCGACAGTGGAGGAGAGACATGTGATTATCACATACAGGCTTGACCGTGCCACAATCCAGGAACTGTGTACCCAGTTGGAGCCAGACCTGATGTCAGCAATCCACCATCCCACAGGAATCCTCCCTCAAGTGCAGGTGCTGTCAGTGCTCCATTTCCTTGCAAGTGGGTCTTTTCAAACAACAGTGGTCATTGCATCAGGGATGTCCCAGCATATGTTTTCCAACGTATTGTCCAGAGTGTTGTCTGCCCTTCTGAAACACATGCGGAGCTACATCATTTTCCCTCAGGTGGAGGGTTTGCCTACAGTGAAAGGTGATTTCTATGCCCTGGGACACATCCCCATCATCATAGTTGCCATTGAAGGGACCCATGTGGCTTTGGTACCCACCCCTCCCCCACAGGAGTGAACAGGTGTACAGAAACCAGAAGAGTTATCATTCAATGAATGTACAGATGGTATGTTGGCAGACCAGTACATCTCCCATGTGAATGCCATGTTCCATGGCTCAGTGCATGACGCCTACATCCTGTGGAATAGCAGCATCCCTTATGTGATGGGTAAACTCCAGAGGCACCGTGTGTGGCTATTAGGTGAGCACCTGGAAGCAAGACAGTGGGAATGTTTGTCTTGGTCTGGGGATATCCCTACAAAAGTTGTCACTCGCCATTTGCAGGTGACACTGGTTACCCCAACCTGTCATGGCTACTGACCCCAGTGAGGAATCCCAGGACAAGGGCAGAGGAACGCTACAATGAGGCCCATCGGCGAACTAGGAGGGTGATCGAGAAGACCTTCGGCCTCCTGAAGGCCAGGTTCCGGTGCCTCCATATGACAGGTGGATCCCTATTCTACGCACCAAAGAAGGTGTGCCAGATCATCGTGGCCTGCTGTATGCTTCACAACTTGGCTTTGCGACGACAGGTGCCTTTTCTGCAGGAGGATGGTCCAGATGGCAGTGTTGTGGCAGCTGTGGAGTAGGTGGACAGTGAAGATGAGGAAGCAGAGGAAGAAGACATGAACAACAGGGACTCAGTGATCCACCAATATTTCCAGTGAGACACAGGTAAGATTACAGACCTGCCTACTACATGTACTTTAACACTACTGCTTCTCTACTGTCTGTCATTTTCACCCAGTGTATGGTCACTGAGTTGTCACTTTCCCTTACGATTTCAAAGATGTGGGTCCCACTGTGTGACATCTGCCTAGATTCCTCATGGACTAGAGTTGTGTGACATAGGTATGTTGACATTACAATAGAAAGAGCATTTTGTCACTGTAATTGCTAATACACTATTAAGAAATCACAGACAGACTCCAGATTGTTTTGTGCTTTAAGTATGTTTATTTAAGTGCTCAATATTGGAGGGGGTAGTAAAATGGTGAGGGGTGATGGCGGAGGAATGTCTATGGCAGAGTCCAGCATATTAGTCTCACATGTGCATTGCCCAAATGGGCATAGGAAGTGGAGCTGGGGCAGTTGAAGTATGGACAGGGTGACAAAGTGGGACAGTAGGATGACAATCAGGGTGGTCTCATTTCTTGGCGGGGGTCTTGGAATCGTGCTCTGTCTTGTTCCTGGATCTCAGGGACCGTTTACGGGGTGGTTCTCCCTCTGCAGGGGGTGGGGTGCCGGTGTGATGGTCCTGTGGCGGGGCGTCCTGTCCACTAGCGCCGGCAGAGGTGGTGGGCAGTTCATTGTCCATGCTAGTGTCAGGGGCCCCTTGTAGTGCCACAGTGCCCCTCCTGGTGTTGAGTACTTCCTTCAGCACCCCTACGATGGTGCCCATGGTGGAGCTGATGGTTCTGAGTTCCTCCCTGAAGCCCATATACTGTTCCTCCTGCAGGCGCTGGGTCTCCTGAAACTTGGCCAGTACCTTTGCCATCGTCTCCTGGGAGTGGTGGTAGGCTCCCATGATGGAGGAGAGGGCCTCGTGGAGAGTGGGTTTCCTTGGCCTGTCCTCCCCCTGTCGCACAGCAGCCCTCCCAGTTCCCCTGGGCCGTGTGCCCACTGCCACTGCCCCAGGTCCCTGTTGTTGTTGGGGTGGTGGGTTAGCCTGGGTTCCCTGTAGTGGTGGACACACAGCTGATTGACGTGTCCTGGGGAGGGAGGTATTGGCCCGCTGGGTGGGTGCTGTGCTGGTGTTTCCAGAGGGGGGAAGGTCTGTGGTGGCCTGTGACTGTGTGAGGGGAACCGACTGTCCAGGGGTCCCCGATGGGCCGGGCTGGTCATCTAGATCCAGTTGTACAGAACTGCTGTCATCACTGTGGGCCTCTTCTGTTGGTGGTGTTGACATGTGTGGACCCTCCTGTCCGGTGACGTTGGGTAGGGGTCCTGCAGGGATATAAAAGGATGTTTATTACATCTGTGTGTGGCATGGTGTGCAATGGGTGGGTGACCGTATACCCCAGTGCTTGCATTCCTGTGTGGGACCTTGTGTGATGATGGTTTAGGGGGTTGTACGGGTATGTGCAGTGGGCATGCTTTAGTGATGGGTGTCCATGCTTTGTTGTTGCATGCAGGGCTTGGTGTTGGGATGGGTGGTTTGTGATGTTGGGACATTTGTGAGGAGTTGGAGTGCTGGGGGTGAGGGCGGGGGCATGTGCTGGCATGCAGGTAGGGTGGGGGATGTAATAGTTAAGATTTGTCTTACCAGAGTCCATTCCTCCACCTAATCCTGCGAGGCCCTCAGGATGCAGAATCGCCAAGACCTGGTCCTCCCATGTTGTTAGTTGTGGGTTAAAAGGTGGGTGTCCTCCGCCAGTCTGCTGGACCGCCAGGTGGTGTCTTGAGACCATGGAACGCACCTTCCCCCGTAGGTCGCTCCACCTCTTCCTGATGTCCTCCCGATTTCTTGGGTGCTGTCCCACTGCGTTGACCCTGTCCACTATTCTTTGACAAAGCTCCATCTTTCTTGCAATGGAAGTGTGCTGCACCTGTGCTCCGAATAGCTGTGGCTCTACCCGGATGATTTCCTCCACCATGACCCTGAGCTCCTCCTCCGAGAACCTGGGGTGTCTTTGCCGTGCCATGGGGTGGTGTAGGTGATGTGTGGGGTGGGGTGTGTGGTGATAAGTGTGAGGTGTGTGGAAGTTCTGTGGGTGATGGTGTTGTGTGCCTGTGGATGCTGTTGTTCTTGCTGGTGCTGTCTCTCTCTGGCCTTCTGTCTGATTTTTTGGTCATAGGGATTTGTGGGTGATGTGGGTGTGTGTTTTATATTGTAATGGGTGTGTGAGAGTGGTGTGTGTATGTGTATCAGGTGTGTGTATTTGGAATTGTCCAATGTGGCTGCGTTTTGTAAATGTGTGTGTTTTCTGAGTGCGGCGGTGTGTACCGCCAATGGAATACCGCGGTTGAAAAACTGCTGCGTGGATTTGTGTGTCGTGATAGTGTGGGCATATTTCTGTTGCCGTGACGGTGGAGGTTTTGTTTTCGCCAGTTTATCACTGACCTTTGGTGTGGCGGACTTGTGTGGGTGTCTGAATTTTTGTTGGATTCCGAACTGTGGGTCATAATAGCTGTGGCGGAGTTCTGCGGCTGCGGTGGTGTGTTGGCGGTCTTCTGCACGGCGGTTAGCAGCTTTTACCGCCAATGTTGTAATGACCGCCTAAATGTCCAACACTTTCTCCAAAATGGGTTACATTGCAATGTGAATATTTAATGTAACCATTTTGGTCTGAAATATTTTTTTAAAATTCTATGTCTATGTAGTAGGAGTAGTTTATGTCATTTAATTAGTATTAATGGTGTTTAGAAACATGATTTAAAAAGTATTAGTTGTAAATTCAAAATAGAGAACAATAGAAATTACTTATTGTCATAAAATAAAGACGTAACACATTTTTCAATTTTTATTTATTCAAAGTTTATTTAATGTATATTTTTCATTTTGAAACATAAATATTGCTAGCCAAAAATATTTATAGATTCATAAAAACAGTTATTAATATTTTCTTTATTATAACATATATTTTGAATCATACCTAAATAGCATTGTGTGCTGTACATTTTCCAAGTTTTTTCTACTGTTTAACATTTCTGAGCATTTCTTAAATTCTTTCAGATACACACTTTAAACATCATAATCACATAAGTTTTCCGGTATAAATTAAATAATTGTATATTTTTATACTCATATTTCATTGATAGTTTACGTCTTTTACAACATTTTGTACATTTTTCATACCTTTAATAAATTTTTTTTACTTATTTTCCTATTAATTTCCATGGAGAGATAGGCCCTCATTATGACATTGGCGGTAAGTGCCGCTTACCGCCATGCTGACTCCTGCCAACATACCGCGACCGGCGGCGGTATACTGCTACGGGTATTATAACCCACACATAGAAATCTGCCACTATACAGACACACACATAAGTCCGCCAGCCCAAAGGTCATTGATAAACTTGCGGTACCAAAACCCACACTGTTACGCCAACAGAAATACGCCCACAGCATCATGACCCACGAATCACCGCGGCGGTCATTCAACCGCGGTAAGCCATTGGCGGTACAGACCGCTGCGCTCAAAATACACACACACATACAAAACTACACCACATTGGACAATTCAAACTACACATACCTGACACACATACACACACCACACCCACACCAAGAAAAAACACACACCCACACTACCGACATCCCTTTACGACCTAAAGAATTTGGCAAGTGAGAGAGAGACAAGCCAGGAGCACCTACTGAATCTGAGCCACAAAACGCCATCACCCATACACCATCCACCACCTCACAGCACACACCCCCAACACACCACCCCACACACCCTCACACACACCACTCACATAACACCCATGGCACCACAAAGACACCCTAGATTCTCTGAGGAGGAGCTAAGAGTCATGGTGGAGGAAATCAGACGGGAAGAGCCACAGCTATTCGGATCACAGGTGCAGCAGACGTCCATTGCTAGGAAGATGGAGCTATGGCGGAGAGTCGTGGACAGGGTCAACACCGTGGGACAGCACCCCAGAACAAGGGATGACATCAGGAAGAGGTGGAACGACCTACGGGGGAAGGTGCGTTCCATGGTTGCAAGACACCAGATAGCTGTACAGAGGACTGGCGGTGGACCCCTACCTCCTCCCCCACAACTAACAACACGGGAGGAGCATGTCTTGGCGATCATGCATCCTGAGGGCCTGGCAGGAGTAGCAGGAGGACTGGACTCTGGTAAGTCAAATCTTTACAACTTAATCCCCCCTACCTGCATGCCATCATAAACACCTACCCTCACCCCCATCACTCCACCACCTCACATATACCTCACCATCACAACCCACCCATCACAATACCAAGCCCTGCATGCAACACCAATGCATGGACCCCCATCACAGACCTGCATGGACTCCCATCACCACAGCATGCACACTAGTGACAATCACTTAGCCAACCAAATCACAACTCACCCAGGCCAAAGCTGCCTTGGTAAAAACATCCATAGAGGGAAACATACCCATGCCCAAGATATGACACGCAGAAACAAAAACACTGCATTTACATCTCCACAGGACCCCCACACAACGTCACAGGAGAGGAGGTGCCAGCCACATCCAGTCCCCCCCCACAAGAGTTCCACAGTGATGACAGCAGCTCTGCACGCCTGGATCAGGATGATTAACCTGGCCCATCAGGGACCTCTGGGCAGTCGGTGACCCAGCCACATGGGCACTTGAAGGCATCACAGCAGCCACAAGGGGATGGATACAGATTCAGATTCAGATTCTTGACTTTGCATGCGTTAAGGTGTTACCTGGGTAGGGGATGTGGGCTGTGGGAGCCCCTAGGCCAGGGCAAACATGGCCGGGTATGTTCCATGATGGGCAAGCTCAGATGCACTCCAACCACAATAATGTTGGTGGGCATCTACTACTGGGCAGGGTTCTGTGGGTTTCAGGTGTGCAGCTAATGGCGTTAGGCATTGTACCCCATGGGCTGGTGACTAGCATTGTAACTAGTAGTGCATGGCCTAGTGCATAGGGCTGTTCCCTGTGAGTTGTGTATGCCAACAGTAGTGTTGTTGCTGACATTGACCAAGTGTATCCTCTGCCTCTCCCCCCCTTGCTGTTTTGTCACCCTGTTCTTGTGTGCATTAGCATCATTTGTTGGAGGAGCAAAGGCACCGGCGATGGAGGGAGCTGCATCCCACATTGGCCTGGAGGCCAAATCCACTGACTCTGAGGGCACCAGTGGGATGGAGGGCGAGGGGAGCACCACTATGGAGACAGGAGGGGACAGTACTGACAGCGACTCCTCTTCAGACGGAAGCTCCCTGGTGGTGGCGGACATCTCTGTAGCCACCCCAACAACAGGTACAGCCACCACCCCCATACTAGCACCACCCTCCCAGCAGCCCCTCAGCATGTTTCCTATGCCCGCTCACCCAGGAGGGTGGGCATCTCCTTCGCCCCAGGCACTTCAGGCCCTGCCCCAGTCAGCCTTGCTACCCTCAGTGAGGAGGCTATTGACCTCCTGAGATACCTCTCTCTTGGGCAGTCAACCATACTGAATGCCATCCAGGGTGTAGCAGGGCATTTTCAACAAACAAATGCATATCTGGACAGCATTCACTCTGACGTGGCGGCCCAAAACTGAGCATTCCAGGCTCTGGCCAACTCAATGATGGCAGCCATTGTCCCTGTCTCTAGCCTCCCCCCTCCAGCTTCCTCTACCCAGTCCCAATCCCCTCAACCCCAGCCTATTCCAAGCACACGTTCAGACCAGCATTCACCCAAATCAACACACAGAAGCGGCTCAGGCAAACACAAGCACCACACTTCATCCCACAGGCACTCACACAAGCACCATCCAGATGCAGACACACCAACATCCACTGCCTCCACTGTGACCCCCTCCTCCTCGTCGTCCACCTCTCTCCCAGTAGCGTCTCCACTCACACATGCATGCACTACATCCTCTTCCACTACATCCATCACCAGCAAGCCTATCACTACACACCCCTCACTAGCAGTCACCAACCCCACATCCATGCACACATCCCCTGTGTCCTCTCCCACTGTGTCTGTGACCCCTCCTCCCAAAGTACACAGACGCAAGCACACAGACACCCAACAGCCATCCACCTCACCACAGCATCCAGCCCATGCACCCGCACCCAAACACAGCAGACTGACACCTCCTACAACCACTCCCTCTTCCTCCACTCCCAAATTCACCCTCTTCCCACCCCAGTGTACCTAAGAAGCTTTTCTTCGCCACCATTGACCTATACCCTACCCCTACCCCTGTCCTTCACTTCGAGCCAGAACCCAGCCCAGCTCCTCAGCCACCCAGTCCACAGCCACTGTGGTTTCTGCAGCTACTGCAGGTGTGAGAGGCTCTGGGGAGGCACCCGTCAGCACAGCCAGTGTGCCAGCACCACCTGCCAAAACCAAGAAGGGTCCGCCACCTAGCAAGGGCAAGAAGGGGGCACCAGCCAGCAAGGGCAAGGAGGCACCACCAGCCAGCAAGAGGAAGGAGGCACCACCATCCAGCAAGGGGAAGGAGGCAGCACCAGCCAGCAAGGGGAAGGAGGCACCACCAGTCAGCAAGGGGAAGGAGGCACCACCAGCCAGCAAGGGAAAGAAAAAAAACACCAGCTGGCAGAAGCAAGGAGGCACCACCATCTGCCAAGGGCAGGAAAGGGCACACAACAGCAGCCATGGCACTTCAGGCGTCCGAGGCACTGCCACCTGCACCGCGGCCAGCACTGCCACCTGCACTGAGGCCAGCAGCACCACTGCCAGCAGCAGCAGCTCCAGTGGGCAGCCGTCTGAGGCTGCATGGGAAGGGCTGGAGCCTACCCCCACCACTGACAGCACTGCCACCTGGACCAAGGACAGCACCTCTACCTGCACCGTAGCACCGCCACCTGCACTGCAGCCAGCAGCACCACTGCCAGCAGCCCCAGTGGGCAGCCGTCTGAGGCTGCAGGAGAAGGGCTGGAGCCTCCCACCACCACTGACAGCACCGCCACCTGTAGCGCTATTGCCATCCACTGAGCACCCGTCTCCGCCAGCGAGCAGTGTGTAGTAGTGACTACATGGGCTGCAGTGCGCCCTGGCCCCTCCAACACCTGTCGGTGAGACACCCAGGTGAGAGACGGTGGGATGAAGCACACTGGGCACAAAGCCCCCTCAAGAACCAGTGAAAGAAGGCATCCACTCACTCCCTCCTTGCCAGGATGAAGCACACTGCCCCCTCCAGAACCAGTTGAAGAAGGAATCCACTCACCCTCTCCTTGGCAGGATGAAGCACACTGGGCACAAAGCCCCCTACAGAACCAGTGGAAGAAGGCATCCACTCACTCCCTCCTCGGCAGGATGAAGCACACAGCACAAAGCTCCCTCCAGAACCAGTGGAAGAAGGCATCCACTCACCCCCTCCTTCGCAGGATAAAGCACACTGGGCACAAAGCCCCCTCCAGAACCACTGGAGAAGCCACCCACTTGAGAGACTGTGGCTTTGCACACTCCCAGACCAAGCAGTGGGCAAACCACCCACTTGAGAGACTGTTGCTTTGCACTCCCCAGGCCCAAGCAGTGGGCAAAACACCCACTTGAGAGACTGTGGCTTTGCACTCCCCTCCAGGCCAGTGGAGTTGTCCCATCTTCCGGCTGAGGTGCCCCCAATTCCCCATCCCCCTGAGGTGCCTGTGTTTCTTCGACCTGATGCCCCTGCCTATGTGTTATGGCCCCGTGGGCCACAGACATTTTGGAGTGGGCATTACCCCTCCTGTTTGTATATATTGTACATACTGTTTATTGATTTAAGGATGTATTTATCTAAAACTGTACAAATACAGTCATTTTACTCAATTCCTTTTGTCCTTGCGTTATTCCTGAGGGTTACGGGGTGTATGTGTAACCTTGTTACATCTGTTTGTGTGTATGGTGTTGGGAGTGAGGGTGGGGATGTTGTGTGTTCGTGTGTGTGTCACTCTCTATTTCCTCACCCCCGCTCTTGTGTGCTAGGTGCAGTACTCACTGTGGTCATCTTCGCCGGTGTTCGTGTTCCTGGTGTATGAGGATGTACACCAGCATTGGAAAAATGTGCAGTTCAGGCTCCATGGCGTTGTGGTTCTTCCCTGAGTGTCGAGAGGTGAGTCGTTTCCCTTCAGTGTACTCTTTCCACTATGCTTTTGATGGCATTGGTACCGCCCAGAAAAGGTGGCGGAAAGGCCTGTTGTAATGCTGTGGGTGGTACATTGTCTTCCGCATGGCCGTTGGCAGTTACCGCTGCGGTGTTTGTTGCTACCGCCATGGTGGTCGGTGTGTTAAAGTGTCTGTCTGTGTTGGTGGTTTACGCCATGGTCATGATTCCATTTTTTTACTGCCGGCCTGTTGGTGGTATTACCACCGCTTTATCACCGACTGCCAGGGTTGTAATGAAGGCCTTAGTCTTTTGTTTAGTTTTATTTAGAAGTCATTCTTTTTACCACCACTCTCTATTTTCCAGTCTTTTTGTCATTTGTAGTCTCCTTTACCAGTATCAAGATTGTATGAAGATGCTGCTGCTCATTGGAGCAGGTGAGTCATTTTTTAAGGGTGTTTTTATGGTTTTGAGGGTTATGGTTATGGGGGAGGTCCAGAAGCTAGTTGTAGTGTTGTTTGTGGGTGTACTTGTAGTTTAATTAATTGTAGTGTTTCTCACTAACATGTTGGTTTGCTTTTTCAAACATTATTGTAGTAATGTATCAATATGTTATGTCATATTGTGTTATATTATTTGTTACACGATGGTGAAGAGCCTGAATACGACCTTGGTGGTCCGGGGACCACACAGCAGTGCTCCGACCGCACCATGTTAGCGGTTCAGCGGCCATATTATGATACATCTGGTTGCATGGATGAAAGACCGCTGCGGTCCTGTCTACACAGTCAGCAACACTAGGTTACAGCAGTGGTGAAATAGGCTAATACCTCTGTTAAAGGGCAGACCGCCAGTTTTCCCACCAGACCAATTACGATGTTGCTTTCTGCTGACGGGAGTGTGGGGGTCCAACCACCACATCTGAGCAGGCGGAAACACAGGGACATACGACAGAAACTCACTTGCAGGCAGCTTCACACATCCTGTGCTGCAGCCGAGTCAATCCTTCACGTCCTGCCACTGCTTGGGCTGCTCAATGATACACAAAATGGATGCATTTGTGGACACAACCGACGATAAGTCCAACACTTACCCATTTCCTCCATCTCCACAGCAAATCAATGGGCTGTCATTGACCTAGTATGTGGGCTGTGCTCTGTGGCCCAAATATGTTTTGTGTGCCCTGGGTCAGAGTTGTACACAACATATGACCCAATCAAAGCCCTTTATCCCCCTTTGGCCAGGTCACTGACACGGCACCGCTACACTCTACAAAACTTGATTTGTGTGCACATCCTACTTTGTGATGTGTCCATAACATTGTGTCACGCAACAAATCCTCATTAATATCACACCTAAAAATTGAAGTGACATTTTCACATTGTTCATATGGCATGGCCTATCCTAACATAACATATACATCAGTATGGATTTGTCATTGAACCCAAACACACCTTCCCTGCAAAGTCCTTGCCATGGATTCACACATGTCACCTGCATTGCAAGAGAATGTAAGGTAAATCGGATACAGAATAATTTGTGTGGCAAACATCCAAAGCTCACAAGTAAAACAATCCCTGCAGAACAGGCATGGTGGCATCAGGAGGACCCCAGGAAGGCTGCTGCCCTGGGACACATTTCACTTTGCACATGGCTCAAAGCCACTATTTACAGAGGAACTCTGGCTTGGTGACTATGAGGGTCAACCAATAGTATAACCAAGTGTCATGCTTAGGTGGCAAATGTATAAGTGGAAGTCTAGAACGCAAATACAACAGTAAAAGCATGAGTAACACATTTAGCTAAAGTAGGTATGAGGTACATACATAAAAATGTACACATCCATTCAAATGTATACAAAGGTAGCACAATTGAACACCTTCCATGTGTAGACAAACAAACCTCAGGTTTGCATACATGATATCAATGTTCAATCTACTTCAGGGGGAGAAAAGTAACCCAATAGATGTTGACAGTGGCCAAGTCAAGATGAAATACTTATCATATGAAATACCACCCAATGCAATGCCATCTAAATTGTATTACATCTCACACATCCATCCATTGAACATTTCCCCTTGTCCTGGGTGTCTCCCGCACTGATTTCAAAGTCAGATCTTACCAACCACATCAAACAGACCTTTAATCAGAGTGAAACAAACACAACTGTAGTCATATATCACAAATTATTTAAGAAAATCAGAAATTAGAAAAGTAATGGTAGGGCCAATTTGTAGCAAGACCACCAACTGATGTTTATTTTCATAACTCTAAAAATGGAGCAAAGGCCAGTCCATGTATCAATTGTGCTGAGCACAGTGCTGTGCCCCATAACTTGGGTCACAGAGCACTGCTACAGAAACCTTCACAGGAACGGGCATCTAATGGGCATTTCAGGCACCTCAATGATCATCTTTGAGTGGGGTGGGATTGGGAGTGGGTTTGGTTTCGGGAGAGGTGAGCGTCACTTTGGAAGGGGTGGGCGTCTTTTGGGTTTGGTATGGGTAGGGCTGGATTCAGGGGGGCAGGTGTCCCTGGAGAGGACTTGGACATGGAAGGGATAGGTTGGGGTATGAGCCGGGTCCTTTTTGATTTGGAATGGGGGATTCACAGGGGTAAGAGCAAGGGCAAACATGAAAATGTATTGGGCAAGATGGGGATGGTGTATAGGAGAGATTAGGGGTTAGGAGGTCGAGGAAGTGTTTGTGTCAGGTGTGGGTGTGTCTTTTGTTGGTGCTGTATGCTTGTGTTTTGTTGGTGTCTGTTGCATGTGGGCATTTGAGTCTATTGATGGGCTGTGACATGGATGAGATGGGTAAGGTGGGAGTGGTGGATGTGTCTGTGTGAATAGCGGTGGTGCTTGGGGCTATGGTGTGAGTGGTGGATGTGTTTGTGTCTGGTGTCTGGAGGTATGTAGTGAATGGTGGCTATGTCTGTGGGTGTTGGGCTGGTGGTGGGGGTATGGGGTGAGTGGTGGCTGTGTCTGTGGTTATTGGGGTTATATCTGGGGGTATGTTTTGAGTGGCCGCTGTGTCTGTGGGTGTTGGGGTATGGGGTGAGTGGTGACTGTTTCTATGGGTCTTGCGGTGGTGCCTGAAGGTATGGGGTGAGTGGTGGCTCTGTCTGTGGTTTTGGGGTTATATCTGGAGGTATGGGGTGAGTGGTGGCTATGTCTGTGGGTGTTGGGGCAGTGTCTGGCCGTATGTGGTGTGTGGCAATGGGTGTGAGTGGGGTAAAAGTCTGTTGAGTGCTTTCATACGTGTGTGTCTTGTGGTGTTTATGTTTATGTGTGTTGCTTCTGGCTGCTGAGGTGTGTGTGTGTGCATATGTATGAGTGTGCTTGGGACAGGTATGGGAATAGGGAAATTGGATGGAGAAAAGTAAGGTGGGTGGGATTGTAGGGATGAAAAGCTGCAGTGAGTTAGGAGGGCAGAGTCTGAAAAGACCTATGAAGGCCAGACATAGCATTATGAATTCCTTCTGGGTACACAACCATCTGTTGGAGCTGGGTGCCCTGAACCTGGATGGCATTCAGAATGGCAGTCTGAGTCACAGAGATGCTCCTCAGGAAGTCAATAGTCTCCTGACTCAGGGCATCAGGGTAACATGGGCAGTGGGTGAGGTGCCTGATGTCAAGAAGATGGCTACCCTCTTGGAGAGGTGGAGCTGACCACCTGGGAGGGTACCAACAGGGAGGGTAGATATGGAAATGGGGGTGGTGGACAAGGATGAAACAGGTGTACGTCCTGAGTGTTCCACCACCACTAGGGAGTGTCCAATGGAGGTCAACTTGGAAGAAGATGATGTTGAGCTGGTGTCCTCCATGGCACTCCTCTCATCATCTGGGCCACTGGGTCTTTCTGTGTATGATGTTTTGTGACCGGAGGTACCATGGTCACATACTTCCCCACTGATGTCAACCCTGTCTTCTCTGCTTTCTCGTGATGATGCTGAAATGACAAAGACAAATATGGTCATTCCACGTGCCTGAACACACTTGAGCAACAACATTGATTGACAAATATTGCCATAATGTACAGTAGCCCCCAGCCACAAGCTCCTCTAAAGAGGCTTCAACATTTGCAACACCACATGCATGCATTGTGCACAAACTGAAAAGAATTGCCCACAGGAAAATCAAAATCATAGACAACTTCAGTTGCATAATTGAAGTTGTCCAATCACAATACCCATGGCTCTTTGTCACTTTGAATAGTTTGGCTCCTGTAGGACCCCTCAGTAACCTGTTGGCATCAAATTCAGTCTCACAGATTCCACACAAGGTCCTGCAATCAGCAAATGTTCATATACTCAATACCACATCATGATGAAAGGATGGTCAAATAATCCAGCCATGTTGCAGTAAGAAGTACAGTAGTCGGAAGAAGGTGACATGGAAACAACCATGTCACAGCGTAAAAACTCACCAGTAGTCACTTCACAATATGTATATGAATTTGCACTAATGTTGCTTTGCTAGATAACACATATTGCACAGAAAAGTATACTGGAGCCAATCTGATCAAAATGTCACGGTGATTTGTTTACAAATATTCACAGCACACTGAATCAGCTAGGCCTAGGGAAATCAGCTGTCTCGATTTGTACTGCTGAGAACACCCTTACTTCTAAAATTACATAACTAAAAGGCAATAGTCCATTGAATGTTGTTGTGACTCAGGAAATCCCCAATAACTGAAGAGGACACGTAACATGTTTCTCAATAGGAAGGCACATAAGTGCAACATTTTGTCATGCAAACACAGATTCCATTGGATTACTAATTGTACACACTCACATTTGATTCCAACATTTCTCCATGTCACTCCCTGATGCATGTCAACAGTCAGGTAATGGGCCTTCACCAATCAACATGTGCAAAGCACTCATCTGTATAATTCCACACCAATGGCCTGTAAACGCACATTGTGAGTAATTACTGTAGGTCTACCTGTCATGTTTTTCATTGCTTCTGTAACTGTTCATGATAAATGACATGGAGTACCTGGTTAGGGTATGTGTGACTCAACAAACAATGTTGACACACTCCTGTCTGTGGCACCGCATGAACTGTATACCCATCATATAAAACTATTTTCCCATATGTGATGGAATCAGACATCATCCCATGAAGACAGGTAAATCATGTATAAACAGTAGTGGAATTGATACTACAAAAGTGCAAGGTACACATCATAACATACGCACAAATACTAATGCCAAAAGTGATGTTACCTAAATCATGTAACTCTACACCCCCTACTTACCAAGGGAAAATGTTGCTCAGTGACTGCACACAAAGGGCAATGGGGGTCATTAAGACCTTGGCGGGCGGCTACCGCCGCCCGCCAGGCGGTAACCGCTGTGCGGCCGCCAATGCGGCCGCACTCACGCGGCCCCCATTATGATATTCCCGCTGGCCGGCCGGCGCAAACTTGGTTTGCGCCCGCCGGCCCAGCGGGAATGAGGCTGCAACATAGGAGCCGGCTCCTAATGGAGCCGGCGGTGTTGCGGCCGTGCGACGGGTGCAGTTGCACCCGTGGCACTTTTCACTGTCTGCCATGCAGACAGTGAAAAGCTGGCTGGGGCCCTGTTAGGGGGCCCCAGGACACCCCTTACCGCCAGCCTCTTCCTGGCGGTGCAAACCGCCAGAAACAGGCTGGCGGTAGGGGGGTCATAATCCCCAGGGCAGCGCTGCTTGCAGCGCTGCCCTGGCGGATTATCACCGCCGGGGCTAAAACGGCGGGAAACCGCCGGCCCCGGCGGTGCGACCGCAACTCTACCGCCACGGTCGTAATAAGGGCCTCCGTACCGCCAGCCTGTTGGCGGTATGGATGCCACATTACCCCTGGAGGTCTCTGACCGCCAGGGTCGTAATGACCACCAATGTATGCTATGTCACATGTATGATGGCCACCCTCACATGAGAGACTGTAGTGATGCAGCAGCACTCTTGACACACTGAAGACAAGTGGCTTGTTGGGTGCAGATGCCAATATACTCTCTTGAGCAGTTACATTGCTGAGTATATTGTCTATTACCTCATGTTGTTTTATGTTGGGGCTGATACACTGAAGACATGGAGACTGTTGGATATAAACAATACCCACAACATGAAAAAACATGAGATATTTCCCCACTGTACTCAGCCCTGTGTCTGCCCAATAGAGTATTTTGGTAGTGGACTGTACTCTGTTGTGTCCCTGGTCACTAGGGCAAAAGGCAAAGCACATCAGCATGCACCAACTACCATACATATACAAACGATAACACATCTTGTTTATCATAAATGAACCATTTCCAATATTCATGGGAAGATGGTTGCCTCAACACAACAACCTGGCAATGTAACAGGTAGGAATCGGCCCAGGACTCACCCCCATGTACATCATGTGCTTCCCTCAAATGCCCATAAGGCTCAGGGTAAGCCACTATCAGTATGCGGGCCATCAGGGAGGTCAGGATCTGACATGTGCCCCTCCCACATTGGGAGGACAGTGCCACGTTGGGAGGGCAGTTTGAACTGGACTACTACAATGTAATTCTCATATAACAGTTTACTAAGGCCTGATCTGGGCTGCATGATCTGTGGGACTTTACACATTGCTAACAACATCCTCAACTGACTCAAAAAGTATACATACTCATGCTATAATACAAATGCATTTACTGTTTCATTTACCATCATCAGCTGTATCATTGTTTGGCTGTAGAGTTTACTTGCATAGATATATCAATGCAACAGAAAGATGATTTAGGGCTTATCACACAACACAATGGTCATTTTAAGTACACAGAGTACAAGGCTTCACAATCCACAATCTGTATATCCTATGTATGGACCACAAATCGTGCAACAGGCACCCAAAAAACTCACTGGGACTCAGAGGCACATTGTAACTTGTGAGGAAGGAAATTATCGTGTTGAACAGAGTCAAATATGCCGATGAGGTAGTCACATGTTCCTCTGGTGAGCCATAGAGCTGCCCATACATGGGAAGGACCTCTTCCACGAGGCCCCCAGCTCCTCTGGAGAAAGGCAGCGGCCATTTCACCTTCTTGGCCTGGTATGTTTGCTCCCAGAGGCAGCACACAGCAGCTGAAGTAGTGAAGATGTTTATGGCAGCAGTGTCAGGAATGTGAGGTATTTTCTGAACCGCAAAGTACATGTACGCCATGTACGCGGTCATCACCATCGACTGAACACAGCCATTGAACCATAACCATCACAGTCAACAATATTAGCCTATGTCTGTGCTCATCATTGTTGAAACCACCCAACATGCCATCGACTTCCGGCGGCTGTGGGAGGTTCTCTAAAGTGCAATGAATGAGGTCAGGCATGTGCCATTTGGGCAGTTGAAACTACAGTTTTGGTATCTGTTGTCACAACATCTATAAATGTATAGTAACATCTCAACATATGTAAAGCTCTCTTCATATGTAGTTTCTTGTACACAATCATCAGTAAGTATGTTACTGGTCACAGATGTAATTTGACCCTGGTGCACTGTCCCCCACCCGTGATGGTAATTTTGGAGGTCAAACATACTTTATAATATCAATGGGCAAAAGAGGCGTAGGTAAGTGTGTTATGTGCTGGACCTTGAGTAGTAAACAGTTTTGATGTGTAATGGGTGTATTGTATTTCCAGTAAGTAATGTTTTATCACATGACTTTGGTCTTACTCATCAGATATGTTGGTCTGGACACAGTAACTACTGCCCCAACTTATTTCATTTCACAAATAGGTACTCTAGGAGAGAGAGTAGGTGACAATCTCCAGCCTACTATCCATTTCCTGACCTCCAGACGGGGGAAGGACGCGACTTAATAAAACAGTGGCATCTGAATAGGCAAACAATGCAACATTTATGTAATCAGTTTGTGCCAGGTCTCATGCCTCAAAACAATAATCCGACATGTATACTACCTATTGTGAGACACATGACAGTATTACACTTCCTGGTCACAGTGACATTTCAAAATATGTGGTCTATATCTGGCAGTATGGCACAACTTATGTTCAATGGTGTTTTAAAAGATGTGCTATCCACAACAATGAAAAACATTCACAGCTATAACAGGTGCCCAGACGGGAGGATTTAGCCTGCATGAAGGTTGACCTCTATGGATTTGGTCTCCTCCCACAATTTGTGGGAGCCATTGATGGTACCCATATTACATAGGTGCCACCTCATGCCAGTGAAAAAGTCTGTTGAAACAGGAAGCACTGCCATTCTATCAAGAAGCAAATTGTCTGCTTGTCAGATCTGTACATTTCAAACCTTTGTGCCTTGTTCCTAGGTTCAGCCCATGATTTCTTTGTTAGGCGGAACAGCACCATAACCCAGCTGATGTCATAACTGCAACCAGAGAGGGCATGGCTTGTTAGTAAGTTACATCTGTCCTGATCTTGTCTGTGCAATGTCAGGTGCTATAATCAGGAAGTGTGTGACTTATTGAGGCACTTATGTCTCATTACAAAAAAAGATACTCAGCATATCCCAACCATCCTTAGTTGTTAACACCACTGAGAAACCCAACTACGCCAGGGGACGTCCGCTTCAATGAGGCCCATGGAAGAACACAGTGGCCAGTTGAGCAGGCTTTTGGGCTCCTGAAGGCCATATTTCGAAGTGTCTGGACAACACTGGGGCAGCCCTCCTCTAATCACCCAGGAAGGTGTGTCAAATCACTGTAGCCTGTTGCATGTTCCATAATATGGAACATCCCTTACATCGCAGAGGAGAAAGAGCCTGAGTAACACCAGGTGGAATCCTGTAATGCCAAATGACGATGATAGTGGTGAAGAGGAAGGAGCTGACTTGCGACAAGATCTCATCGACAGCTTCTTCTCATGAGTGTAAGTATGTCATGAGATGTCATAACTTTGACTATCTAATGAACTCCTATGATGATGTGAGGAGTATATTTGCTGAAAAAGTTTGGAAGCTGAATATATGGTGAATACTGGCAAAGTGTGTCTGATTAGGAAGCTTTTGACACAATCACATTTTGGAGATGTTGCTTTGTTTGTGTTAGACTTATAACATGGACTGGGTCCTCCAGAGGTTTGCTGTGTGAATTTTGCATATGGATGGTTTCATAACTATACTCCTTGTTTTTGCATTTGTTTAGGTACCTTCACCATGACATCTTCATTGGTACATTTTTGAGTTCTTGCATTGGCAGGTATATGATGCTGTTCGGACATATAAAGTGGACATGGATTGTTCCCGGGAATTTATGTCACAGACTTTGGGTGTACAAGAACTGAGCTAAGACAACTTGCACGGTGATAATATGGAAGACTTCATTGGACTTGTTCCTTGTTGTGTGGTGGCCTTGATGCACAATGTGTATCATCATGTGGTCAGTAAATATGTATTCCTAGGCTGAATTAATGTTAGTTTCCCTTCACATTGGCTAAACACTCTTTCTATGTGAACTATATATAGCTGTTGATGTGTTTCATCATTGTATGCAAAAGTGCCTGTGGCACATCACTGACATTTGTTTGTGTCATACCACCAGATTCAGAAGCTCTGGATTGATATGACACTATGGCGGTCATTCTGACCCTGGCGGTCAAAGACCGCCAGGGCGGAGGACCGCGGGAGCACCGCCGACAGGCCGGCGGTGCTCCAATGGGGATTCCGACCGCGGCGGTAAAGCCGCGGTCGGACCGGCAACACTGGCGGGCTCCCGCCAGTGTACCGCCGCCCTCTTGAATCCTCCAAGGCGGCGCAGCTTGCTGCGCCGCCGAGGGGATTCCGACCCCCCCTACCGCCATCCAGATCCCGGCGGTCCGACCTGCTTACCAGACACTGAAATACTTTGCGGGGCCCTCTTACGGGGGCCCCTGCAGTGCCCATGCCATAGGCATGGGCACTGCAGGGGCCCCCAGGGGCCCCGCGGCACCCCCTACCGCCATCCTGTTCCTGGCGGGAGACCCGCCAGGAACAGGATGGCGGTAGGGGGTGTCAGAATCCCCATGGCTGCGGAGCGCGCTCCACAGCCATGGAGGATTCTGAAGGGCAGTGGTAAACCGGCGGGAGACCGCCGGTTTACCCTTTCTGACCGCGGCTGAACCGCCGCGGTCAGAATGCCCTCGGGAGCACCGCCAGCCTGTTGGCGGTGCTCCCGTGGTCGGTGGCCCTGGCGGCCACCGGCCGCCAGGGTCAGAACGACCCCCAATGTCTGATGTATCCCTTCCTTCCATGTTCTGGAGGTCTGTACCTGTATATTTGCTCATTTACACATATAAATCAATCATGTATGATTTGCTGTTTCAGACATATTGGCAGCCTATGAGCTGGACAATATAATAATAGGTCTTCCTTGACAAGACACTTGTATGTATGTGTTTGTGTGGCATTGTTGTAATCCTGAGCTGGATACTGTGTACATGCAACACATCTCTGCTTCCACAAGTAGCTTGTTTTTTCATTGTATGGGTCACAGGTTTTTACATATCTACATTGCTAAATGTGAAATTTAAGATTGCAGACAATGAGTTTGTGGGTGTGTTTTTAATTTTACAGTACTGAGCAAGAAAACAAACTTGTGGCAAAAAGTAACATTAAGGAAAAGTGAATGGGTCGGTCATGGTGAATGAAATCATAGGAGTAGATGCCACACTATCAAAAGTTTAAAATCCAAAATACTCTTCCCATCAGAAATGGAATGGGTTTCAGGATCAGACCACAGAGGGAAGGTATGACACACAAAGGAGGACATTAAGGATGAGTTTCTTGCTGACAGTGGTGGGTGTCTTGCCATCTGCACCTCATGGATTTTTACATGCACGTCTCCACTTGTGAGGGTGGGATGGTTCAGCTGCTGCAGAAGCACGGACGTCTGAGGGTAGTTGGTCCTCTGTCAGGGCCTCTCTTCCTGTGTCTGCCGCAGATGTACTTGGGCTTGTTGTAGTTGACCCACAGGAAGGGGTAAATGTTGGGAAAAAAGCCCTGCTCAGGGTTATATGGATGTCCATCTGCACCCCTATTAGACAAATAGCCATGTTAAAATTATGCTCCTCCATTTATTGGGTCCTGTCCCTCTGTAACTGCTTTATTTCCCAGAGGTCAGTTACCACATGACACATCATGCCTGGGACTCCTGGTAGACCTCCAAGACTTGGCTGATAGTATCCTGGCCATATGTGGGCCCATTGGCCTCACTCTGCTGGCCCACAGCCTTCCTCCCACCGACCTCACCCCCATGAGCCTGTGCCCTTGGAACAGGATGCTCTCTCCAAATGGGTCCTGGACCCTCAGTGTCAGGATTGTTGATTTGCACCTCAGGATCCATGACTGGGGGCACAAGATGGTAGCACGTGTGCTAGGTACACAGGTTGGGAGGCACATTTTTATCTGTGATGTAGAAGCAACTGGAGTGGGTGGTGTTGTTGTTGGTACAGTGAGACTCACTCTTGCAATCTGACCAGGCTGCCCAGATGGGCCAGGACCGTCCTCCATATCCACATGTCCAGGATTGTCGTCATCACTGAGGGCTTCATCCAGAGGTTGGTTTGAAGTCTGGTCAGTTGACAATGGCTAGTCAGGTGCAGTGCCAGCTAATCCTGCTGCGAAATAGAGTATTTTGTTATTGGTTGAAGTGTGGAATCTACATGTTAAGGTTTTGTGTGACTGTACATAAAGACCTTGGACAATCTTAAGTGGTAGGTTTGCTGATTGTGCTATGCTACCATGGTATTGAAGTTGTTGACATGACGTTTGAAGTTTTCAGAAACTATATAGAGACTCAAGCAACTCATTATATGTGTGATTGGTTGCACTTTAGATGATAGAATGAGCATGACATCTTACAAACGGGTAAGCCAAAATAGTAGTGAGGAAACGTGTATATTACTATTGCAAAGTTTAGTTGTGTGCTATACAGTCCAACACACAACTTTGTGAAATTTGTAGCTGTAGCCATCATATGCGCAGTGCTGAGTCAATGTGTTATCTGTCACTACCAATCTTATGAAGCTGCTTAATGCTGTAGGAATATTTGATGTATACACTTGGTAAGGTATCATTCCTGACTTCAATAGTTATATTTTGGGATACCAGGACACGAACAAGCTATGTAGACAGACACGTCTTTCAGATGAGCTTAATATGTGGATTTGCTCACTCCCATGTGAGTGGTCCTCAGTTATGAGATGGCAAACAGGTATAATTGGGTAAGTGCAGAATGTCTTGTTGGTTTGAATTATAGAAACAGGGCCTCCTGATAGTTGTAGGCAAGTCACTTGCTGACTCCCCACACTACACAAATGCTAAAATCCCAGGGAAGGGTGCATAATTTGAGAGATGACACACGGTTGTATTTGGCCAAGTGCATACTGACCTGTTGGTTTGAGGTACAGAAACAGGAACTCCTGGTAGTTATAGTCATGTCAGTTGCTAGCTCCCAACACTACACAACTGGTATACTCTTTGGTGCATAAACATCAGTTGTGAGATGGGAAACAGGTGCATTTAGGCAAGAGTGCAAAAGCTTGTTGGTTTGAGTTACAGAAACAGGCCCTCCTGGTAGTTGTACCAATGTCACTCTCTCTACTTCCCAACACTTAACAAATGTTTAGTCTAATCTTTTGCCACATTGCAGTTAGGTTGACACATATATTTACATGTTGACACATACCATGGATCCTGGGATGATTTTTTGACATTGAAACACTTACAGACCCCATACCAACATATGGCATGTAATGGAGATAGATACATGTGAAGTAATGTACGCCAACACACATTGTCAAGCTTGCCTCTCTGCTACTCTGGGTATTGCATGCATGAAAGTAGATGAACAGCACAGTGGTTAAAGATGAGATGTGAGTATGCAGGACATTGAAGATTTATGACAGTTTTTGTGTTGCGACTTACCCGACTCTGCTCCCCCAGGTATTCCTGCCAAGCCCTCTGGGTGCAAGATGGCCAACACTTTCCTCTCCCACGGAAAGATTTGTAATAAGGCATTGGGAGGACCACACCAGTTTCCAGGGACTCTATGTGTTGCCTGGTACCCAGAGAACACACCTTCCCCCGCAGGTTATTCCACCTCTTCCTAATGCTCTCCTTTGTGCTCAGGGTGGTGACTACAGCGTTCACTCTGTTGAATATCCTTTACCACATTTTCTTACTGAGATGAGTATCCTGGACTTGGGCTCCAAACAATTGTGACTCAATCTTATGATTTCTTCTGCCATGACTCTCAACTCATCTTCAGAAAAATGGGGATTTTTGCAATGTGGCATTGATGTAAATTAAAGCGGGGGACAGGGAATTGCTTAACAAGAAAAGTATTCTCAGGAGTAAATGAGCAAAAGTTTGTGAAAGGTGTTAGAATGGGATGGTGGCAAATGTGATGCCTTATCTATGAATAAAAAAATGGTGGTCACTGGCCTCCTTCTTGCAGTGCTGTATTAGAGAGGCAAAGAATCATAGTCTGGGAAGGGGTGTGTTTTATAGTGTGATTTGCAGGTGTGCCCACTGGACCAATGGATGTCAACTATGATGTTTTTTAATTCATCCAATGGGCACTTTTTTGTTGCTTTAGTGAATGCGTACCACGGCGGCCATCTGCCGCCAGGTAACCGTCGCAAGGAGACTGTCATGTTGACTGTGTTCTTGTAAAAGGCGCGATGATTTCCTGCAGCCATAATGACAACAGAGTGAGTACTGCCAAGATTGCAGGTCACCACACAGCTTGCGGGTCGTCATTGGTCTTGGTGTATGGCAGTTCAACCTGCATATATCGCAATACGGCGGACTGGAGATTGCCGCCATAGCGGTTGTTCTAGGCTTGCTGCCATGGCAGTGTAGTGGTTCATTTGTCATACTCGTAAGCGGGCCCTCAGTGTCATATATATGTTCTTTTGGGAAGTTAACGTTTTTTGCAGGGGAGTTTTCTGTTTTACTCTTTAGGTTTTTCTTTATGAATGTGTCCTATGGGCATTTGGATTTACTGTTTTTTTAAGGAAATCTCTTTTTTAGTTTTTGATAGGATTTCCTATTTTTTCTGGTTTCCAGGAGTGCTTCTTTTTTAAAACGTCCTCATCTTTTTTATGGTTCCTAGATACTTTGAATTGCTACCAGGGATCTCTGTTGTATTGGTTTTATTTTTGCATTTTTTGGGGGCTTTTGGGAACCTATTTTTCTCATTCTTGGAGGATTATACTTTTTGACTGCTTGGATATAGATATCATCAGGATTATCTGCAGCTACAGAACACTAAGGTGGTCATTTTAACTTCAGCAGTGTTTTACACAGACCGCCAAAGCTGTGGGTGCCAGAAGCCTGCCAGTTCTGGCGGTCTTCCGACCACCATATTACAAATACTGAAGGATTTCTACCACAATTTGAGTGGAAATTCTTCAGCAGTTGTGCTGGAGGTCGGCGGTGCAGAGGCGGTTTCACAGCCGTCATCACCAAGCCACAAGGACTACGCCCCACTTATTCCAAGCAGTAATGCTGCATGGTGCTATCCTGATGGCAGGGCACTGGCATCAGTGGAAGCACCTGTTCCCGTTCCCTCCTCACCAGAATAGGTAAGTCGATCGTCCGAGGGAGGGGGCTGTTGTGTGTGCGTGTGTGAGTGGGTGTATGTCTGCATGTGTGAATGTAAGTGTGTATGTGTGTGTGTATGCCTGTGTGAATGCATGTCTGTTGGTGCGAGTGAATGCGTGTATGTGGGTGCGTGTGTGCGTGCATGCTGGGATGGTGGGGTAGGGAAAGGGGGTTCTGTCTTGGGAAGGGGGTGCTGTCTTGTAGGGTGGGGTGGGGAGGTGGTGCTGTCTTTGAAGGACGGGTGGGTAGAGTCATCTGTTGGTGACAGAAAAGGACTTTCCTGTTACCGGCAGCCTTTCCGCCAGGGTTTTCATGAAAGTGCTACCACCGCAGAAACCCTGGCAGACAGGAGTCTCCTAATACCACAAGCGGTCTTCAGTGGACAGCCAGCTCAGAGGTGCTGACCTCTGGTCCAGCTGTCCTACCATCCTGGTGGCATCAGCAAGGATGTGGTGGTTTGTCAGAGGCCAAACTGCCACTCTGGTAATGTGGCTGTCTTCACCACTGGCCCATCGGTGGGGAGACCACCACTGCATCAAAATGACCACCTAAGTCATATTTAGTTTATTTGTTTTGGGTTGGGAATGTTAGATTTTATTAGTTGTATAACTATTACATGACTGATCTTTGGAAATGTATATTTTATGTGTTGTAATTATTTAAATAAAAGATTGAGCTTTTTTATCTTTTGGTTGGTGATGTTTAGATTTTTAATATAAATAATGTATACATTATTTTTCCCTATCAGTCATGTTTAGAATTGGAATTTTATTTAATGTTTTGTCTGATGTAATCAAATATTATAATTATTATTCATATAAAAATGATTTGTCATTGGTAAAGGTTGTGTTTTAGTTTTTATGAGTTTTGTAACTAGTATTTATTTATAATATGCTTTTGTCTATCATTGCTAAGTAATCTACTCCTTTGTTGTTTATGAAGAGTTTTATATTGTAATGTTGTATATTTTTGGTTTGCTGCTTAGTGTAGGTGCAATTTGGGTACAGAGTGCTCCATTTGTAGTTATTAAAAGCTTTGCTCTTTTTGTAATGCTTTTATTAATTTATAGAGTGTAGGTTTGGTTCTGCGTAGTGTGGACTGGAAGGCATTGTGTCATTCTTCCACTCCATTGTTTGTTTTGACTTCCTGTGCCAAGGAGCTGTCTTAGGCATTCCACCATGGCAAGTGGATTATGGGTTGGTGGTTGTGTCTGAAATGATGTTGTCTGTTAACCCATGTGACTTCAAAATAATCCATTAGGGGATTTGTTTGTGTTCATTTTGTTGCTAGAAAGGGTGTCTAATTAGTAAATTGTAGTGATTAGCTACCTCAATGACAGGGACACAGGCTAGTGGTATCATTATTATGCTTCAAATGCAAATTGACTAATTGTAGAATATTCTACACATAGTGCAGATGTTTTGGAGGTGTCTCCATATGCTTTGACTGAAATGTTCATAATACCTTTCTAGGGCTGTTTGGAGGGAATATTAAACATGTTTGAATCATGGTTTGTTCAAAGTCTATAATTATTTGTTGTTGGTAGCAATAATTTGATTTATGTTTAGTGTGAATTAAGACTGTGCAGTCAGTGGTGATTTGTTTATTTGGTAGTAAGGCATATATAAAAGGGATATTTGTGTTTTCATATCCAACATGTTTGGTGAATATCGTAGTGAATGGTGTGGGACACATTTTGAAGGTTCTATCCATAATTCAGGTTTGACAAGAGCTTGGTTTTAGTAAGTCATTTGCTATAGAAAATATTAGGATTTGTCTATCATTGTTTAGGTTGTCATATACCAGGAGGGGTTCCTCATTATATGTAATTTTTAAGTTTTCAGGTATTTCTATATTTTGGCATCTTCTAGTAGCAGTAGGAGTATCACTGGTGACTTTTTTAGTTTGTTCAATTAAATGTTTTCAAGTTGGTATAGATGGTAGTTGTCAAAACAAAAAACTAAGAGTGCCCATAAAGTGGGAGGTTATGAAAAAGAAGAAAAAAAGGACTGGTCCTGTGCATAATACTCACATATAAATCATAAAAACAATGAATGTACAGATCCAAAAAACAGAAAGATCAAGTCCCAGTGTGGAAAGTACCCTAAATCAGGAACAAGAGCCCTTACTCACCGTTTGGTGACATGCTTCATCGTTGGGCTTTGCTTCTTGTCAGCCCGTCGCTGCAATGCCGATGGGCCCCTCGAGGGGGCTCTTTTCCGGAGATCTTTTATTAAAGGTATTTTCCGTTGGGTGTGTGCAGTTATGTGGGATTGGTGAATAATACTGTTAAAATTGACTAAAGGGAACAATAACAATACAAGAATTTATTAGGAAAATGTGCCTCTGTCAAGATTGAAAAACAATAGGTATGGGGAAAATCAGAATAATATCTATTTCACCCTATTTAATGTGTGTCTGGTGGCTTCAAACCCTATAAACTCGGGATTTGATAAGGGCAGGATTAGAAATCCCTACAGTGCCAAAATTAAAATGGTAAACATGTTTCTTGCTCAAATAATCAACAAAGATAGGAGTGTGTTTCATCAGGACCTAATAAAACATACCTAATCCTCACTTATGTAGTAAATTAAACTGAACATATATGGCAGGAACCCTCCTCATATGAACGGTGGGCTCCATAGGGATGGTTTTGGGCTTAAGTGGTCCAATCAGTATCAAAGGTTTTCAAAAAGTTTGAGCGCTCTAGCACACCTACCCCAGCTATAAGCTTTTTTTTTAAAGGGAAAAAAAAGCATCTGTTTCATTTGCAACTTTATTTGTTGGCAGTTGTAGGGGGTGAGATTATTAGTTTTTATTTTGACAACATTTTTTGGTTGAGTTTGTATGTTATGATAATTTATAAACTTACTTTATTATGTCTTTTTTCTGGTTTGTGATTGGTGTTGTTTTTCAACAAGTTATTACTTTTCAAAGTTTGTAGTATTTTCTTTTAGTACGTGTGTGTCAAGAGATAGAAGATGGAGAGTGTTGTGTTAATTATTTGCTATTTTAAAATTTTAATTTTATTTACAAGTAAGGTTTAGTTAAATATGGGCTTTCCTTGCTTTTCAGGGTAGTCTTCAAGATGCATTTGTTTTTATTTTAAGAATCTTGCCAGAGGATCTGGCAGAGTTTCCTCTTCTTGCAGCTTTTGTTGTTTTTGCAGTATTAGGCTTTATGGTTTTATATTGTTGATTTAATTCTTTGTGCACATTTATTGGTTAAACATATTTATAGTTTGATTTCATTTGATATTTTAGTTTCAGTTTGAAGTTTCTTTATCAGTTATGTTGAGAGAGCGTAGCTTACATACTTAGATATTAACATGAAATGTTTATGAACTAATGCGTAACAATGCTGCATAGAAAATGTATTAATATATTTTGCTAAACGTGCACTTGAAATGTGCCCACGGGGAATGGCCGCCAATATATACGGGGACTAATGAAATTGACTAATAATGATGAAATGTTATGTTAAAATATGATTTTGCACTAACATTAAAAGGTTATATGCTAAAGCTCTGCTAACAAATCATTAGGCCTTAGTTAGCATGAGTCGAGGCCTAGCTGCCCAGTTTTATATTAAATGTGTTTTTCTAACGTACAGTGTGCTGACTTGCTGAAGGACATGAACTCGTATTTTTCCAAAGCTAGAAGATGAATGTAACTGTAGTAGATCTGTTCTCATGAAATTCGACTTGCTTAGCAAAACATTCTTGCTGAATGCAACAGTGTAGACTACTCGCAGGTACAAGGTCGCCTGAACCGGTACAGACAATGGAACCACTGACTAAAGATGCAAAGAGGACCACGAGAGTATGAAATTATACCAGACATTCTACCCACTGGAGACGTCAATCATAAGGACCAATAAACTACGTGAGAACTGTTATGGGGTGACAATTTTAATTAAGTAATTGAAACCCTATTGGAGGGAGATAGTGGGGTGCCAACCCCATCCAATAAAATTTTAGGGGACTGTACAACGAAAAAGGGATGAAAACCCTATGACCCAGACACTTTGTCACTCTGCATAGCGACTTTGCTGTTTGGTTCTCCAAACCAAGCTTGCCCTTGCCTTGCCCGTTATATACTTTTTCTCCTTATGAGGGAAGTGTCCCTTCTTGCCCATTTTGCTGAATTCCCTGTCTGATGGAGAATCATCTGATGTCCTGAGGACAAAGACTGAATCTGTATGCTGCCCCAATACGAAGGGTAACTATAGAATGATGAAATTGTAATTGTCTGTTTGTTTTTCCTTTCTAGGTACCAACTGCTTCTTTTTGACAGAGACCATAGCTAGATGTTTTCTAAATTGGTGTTACCAAATTATTTTGCATGAAGCCCAACATGCCAATGCTAATTCGAGGTTAGTTGAGGGGTTCACTTAACAGACGCAAATAGACAAATTACTGAATCTATGCTTTGTTGAATAATGCGATAATTATACTCTGCTTAGGAGAACCTATGTTGATGTCGTGCTATGTTCTAATATTCGTGATTCTTGCTTTGATGAAATCTTATCAGATTTGCCATATTGTGACTATGCTAATGTGTTTCTTGGTTTTGAGACTAATAAACTTACTAGTAGAATTGTAATCAATAGGGAATAAACTTCATATAATAGTAATAAACTGGTGTGGTTATTCATGACTGCAAGGTCATGGTGGTTTCAGAGTTTTATTAATGTCTTTGACTAATCTGAATTGTCTTATTATGGTAAACATTGATGACGTTATTGACATATTGATTGACATGTTGATTAGTTATCTCGTCCTAAGGTGTCTTCAATCAGGGTCAAAAGATTCATTGGCCTAAAACTAGTCCCAGAGTGAGTAAAATAACTAGAAAGGGACGCGTTAACAATGTCTTTCTGTGGTAAATGTTAATTTAGGTTTTCATTTAAATTGTTTAATGTAGAGTTTGATAGTATTGAATATTATTTAAATGTATTTATATATATTTATTAATAGTTAGATTGTATAGTTATTTGTAGTTTAAGTCTTTTTTTACTTATATGATTATGTATTTAATTACATATTTTATTGTGATGAATTATACATATGTTTGTTAATGTTTGTTTAAATTACATGTTTGACGTACAAAGTAGTGTTTTAAGTGTATTAATGATAATGCAAATATTTTGGCAATATTATTGAAAACAATATTTTGTGAGGCTATATTTTGACTTATCACATGTTTATTTAAAGGTAACAATATTTTTGTTTCTGATATTTTTGTTTTCAATACAAGTAAAAATTGACATTTTAAGAAAAATATTCATATTCTCGCGTGATTTTATTATTTAGGAAGGTGATATTTTTGTGCTTCAATATTGTATGCATTGATATTTTATTAATGATCTGCTTATGTCATCAGGATATTGCAAATCAATTGGGTATTCTGTGGCAATATAGAGGACAAGAATGAAGGCTGAGTTTCTTTATAATGTCGTGGAACTGCATGCTGGCTTACAATATTCTTAGAATGTACAGCAGGGAATTCTTCATTCTTTTAAAAATATGGTCAGACCATCACCCTTGCTACAAACCACTTAAATCCTTGGTATATTGCTCTTCATATGAAAGAGATAAGATTGTTGCAAAAATGGAAAGTAAAAGTAGAATCTCTAGAGAAAATTTAAACACACTAAAAAGCAGCAAAAATATTAGACTAAAAGAAAAAAAAACTATGGAGAATTATGTGGTCCAGTGCATCAATCTCGTACATGAAACTATAACTAAATAAGATGCACTGTTCCAAAAGAAAGGACTCCATTCAACCAATTTAAAGTAACCACATGCATTAATCTTTGCATTAACAGCAGCCCTCACTCACCATTGGGTTCATCTTATTTCAGTTAAAGGCAAAAATATTAGAAACAATTTAATCTAAGACAGCTTGTAAAAAGACTGTTGTTCAAAATGTGCTGAACATTGCAATTCTGTCTTTCCTATAATTACCTAAAGTGGTGCAAAAAATTAATATTCTTCCATAAATATCTCCCTTCGGGTTCTGGTCTGTTCATCTAAAAAAAAAAAAAAAAGTAGAAATGGAAAAGGCCAGGTTCTCTTTTTGTTATTAAACAGGTCTATGTCCTGCCTTTTCCTTTGTATCCTGGTAGAAGGCACTGTGAGAACATTACTCAACTGTATTAAGTTATTACAGTTGAGCAGCTACATCATTTTCTTATTGTAGCTGACCAGCAATGTCACAAGTTACCTGTAATAAAGCAATTCCCGATAGCCTTTCATCCAGGTATTGCAGGCTCCCATACATTTTATTTCAATACAATAATGATAGATCTGGCAAGTACTCTGGTAACTATGAAAAGGGACTGCTACTGGTTTAGAGATCTGATACCTAGGGCCATATTTATGAGGCTAGTTGCATCTCACATGAATCATACAATGTGGTGCATGTGTGATGCAACTCAAAAAAGGGAGTTATGAAGCCATGAAAGGCCACATTGCATGGCCCTGAGTGGCTTCATAAATCCAGAGTAATGCAAAGCGTCACAAATTGCTGTGCTGCTTTACTCTGCCACGGGGAGGTGTTTCTTGGGTGTTGCGTGGGTGTTCCTACACAAAACCTATGGATTTTGATGCAATCCCAGATTTATCAGTAGTGGTTGACCTGAAATGTGCCAAAACGCTATGTCTTCCCAGGTGAGAAGTAACAAGGAGAAATATTTTTATTTCTCCTTGCTTTTTCCTCTTTCTATGTGTGAGGCATTCTGCGGGGGACTGTTTTCGTGCAGCAAAGTGCCACTTCCTGCACAAAACTATCCTTACACATGCACCCTTTGCACCATGGTGCAAGGGTCCCTATGTTGGCACTAGGCTGCCAAAATGGCACCTGTGTAAGGACAAAGGTAGGAAAGCACCATATCTTTTAAAAAAATATTGTGCGTTCCTGCCCTTTCACTGTGATGTAGTGCAGTAAGGTGACTTTCTATGCTGCTCCACAAACTCATAAATCTACCCCTTAATGTGAACGCGTGCTAGAAGAGCAGCAACATGTGTGGCATTTTCAAGGCAATGGGCTCGAACAACCTTGGGGTATGTTCTCTATATATTGGGAAGAGAGTGAATAATGAATCCTGGTCAAGATATACTATGATTTAGTATTAAGGTTGATTTACTTTTCATACAAATCATTTTTGGCATTTGCTAAGCCACTTTGTGTGGCTTTGCTTTATTTTCTAAATACAATGTACTTTGCCTCTGGTAGATGTTACATGGCTTCAGCAAGGGCATTCCCATGCCTCCAGCAGTGCACAATGCACTTTAGTTTGAGTGTATTCTGACACAAATCCAGATTTACAAAGACTTTTAAACCTGGGTTTGTGCCAGAGTGGCACGCCTACTTGAGAGGTGCATAATGAGGATAGATTTCTTTATTTCTATTTGTTACTTCCTCTTTCCTTGTACACTGCAGCTCATTTACAAAGAGGAATATTCATTTTAGGATTCTGTTTGTACAGGAAGCTATTCCTACCTGCACAAAAACAATTCTGCCTGTTACACAGGCACCCTTGCACCACAGTGGAAGGGTGCCTGCATTGTGCTAGACAGCACTGGAAGAGAGCAGAAGTGCAGCATATTTTAAAAGATATGGCACGTTTCTGTTCTCTCCCTTTCACACAATGCAGTGCAGTAAGTTCTCTTGCTGCTCTACTTAAAAAAAAAATAACTATCACTCCCCCCTGTGTTTAGAGTGTGGTCAGGACAATCCATTACTAAATGACATGTCAATGAGAATAGAAAGGGGACATCTGAGAGGCTGCAGAAAAATGATATTGAAGAACATTAAGAATAATAAATAAAGGCCAGACTCAACTGAGGTATTGTGGACAGAAAAATATATTATGCAGTGCACAAGTCGAAAAGTGTTACAGAACCCTTAACATGCTTTGTGTACAATTCTCTTTAGTTTGGACATTTTTAACTTGGGAAAAAGTGCTGAAAAAAAAAGTGTCTGTTTTTTTTTCCCTTGCAAATGGCATCAGTGAAGGGTTTGTGGTGCTAACATCTCCGTCTTCCCAGCTTTCAGAAACAGTCAGACTTCAATCAGGCAACCAAATTTTTCATCACAGTTATTGCATTTTACGGGGACATAGCACACTTTTCACATTTTTTTGTGCTTTCAACATCCTTCCAGTTAATGGAGAAAGGGGTGTATAGTCAATGCTGGATCCTGGAAAGATATACATTTCTGAAAAGTAGACAATACAGCAAGGGGTCATTTGTGTAAATGCTTCAAAGTTTTCCTATAGAAACTAACAGTTGAAAGAAAAACATTGAAATTGAGTTGACAACAATAGCCATTTGTGTCTATGTTTCCATCTGTAACTTTTTCTAAATATGACAGATTTTTGAAAGCAATATACATTTTTGCCCACTGGACACTTCTGGTTGCAGTGATATATAGGGTTTGTAGTTTCACCAAGAACCTGAGGTACTCAGAGTCAATAACTGAGCTGCACTTTTTCATTGTGTACTGGATATAGAGCATTTCATTTGGTAAAATATAGAGAGTGAAAAATAGGTGTCAAGGAAACCTATGTATTTCCGTAATTGGCACAAAATATGGAGTTCAGAAGTTGTGATTATTTGCACATCTCTGAATTTGTGGGTCCCCATACTAGCATGTGAACTAGAGAGTATTTCTCAAAACGACTTCTTTCTTACACACTGTCTTGCATTTCGAAGGTGCAAATGCAGAGAGAGACAACTGGTAATTACACTTGTTCTACTATTCTGTGTTTCCCCAAGTCTCCTGATTAAAATGATACCACACTTGTGCAGGTATTCCTAGTGCCTGCAGCAGCAAATGGTCCAAAACGCAACGTGGACACATCACATATTTCCACTGAAAACGTACATGTTTTTCCAATGTGCCTAACTGTGGATTTTTAGCCCTAGCACAGTTGGAACCTAGGGAAACCTATCAAACCTGTACAGTTTTGAAAACTAGGCACCTGGGAAAATCAAGGATGGGGTAACTTGCATGACTCTCCCAAGGTTCTGTTACCCAGAAACCCTTGCAAATCTAAATATTTGTATAAATAAACACATTTTCTTCACATTTCTGTGATGTAAAGTTCTGGAATCTGAGAGGAGCCACAAACCTTCTTACACCCAACATTCACCTAAGTCTCCTGAAAAATATGGTACCTCACTTGTGTGGGTAGGCCTGGTGCCCGCTACAGGAAACAACCCAAAACACAATATGGACACATCACATTTGTCCACCTAAAACGGACCCCTTTTTTGCAATGTGCCTAGCTGTGGATTTTGGGCTCTAGCTCAGCCAGCAACCAGGGTATCCTAGCAACCTTGTACATCTTTGAAAACTAGACACCTATAGGAATCCAGGATGGGGTTACTTGTGTGGCTAACACCAGGTTCTGTTACCTAGAATCCCTTGCAAAGCTCAAAATGTGTCAAAAAAGGAAATGTTTCATATTTCTGTGATGGAATGTTCTGTAATCTGAGGGGAGCCACAAACTTCCTTCCACCAAGCACTTCCCCAAGTCTCCATCTAAAAATGATACCTCACTTCAATGGGTAGGCCTAGTGCCCACGACAGGAAACACAGCATGGACACATCACATTTTTCCATTGAAAACATTTTTCCAATGTGCCCAGCTGTGAATTTTGGCTCTAGCACAGACGGCACCTAGGGAAACCTTGAAATGTGTCCAGAATACACATTTTCCTCACATTTTTGTGATGGGAAGTTCTGGAATCTGAGGGGAGCCACAAACTTACTTTCACCCAGCATTTCCCCATGTCTCCCAAAAGAAATGGTATCACACTTGAGTGGATTGGCCTAGTGCCTGCAACAGGAATCAACCCAAAAAGCAACATGGAAATATCACATTTTGCCACTGAAAACTGACCCTTTTTTGCAATGTGGGTAGCTGTGATTTTTGAGCCCTAGTTCATCTGGCAGCTAGTGAAACCTAACAAACCTGTACATTTTCTTTAACTAGATACTTACAGGAATCCAGAATTGGCTAACTTGCATGGCTCTCATCAGGTTGCACACCCAGAATGCTTTGCCCCGCCAAAGTCTATGACTCTATGGAAGTTGCTGCACCACGTCGTGACCGACGGATATCGACTCCGCCCGAAGTGCGCGGATTCAACACTTCACACTACCGCCGACTAACCTCCACCACTCCGCAGCAAGGACCCAATGCCTCTTCATGACGCCTCCGCTCCTTCGCCCTGTGGCACAGGAAGAGATGCCGCCTCGGATCCAGCGATGCCGCGATCCTTGACTTCGCGCACCGGCTTATTCTCACATTTCACTGAGGTACTGTATCTGGGGGTCTGCGTGACTCCGTACCCGGCGCCAATGGTGTCAGATTGTTGGGAACGACTCCGTCACGATGCCGTGTGACCACCTCATCTAAGCATTTTGTGTTTCTAGGCGCTATTTTTGAGTTCAAACTTTACAAATTCATAACTTGACTTGTGTATGTTTGATTTATGTCGTTTTGGTCTTGTTTTGCTCAGATAAATATTGGCTATTATTCCAACCTGGTGTTGAGTCATTTTGTGATGTTTTGACTGTATTACTGTGTGTGTTGGTACAAATACTTTACACTTTGTCTCTGAAGTTAAGCCTGCCTGCTCGTGCCAACATTCCAAGGAGGTGAGCAGGGGTTAACTCAGTGTGATTCTCTCTTGCTTGGACAGGGGGTAACCTGACTGCCAACCAAAGACCCCATTTCTAACACCACCATGAAAAGACTGGTGGAGAACCAGGTTGTAATCAGATGGGTGGCGCTGCGGGCAGTTTCGCCTTGGCTGATTGCAACCTACACCCGGCGTCAGCCCATTGGGATCACCAATCCCAGCGATGATGGCGGTTGGACTGCCAGGGTCATAACGTGGCGGTCGGACCGCCACAGCAGTGGCAGTGCAGACCGCCACCCTGAGTCTGGTGGTCTAGTGACCGCCAGACTCGTAATTAGGCCCTTTGTTCTTGCTGTGCATCTGAACGAAGAAACATTCTGAATGACCTCTCTGGCATCCTGTGCCCAAACATTTCTTATACAAATGTTCCTGTATTTGCCATTGAGAGCTTCATAAAGAGGGTTCATCGTTCATCGAGGCACATAATTTTCCTAACACATCTCGAATAAATATTAGCTTGTCTAATGTTGATCTCATTCATTCCCTTCTTATCAAGCAATCTTCATCTGGCAGATGTTGTTCCGCTCGTCTCGCTGCTAAAGACTGGAAATCTTTGCCTTTAAACTTTTGGTGTGAATGTAGCTACTCTCAATTCTCTGTTTAGAAAGAAACACAAAACCTGATTTTTTTTAACTTCTGAACCCAGCTTCCAGCCAATCTTTCATGCTAGGACAACATGGTTCATGGTATTAGTACGCTCTAAAAATATTAAATATTCATTCACTCATCATAAAAAGCATAAGAGAAAATGGTGCTAGAAGAACAAGGCTACAAAACAAAAAAATAGTAATGCTTGCAAACGTTTTTAAATGTAGAATTAAAAAGTTGAAATAACTTTCACCAATGGAGTGTTCTTTAGTCCAGCAGCTTAAACAAATGAAATGCCCCACCATTAAACATACAGTGATGGAAAAGAGTTGCTAAATGCTGCAATTTAGACTGAGAAAATATGAAGAGAAGACACTATGGGGGTCATTTTGACCCCGTCGGTAAAAACTGACTACTGCCGTGGCGACGGCCGCCAAAAGACCATCGCCGCGGCTACCTGCCGTCTGCCAGATTATGACCATAGGCAGATTTCTACCAGAAATCTGGATGTGGTCATAATCCGGCCGGGCACTGGCAGCAGCGCCCCATCCCGTCTCCTGCCGGAGGACCCCCTGACTACAGGTAAGTTGGGTGCTCCGACAGGGGAACGGGTTGGGGGGGTGTTTTGTGTGGGGGGGGGTGTGTATGTTTGTGCATGCGTGTATGCAGGTGTGTGTTGCGTGTTGTGTGTGTGTGCATCTATGGATGTGTTAGTGCGTGTATGTTGAGTAGTGTGAATGCGTGTCTGCATGTATGTATATAAGTGTGTGTGGATGTGTCTGTGAATGGATGCATGCATGCATGGATGAATGCTGGAATGGATCTGTGTATGTGTGTGTGCGTGTGTGAAGAGGGGGGTGTATGAAGAGACGTCTGGGGAGGAAGGGGGGAAACCTGGGAAGAGGGAAGGGGGCAGGGAAGACCTCTATCAGTGACAGGGAAGAGATTCCGTGTCACTGCTAGTGCCTACCGCCATGGTTTACGTGGTGATAAGCATGACACAAAAACCATGGCGGTGGGCGGGGTCATAATCCTGCAGGCGGACAAGTGACGGCCGCCTGGCTGGAGAGTGAAGTCTCTAGCTCGGCAGTCATTACCGCTGTGGTGGTCGGTGTGGTACATTGGCGGTTTGGATTTAGCCAAACTGCCAATGTTATAATATGGAGAAAAGTACCACCAGCCTTTTGGCAGTACTTTCCTCCATATTAACGCCGACTGCCAGGGTCATAATGACCACCTATATTTCTAGTGGAACGTAGCACCTGACCTATATTGTCAGTCAATTGAAATTTTCAAGAATCACTTTAGGGGCAAGACAGCCATAAAAAAAGAAATATAGGGAAATTAGCAATAGGCAGAATCATCCTTTTTGACTTCTACAGAACATATCATAGTAAGGAAACTGCAACAGCAATGCTAATTGAAAACGCTTTTAAGATTTGAAATAAATACATAGTTTCCATTAGTACTACTAACGGTCATGGGCCCTCTCAAATCTGAAAACTGCATTCCATATTCTTAATCGTTGTGGATGCTTAAAACTTCGGAGGTAGAATCTACTGACTAAAAACATAACACCAATAAAACCCAAACCACGAGCTGTTTTGTGTCTATCTGAGCTTCCATTGGTGTACTACTTTGCCTAATTAGGCAGTTAAAGGATTTAGTGAACCCACAGAAATTATTTTACCTAGCTCCGAGAATGATTTTAATTAAATAAAGTGTGTTTACATAGGACAGTAAGACAACAAGGGATATAGTAAATGTTCAATGAGTATCTGTCGTGTAATAAAAACTAACTGGTAAAAAGCATGTGCAGTTGTCATATTTAGCACCGTTTGAATCACTGACAATACCACACACAGAGGCTTTTATGGTCAGTACTTGTTATCCTGGAATTAGAGCGACTTTTCTGCTTGTTTATGACAAAGCAGAAACCTCGAGTAAAGTGGTAGTAATTGAAACATTAGAATAAACAGATACATTAATTCCTATGCGATCTGCAGAGTTTGTCAGCTGGTTTTTATGCAGGAACAACACTTAAAATTCCTAGAATACAGGGTAAATTTTGACAAAATGTGTGATTACCCTTAATTAAGTTTAACCCTTGAATAAGCATGTTAAAAATCCCATTTCATTATCTCCGGAGACGTAAAAGCTGACTCATTAATGTCCAAGACAGAGGGCATATACCTGAGGTACAGGCAGCTCCAAATGAAATTGTTGGCAGCAGGGTATACTGTTTCAGTATTACCTTAAACCAGTGCTTTAAATGGAAAAATAGAAGTGCAGGTACTCTGTAATAGAGTACCTGCTTGTTTCTGAGAAGTGCCGGTACTCTCTAACTAAAAGTATTACGTTTTTCTTGAGATAAGCCGGTACTCTCCCTCTCAAAATAAAAAAGTGCTGGTACTCAGTACCGGAGAGTACCGGCCCATTTAAAGCACTGCCTTAAACCCTGAGGCTGTGCAGTTTCTCCAGCCTGGCTGTTCAACACAGCCGAGCTGGAGAAACCTAAGTGTGCATGTGTGTTTGGCCGGCTGTCTCAGGCCGGCCAAACACACATGTGCACTTAGTTGCACTCTCTCCTCCTCCCCCTCCCACCTCCCATTGCCCAGCCAGCCCCTCCCTTCACATGCTGCTGGCTGAGTCAGCAGCTGAAAGATAAAACGATAAATAAATATCGTTTTATCTTTCAACTCCTGGTTTAGCCAGGAGGGCGACGCTCCTGCGCCATTGCAAAGGAACCGCCCTGGCCCGTAGGAGAAGCTTGCAAAAACTCTGTCCAAGTACAGGAAAATCTCCATTGCTTTGCATGCCACTATTTTGTTTCATTTACATCATAAATACAGAGTGTTACTGCCAATATAATTGTGTTAATTTTATCCTGTGCTCCTAAATGTACTTTCTTTGCTCATCTGACTTTATTTATTCTATGGGATATTTTACAACCCCAGCTGTCAAGATGCTTGTAATCTGAAAGGATTACCGATAATACATATAAATCTTTAAAAAGAAAATATTTTATCATGGTTCTGTCAAAATTAAATTTCACGAATAATTTAAATATTTTCGGGTGTTCACTTCGAAATAGACACTATAATAAATCTCATTACCAAAAACAGTTCACTCCTGCGGAGAGGGATCAGGAGATCTGACATTGTTCAAGCTCATCACAGGAGAACACAATCACCATCGATCTTCTTGAACTAGATAAGTCGCATGTAATTAAAAACGTAACATCCATTTATATTAATATTTAGAATAAAACATTTAAATTATATTGCAACATTTTAATCCTTAAAACTGCGTAAATAAATATGGCAACAACTGACACACAACAGACAAATTGGTTGGAATTTAACAGTGCCAGAATTGTGACTCATAACTTTACTTAATTTCACAAGAAATTACGATATATTGCGTGAGGTGATGAATACATCGTAACATTTCCCACTACTTTTACATGTGAAAAGGCAAAGGTTTAACCTTCTTGTTTTTTTACTCACACTATTAAAAATGTTCCTTTTTGAGGTCTGCAGAAAACTGACCTACGTGTAATTGTGAGGCAAAAACAAAAATGATGCAGGCCTTTTTCTAGTGAAAGGTGCCAAGTATACTACCAAACTGCAGCTTCTGCAGTATAAGTCCTGAAAACACAAGAAATAGCACATTGCCAAGTCTGAAATATCAAAAGTATAAATGGATCATACTATCATTCCCACATGAGCAGGATTACTTTTTTTTTTTTTTTTTTCTACAAGAAAAGCCATCGTGCAATTTGAAAATGAAATGTACTTTAAAAATAATAGCACATTTTATACCTTGTAAGTTATTTTTAGAAAAAATAAAGAACATTTGCGTTTTTTTCCGGTAAGCCACACAGGTGTTACAATTTACATCAAAAAATGATACACATTTATAGTAAAACTATTCCAGGTTAAACAATGGTACAAAAAATAAAAGAATGTTATGTAATTGTCAACCTTCTTCTTTTTTTAATAACTTTATGCAAAATAGGAAATGGAGAAAGCGCCCGCATTATCTCAAGTAATATCCGAGAGAGAAAATAAACTACTCTACCACATGGAGTAACTGTACTGCAGAGAACCTAATTCAGAACCTTAGGATCGCTGGAAGGTGTTTACTATCTCTCTAATAAGCATACGGGGAGAGAAATAACTGGGTGGGGAGCTGAAAAAGCTACAGAACAAAGCCACTTTGCCCTAGCATTGAAAACCAAAATTAGAGAAACATTACAGAAATTAAGAATTACAGGACTCAGTAAGATGATGGGAAACATTGTAAGAAAATATTTTAGGAATATTCTATCCCATGTTGCTGACAAATTTCCATGCTTTTGGAATACAAAGGGGAAAATGTCAAATCGTGAGGGAAGCGTTCCAGAACACATCGTTTTTGTGATCTTAACTTCCCCATAAACTTAAACTAACCCGTTCAGATAAATGTCCTTATTTAGGACAAACCAGGAACTGGAAAACACAGTTTACTTTCTACTTTAACTACCTAACTACCTTCAAAGAAGTAGCCTTTGGATGATGGATGGGGCACTTAAATCTCGTTTGTATTCACCGTGCACCCTGATATGCAATGTTCATTCGGAAAAATGACAATAGCATTTCAGTACTCTGATTTTTACCTAGCAATAACCCTTCCTCAATGAACACAGAATTATTATGGTGGTGGCTGATAAAACAAAATTATTCTCACAAAATGTATTGACCTTTAGCTACCCCTGATAAAGACATCTATAAAACAAATTCCAAACCAGCGAATTCAGCATTGCCTTTTCAATTTATTCCTGCCTATTTGACAAGAAACTCAAGAGCACCATGATATAAGGGGCCAGATGTAGCAAACTTTTGCGAGTCGCAAATGGCCCGAATCGCCATTTGCGACTATGCAAAATCGGAAATGGGATTCAAAAACCCCATTTCTGACTTGCAAAAAGCGATGCAAGCCGTTTGCGACTCGCAAAATTTGCGACCCCATTTTGCGACCCGCAATTAGCAAGTCGCATTTTGCGAGTCGCAAAGCATATGCAATTGAAACTCGCAAATTGCGACTAGTCGCAAAAAGCCCATTTTGCACTTGCAATTTACCACTAACTCAGACCAGGTGGTAACCATTACCAAAGTATAAAAGGGGACCCAGAAGGCATCTGGGTTACTCAAGATGGCGGAGATGTACCTGATAGCAGTGAGGAGGAGAGTCCACGCCGCACAGCAGAGGAGGAAGAGGGGCCACAGACAGGAGAAGATATATAGAACAAGGCAGACTCTTTTTCAGCAAACTGAGGAAGAGATATATGATAAATATCGCCTTAGCAGCGCAGCCATACTAGAATTAATTGATTTACTGAAACTACAGCTAGAACACCAGACTCTGCGTGGCTGCGCCATCCCTACGCATGTGCAAGTGCTATGCTCACTGCACCTCTTGGCCTCAGGGAGCTATCAGGGGGTCATTGCTGTGGCAGGTGGGGTATCCCAAAGTGCAGTGTCAAGGTTCCTCAGGGCCTTCCTAGATGCCTTAGTCACACACATGTCTCACTTCATATACCTACCAAGGAATGAGTCAGAAATAAACAGCACCAAGCTGGACTTTTACAGGATTGCAAACTTTCCCCACGTCATAGGATGTGTAGATGGGACACATATTCAAATATGCCCCCCTGGAAACCTGGAACATCTTTTCCGCAACAGAAAGTGTACCCACTCACTGAATATTCAGGTTGTTTGTGACGCCCATTATGTCATCACTGACATTGTAGCTAAGTTTCCAGGCAGTACCCATGACTCATACATTTTTAAGCTGTAGGAAAGTCCTTTTTTTTTGCCTGATCACCCCCACTCTTTCTGGATAGGTACTGGTGGTTACTGACTCTTGGCTGTGCCCTGGGTACTGCTTACCAGTCCCAGGGCCAGTGCTCTGTGTAAAATGGATATGCAAATTAGGCTAATTATAATTGGCTAAGTTAACCTACCTATAAGTCCCTAGTATATGGTAGGGCATGTAGGTTTAGGGACCACAGCATAGGTGGTGCACACCTAGGTGCATTGCTGAGGTGCCCAGTGTCATTTTAAAAGCAAGCCTGCCTTGCTGGCTGCTTTTAAATTAAAGTTATATGCAAATTCGACTTTGGAATTAAAGTTACTTCCAAAGTTTTAAACTACCTTATTTTTACATATAAGTCACCCCTAAGGTGTGCCCTATGTGCCCCTAGGGCTGGGTGCCATGTAACTATAAGCAGGGACTTTATAAAAATAGATTTATAAGCCCTGGTGAGGTAAAAACAGCCAAATTCGTTTTTCCCTCATTGAAGTAAATGGCCTTCATAGGCTAGAATGGGCAGACTTTATTTTTAATTTTAAAGTCTCCTTAAATGTTACATACCAAGAATTTGGTATCAAATTGATTGTTATAATAAATCCCACAACTTCCAGTTGTTGGATTTAATATAACTAGTGCAGGTAAAAAGTTTAGACTTTACCTAAAAAGTTGCCAATTTCAGCTCTGCATTGTTTTTGCTGCTGTGCTCTGATTGGCCAGCCTGCAGCAGCTTCTGCCAGGCCACTTTTATGAGGTGTGAAGTGGCCTGGCTTTACACAAAGGAATGTGCTTGGGGGAGAGAATCTCCCCTCAGCAGATGGGGAAGCAGGAAGGGGGAGGGCTGCCAAACTGGTCTTCAAAGGCAGAGAAGGACATCTGGAGCATCCAGCAACACCCCCACATCCTGCAACCCCAGACAGCTAGGTGCCCCCTTGATTAGATTAGGAGAGGGCAGGAGAGGGGTGTGTTTATGATTTTTAGCCACACCAGTGGGTGGGCTCAGCCAGATCTCTCCTCCAAAAATCAGATTCATCCATTTTGGATTTTTAGAGACTATTGCCTTCTGGGATGGATTTTTGCCACACTTCCCAGGAAGTGGTCATCACAGGGGGACGACCCTGTCCCTGATTGGAGGACCAGGGCCCCCCTGCTTTTCACCCAGGAGCAAGGATAAAACTGGCAGACCTGCACCCACGCCTCAGATCCCCACCAAATTTCAAGAAGAAAGAACTACAAGGAGAAGAAGGACTGCCCTGCTGGACCCCTGGCCTGCACCTGGACCCTGCACTCAGAAAGACTGCACCAGCTGCACACTTGGGCTTCACCACAAGAAGGACTTTGCCTGGCTTCCACTGGTTCAAGGAGGGACTCCCTGTTTGCTACAGGTGAAAAATTGCTAACCAGAGTCCCCTGCACCAACTCCTGAAAAAGTGACCAGCTGACCACTGTCCAGTGGCCAAAAAGGAGTTTGCGCCAGGTGCACTCTGGGAGTTGAAGTCCGCACTTCCCAAGGACCATCACAGAACTTCTGGACCCTTGGGGTGAGCTGTGGACCCCAAAAGAACCTTAAAAGAACATCTGGGTGAAGCCCCAGAAGTTTGGAAAAGATTGGAGAAATTTTTGAAAAAAGCTCCATAAAGTGACCGACCCGACGCGGAAATTCTAGCCGGCTTGCCTCAACCGCGACCCGGCCTGACTTCGTGGTTCGTCCCGGTAAAGAAAAACATCCGAAAAAACGACTAAGTCCGAACGTAAAAAGTTGACCGGGACCTTCCAGCCATCGTATCCGAGAAGGGCTCCACGGACGTCGGATCAAGATCCAGGTTTACCCCGGTCGAAGGATTTTCATCTCGAAAAAACGACTAAGTCCGAAGGTAAAAATCACCACCGAGGAAACCGACTTCGCGTATCCGGACAAGGGCTCCAGGAGGTCGGATCCAACTGGCAGGTTCGTCCCGGGGAAGAAAAACATCGAAAAAGAGACTAAGTCAGAAGGTAACTTTTTAACCGAGGCCTCCCGCGACTTGTAGCCGAGCAGGGCTCCATCGCGGTCGGCCTGAAAGTTTGACTTTGCCCCGGTCCTGGTGCAACCAGATGACCCGATTGGCGCTTTTCGTTTCTGAGCGCTAGAAAATAATAATACTTTAAAAATTCATATCTCCGGTTCCCCTGAACCGATTTTAATCGTTTTTGTGTCATTTTAAAGATAAAAATATAAGCTATTTTTATAAATTGGTTTTGGATTTTTAAACTGTTTCCTGTGTTTTATTTAATTACTGTTTTGTGATATTTGAATGCTTTACACTTTGTCTCCTAAGTTAAGCCTTGACGCTCGATGCTAAGCTACCAAGGGTAGAGCTGGGATTAATTTACTGAGACCTAACTGTACTTTTGTGGAGGTTTGTGGCTTGTTGCTAGGTGTAGGTACCTACCTGCCCTACCAATAACCCATTTTCCAACATAATTGGAAGCAGCGACGGGATCCTGTACTTGTGTTCAATATCACGTTACAGTTTTAGATAAAACAAATTAAAAATCCTTTAAATTGTCCTAGTGCAAAAATTGTTTTTAATTTTTAATTTTAATTTTTTTTTTTAAATTAATTTGGATTAATTTCAATTATTGAATTTTTGTAATTTTTCTAAATTCTTGTTTCCAATTTTTGCAAAAAGCTTTTGTTGACACAAAACTAGGGAACCATGGAGCTTGATCTGGCTAGCCTACCCACACTGACAGTAGTCCAGCTTAGGGGGTTGTGTATTGAGAGGGGGTTGCCTGCAACCACTAATCTCAGGAAAGAAATCCTGATTAAATCCCTGACAGCATGGGCTGAGGCCCAAGAGGTAGAGACAGAGGAAGCTCGAGAGGAGGAACCAAAAGAAGATGATGCTAACTCTAACCACTCAGGGGAGGAAAGGCATCAGACCCCAAGTGAGGAAGAGGAGGAACGGTCCTCACTGGACACAGTCACTAGGGGCAGACCCAAAGCTAGTGGTAGGAAGAGGGTCCTTTCAGGAGGAGAGAACCCATCCATCAGGGAGAGAGAGCTGGAAGCCCAGCTAGCCTACATAGCTTTGGAGGCAGATAAGCTTGCCCTAGAAAAAAAGAAGTGGGCAAGCAAAGAAAAAAAAGATGGAAGCAGCGAGAAAGAAACTGAGGTGTCCCTGGGTGGGGGTTTTGCCCCCAGATTACCCAAAGGGGTGGTTCCTGCCTATGTAGAGGGGGATGACATCGATAAGTGGCTGGGGGCCTTTGAGAGGGCCCTCCAGATGAGGAAAGTCAAGCCTCAGTACTGGGGTTCACTCCTTTGGGAGTTAGTTCCCAACTCTGGGAGGGATAGGCTCCTAACCATGAGTGGGGAGGATGCAGACTCATACCCCAGTATGAAGAGATGCTTGACTAAAAAGTTTGGTCTAACCCCAGAGCAGTATAGGCTTAAGTTTAGGGACACCCAAAAGACAAGCACCCAGTCCTGGGTGGACTTTGTGGACATTTCAGTGAAAGCACTGGAGGGCTGGATACAGGGCAACAGGGTAAGTACCTTTGAGGGGCTGTACAATTTGATTATGAGGGAGCACCTTCTAACTAATTGTGTCCAAGAGAGGCTCCGCCAGTATCTAGTAGACTCTAGGTTGACCAACCCCAGAGAGCTGGGGGAGGCAGCAGATGACTGGTTAAGAACTAGAGTTAACCAGAGACCCCCAGGGGGTGATCAGAAAAAGGGAGGACATGGTTCTTCTCAGGGGAAGAACCAGGGGAAAGATGACAAAAAACCCAAAGAGTCCTCACAAGAGTCCCCCAAAACTTCTCAGGGAGGGGGAGCCCCGAGCCAATTCACTTCTAAAGGGAAAGGGTATCAGGGAAAGAATTTTGATCCTGCTAAAGCAGGAAGGTTTCAGGAGCTTGCTAAGGCCGGCAAGTGTTTTGACTGTTATCAGCCAGGACATAAAAGAGGAGATGCTATCTGCACCAAGAAGCCCCCCACTGGTGGGCAATCCCAGGGGATTGCTAGTGTAGGGTTGGGGGTGGAAGTTGGCCCAGGGGTGGAATCAGGGTACACTGAAGTCACCTTAGTATCCGTGGGTGGGGTGGACATTGCAACTATGGCCACCTTACCTCCCATCATGCAGAGGTATAGGCAGAGGCCTAAAGTCAATGGGACTGAAGTGGAAGCTCTGAGAGATACAGGAGCCAGTGTGACAATGGTCACAGAAAAGCTGGTTTCTCAGAGCAGGTCTTACCTGGTGTCTTCCACCAGGTGACTTATGCAGATAGCAGAACCAAACTCCATCCCATGGCTATGGTGAGTCTGGAATGGGGAGGTGTGACTGGCCCTAAAAAAGTAGCTGTAGCTCCTGCCCTCCCAGTAGAGTGTCTACTGGGAAATGATCTTGAAGCATCTGAATGGTCAGAAGTGGAGAGAAGGTTCCATGCAAAGATGCTGGATCTCCCTGAATGGTTGTGTGCTGTGACCAGGTCACAGGCAGCACAACAGGGAAATGCTGGACACTTGGACCCTGGAACAATGGGCCAAGCCTCCAAGAAGAAGAGAAAGGGCACTGGGTCTGGCTTACCAGCCCCAACAAGTACAGAGGGTCAGGAAAAATCCAACCCTGAGGGGGAGGATCTGAACTCTGAGGGAGGGACACCTTCCCTGCAAACTCTGCCTGACTTGGCAGAACTGCAAGGGGCAGGTGGGCCCACCAGAGAAGATTTGTGCCAGGGACAAAGAGAGTGTCCCACTCTTGAGGGCCTGAGGCAGACTGATGCCAGGCAAGAACAAGGGGATACCAGTGGTACCCACAAGGTTTACTGGGAGGATGGAGTTCTCTACACTGAGGCTAGGACCCTCAAAGAAGGGGCTACTAGGAGAGTAGTGGTCCCCCAAAAGTATAGAGAATTCCTCCTTACCTTAAGCCATGATATCCCCTTAGCTGGTCATTTGGGACAGACCAAGACCTGGAACAGGCTGGTCAACCATTTTTTTTGGCCAGAAATGTCAGAAAAAGTCAGGGAGTTTTGCAGCTCCTGTGTCACCTGTCAAGCCAGTGGCAAGACAGGGGGCAAGCCAAAGGCTCCCTTAATTCCACTGCCAGTGGTTGGGACTCCCTTTGAGAGGGTGGGGATTGACATTGTTGGTCCCCTAGACCCACCAACTGCTTCAGGTAACAGGTACATTGTGGTGGTAGTGGACCATGCCACCAGGTACCCTGAGGCAATACCCCTCCGGACAATCACTGCACCCACAGTGGCTAGGGCCCTACTTGGTGTGTTCACCAGAGTGGGATTCCCAAAGGAGGTGGTCTCAGATAGGGGCACAAACTTTATGTCAGCCTATCTGAAAGCCATGTGGGAGGAGTGTGGTGTTACTTATAAGTTCAGCACACCCTACCATCCACAGACCAATGGTCTAGTGGAAAGATTCAATAAGACCCTGAAGGGCATGATCATGGGTTTGTCTGACAAACTCAGGAGGAGATGGGATGTCCTCCTCCCATGCCTGCTGTTTGCCTACAGGGAGGTGCCACAGAAGGGGGTTGGATTCAGCCCCTTTGAGTTACTGTTTGGGCACCCTGTAAGAGGCCCATTGTGCTTGGTGAGAGAGTCTTGGGAAAAGCCTCTCAAGGAAGCCAAGGAGAATGTGCTGGATTATGTACTAGGCCTGCGGTCTCGCATGGCTGAGTATATGAAGAAGGCAAGCAGGAACCTGGAGGCCAGTCAGGAGCTCATGAAGCTCTGGCATGATCAAAAGGCTACCATGCCTGAGTATCACCCAGGACAGCTGGTGTGGGTTTTGGAGCCCATGGCTCCTAGGGCACTACAGGCCAAATGGACTGGGCCCTATCCAATCCTAGAAAAAAAAGGTGAGGTCACCTACTTGGTGGACCTTGGCACCCCCAGGAATCCTCACAGGATCCTGCATGTTAATAGGATGAAACCCCACCAGGACAGGGCAGACATGACCATGCTGATGGTCACTGATGAAGGGAAGGAGGAGGAGGGTGAACCTCTGCCAGACCTCCTGTCCTCAAAGGAAAAAGATGGGTCAGTGGAGGGAGTGGTACTCTCTCCCAAACTGACAGATCAGCAACAACAAGACTGTAAGCAAGTCTTGGGACAGTTTGCTAGTCTGTTCTCCCTGACCCCTGGACTCACCAATTGGTGTGTCCATGATGTTGACACTGGTGACAGCTTGCCTGTCAAGAACAAGCTGTACAGGCTGTCTGACCAGGTCAAGGCCAACATCAAAGCTGAAGTGGCTAAGATGTTGGATCTGAAGGTAATTGAGCACTCTGATAGTCCTTGGTCCAGTCCAGTGGTACTGGTGCCCAAAGCTAGTCCCCAAGGTGGGAAGAAAGAATTAAGATTCTGTGTGGACTACAGAGGTCTAAATGCAGTCACTAGGACTGATGCTCACCCCATACCTAGAGCTGATGAGCTCATTGACAGGTTGGGGGCTGCCAAATTCCTGAGCACATTTGATCTGACCTCAGGATATTGGCAGATTGCCTTAAGTCCAAGAGCCAAGGAGAGGTCAGCATTTTCCACACCAGAGGGCCACTTTCAGTTCAAGGTGATGCCCTTTGGGATGAAAAATGCTCCTGCCACCTTCCAACGGTTGGTGAATAGAGTCCTATCTGGGTTGGAATCTTTTAGTGCAGCTTATCTAGATGATATAGCTGTATTTAGTTCCACCTGGAGGGACCACCTGGTCCACCTGAAGGAAGTGCTTCAGGCCCTGCTTCAAGCAGGCCTGACTATCAAGGCAAGCAAGTGCCAGATAGGGCAAAGTTCTGTTGTGTACCTGGGCCACCTTGTTGGTGGAGGCCATGTACAACCTCTCCAGCCCAAGATCCAGACTATCCTGGATTGGGAGGCTCCAAAAACCCAGACTCAGGTCAGGGCCTTTCTTGGCCTGACTGGGTATTACAGGAGGTTTGTTCAGAATTTTGGGACCATAGTGGCCCCTCTGACTGAGCTTACCTCCAAGAAACAACCCAAGAAGGTCATTTGGACCCCAGAGTGTCAAAAAGCTTTTGACACCCTAAAACAGGCTATGTGTTCAGCACCAGTGTTACTGGCCCCTGACTATAGCAAGGAGTTTGTAGTGCAAACAGATGCTTCAGAGGAAGGGATTGGGGCAGTGTTAGCACAAGTTAATGAAGAGGGCCATGATCACCCAGTTGCCTTCATCAGCAGGCGACTACTCCCCAGAGAGAAGAAATGGAGTGCCATTGAGAGGGAGGCCTTTGCTGTGGTTTGGTCCCTGAAGAAGTTGAGGCCTTACTTGTTTGGCACTCACTTCCGTGTACAAACTGACCACAGACCTCTCAGATGGTTGATGCAGATGAGGGGGGAGAACCCAAAACTGTTAAGGTGGTCCATTTCCCTACAGGGGATGGACTTCACAGTGGAGCACAGACCTGGGACTGCTCATGCCAATGCAGATGGCCTTTCCAGGTTTTTCCACTTAGCTGATGAGGACTACCAGGGTGTAGGTTAGTACCCATCACCTTTCATCTGGGGGGGGGCAGTGTAGGAAAGTCCTTTTTTTTTGCCTGATCACCCCCACTCTTTCTGGATAGGTACTGGTGGTTACTGACTCTTGGCTGTGCCCTGGGTACTGCTTACCAGTCCCAGGGCCAGTGCTCTGTGTAAAATGGATATGCAAATTAGGCTAATTATAATTGGCTAAGTTAACCTACCTATAAGTCCCTAGTATATGGTAGGGCATGTAGGTTTAGGGACCACAGCATAGGTGGTGCACACCTAGGTGCATTGCTGAGGTGCCCAGTGTCATTTTAAAAGCAAGCCTGCCTTGCTGGCTGCTTTTAAATTAAAGTTATATGCAAATTCGACTTTGGAATTAAAGTTACTTCCAAAGTTTTAAACTACCTTATTTTTACATATAAGTCACCCCTAAGGTGTGCCCTATGTGCCCCTAGGGCTGGGTGCCATGTAACTATAAGCAGGGACTTTATAAAAATAGATTTATAAGCCCTGGTGAGGTAAAAACAGCCAAATTCGTTTTTCCCTCATTGAAGTAAATGGCCTTCATAGGCTAGAATGGGCAGACTTTATTTTTAATTTTAAAGTCTCCTTAAATGTTACATACCAAGAATTTGGTATCAAATTGATTGTTATAATAAATCCCACAACTTCCAGTTGTTGGATTTAATATAACTAGTGCAGGTAAAAAGTTTAGACTTTACCTAAAAAGTTGCCAATTTCAGCTCTGCATTGTTTTTGCTGCTGTGCTCTGATTGGCCAGCCTGCAGCAGCTTCTGCCAGGCCACTTTTATGAGGTGTGAAGTGGCCTGGCTTTACACAAAGGAATGTGCTTGGGGGAGAGAATCTCCCCTCAGCAGATGGGGAAGCAGGAAGGGGGAGGGCTGCCAAACTGGTCTTCAAAGGCAGAGAAGGACATCTGGAGCACCCAGCAACACCCCCACATCCTGCAACCCCAGACAGCTAGGTGCCCCCTTGATTAGATTAGGAGAGGGCAGGAGAGGGGTGTGTTTATGATTTTTAGCCACACCAGTGGGTGGGCTCAGCCAGATCTCTCCTCCAAAAATCAGATTCATCCATTTTGGATTTTTAGAGACTATTGCCTTCTGGGATGGATTTTTGCCACACTTCCCAGGAAGTGGTCATCACAGGGGAACGACCCTGTCCCTGATTGGAGGACCAGGGCCCCCCTGCTTTTCACCCAGGAGCAAGGATAAAACTGGCAGACCTCCGCCCACGCCTCAGATCCCCACCAAATTTCAAGAAGAAAGAACTACAAGGAGAAGAAGGACTGCCCTGCTGGACCCCTGGCCTGCACCTGGACCCTGCACTCAGAAAGACTGCACCAGCTGCACACTTGGGCTTCACCACAAGAAGGACTTTGCCTGGCTTCCACTGGTTCAAGGAGGGACTCCCTGTTTGCTACAGGTGAAAAATTGCTAACCAGAGTCCCCTGCACCAACTCCTGAAAAAGTGACCAGCTGACCACTGTCCAGTGGCCAAAAAGGAGTTTGCGCCAGGTGCACTCTGGGAGTTGAAGTCCGCACTTCCCAAGGACCATCACAGAACTTCTGGACCCTTGGGGTGAGCTGTGGACCCCAAAAGAACCTTAAAAGAACATCTGGGTGAAGCCCCAGAAGTTTGGAAAAGATTGGAGAAATTTTGGAAAAAAGCTCCATAAAGTGACCGACCCGACGCGGAAATTCTAGCCGGCTTGCCTCAACCGCAACCCGGCCTGACTTCGTGGTTCGTCCCGGTAAAGAAAAACATCCGAAAAAACGACTAAGTCCGAACGTAAAAAGTTGACCGGGACCTTCCAGCCATCGTATCCGAGAAGGGCTCCACGGACGTCGGATCAAGATCCAGGTTTACCCCGGTCGAAGGATTTTCATCTCGAAAAAACGACTAAGTCCGAAGGTAAAAATCACCACCGAGGAAACCGACTTCGCGTATCCGGACAAGGGCTCCAGAAGGTCGGATCCAACTGGCAGGTTCGTCCCGGGGAAGAAAAACATCGAAAAAGAGACTAAGTCAGAAGGTAACTTTTTAACCGAGGCCTCCCGCGACTTGTAGCCGAGCAGGGCTCCATCGCGGTCGGCCTGAAAGTTTGACTTTGCCCCGGTCCTGGTGCAACCAGATGACCCGATTGGCGCTTTTCGTTTCTGAGCGCTAGAAAATAATAATACTTTAAAAATTCATATCTCCGGTTCCCCTGAACCGATTTTAATCGTTTTTGTGTCATTTTAAAGATAAAAATATAAGCTATTTTTATAAATTGGTTTTGGATTTTTAAACTGTTTCCTGTGTTTTATTTAATTACTGTTTTGTGATATTTGAATGCTTTACACTTTGTCTCCTAAGTTAAGCCTTGACGCTCGATGCTAAGCTACCAAGGGTAGAGCTGGATTAATTTACTGAGACCTAACTGTACTTTTGTGGAGGTTTGTGGCTTGTTGCTAGGTGTAGGTACCTACCTGCCCTACCAATAACCCATTTTCCAACATAAGCATAGTGGGATACATCAACGTCTGGAACGTGGGGAATTTGGAGACGGATACCTCCTAGGTAGAGCTACAGACAACTTGCAGACATACACACAGGTCACTGGCCACACCAACCAGGACTTCCTAACAGTATACTTTTTGTGCCCAACAGGTAACAGTGCATATGCTCTAAGGCCATGGATCATGACTCCGTTTTTAACACCCAGCAATGAATGTGAGAGGCGATACAACAATGCACATAAGAGGACCAGGAACCTTATCGAGCGCACCTTTGGACTCCTGAAAGCAAGATTCAGATGCCTCCACCGCAGTGGAGGTGCCCTCCAGTATACCCCCATTACAGCATTCAAAATTGTGGTCGCATGCGCCATCCTCCACAACTTAGCCACCCGACGTGGGCTATCTCTCACCCCTGCAGACCCAGATCCTGATGATGAAGAGCAAGAGCAACCACATCGCCATCATGGGGATCGGAGTGTAGCTAATCAAGGCAGACTGAGACGGGAACACATCGCAAGCCAATACTTTGGAAGGTACGTGTCAACTCCAACCATACTCACCTATTGACCAAAAACACCATTTGTTAAGTGGAACAAAAAAACTATTTAATTAGTGCAGAAATAGAACTATATACAAGTAATGAATGTTCATGGGCATGAAAATGCAAACCAGGCATGTGGCACATTGACGTCATGTGCCACTTCAACAGGACCAGGGTAATCTCTATGTCCTTCTGTGCCTCCTGCCAGCCTGGCTGGTCCCTGGTGCTTCTGCTGTGCTCTGCCTGGTACTCCTGAGCACCCTATTGTCAGTGGCAGAGACACTGCTCACTGTAGAGCCCTCCTCACTGTCCTGGGGTGTTTCCCCTGTGCCCCTGGACAGATGCCATGCCTCCATTAAGTCTATGACGTGGGTGAGACGTCCCAGGCCCCTAGTCACATCCCCTGCGAAATGGCCCATTTCGACCTGGAGGCCAACGGTCCTCCTCGACAGGCCATTGGTGTTCATCGCCAGCCTGCTGATGGATGTGGCCATCCTGTCTAGTCTTTGCAGGAGCTGACGGTCCCTGCGCCGCCCACCCTCGGCCTGGGCCAGTAGTCCTGCCGCCAGTTCCCTCATGGCTAGGGCAAGGTCCCCAGTGTTTGTCACTATCATGTCCATCCTGGAGTTCAGTTGCTGCATGCTGGCCTCGTTAGTGCGCACGAAGCGGTGCAGCACACCACTAATCCTCCCTAAAATGTTATTTTGTAGGCGCTGACCACGCAGCAGCTGTGCCTCACTGGTGCTGGGAGGTAGATGGTTGGATGCAGACTGCAGCCCTGATGTCCTGGACCTGCGTCGCCTGCGCAGCGGTGGCTGCCCTGTGTGTTCCAATGTCTCACTCCTGCCTGTTGCTTGCGCAGCCTCTTGGGACACAGTTGCAGCAGGTGTGGATACTGCAGGGATGATGTTGGCCGTGCAGGTGGGAGTGCTGGCGGGTCCTGAGGTGTCCTCATGGGGCTGGCTGATTTGAGTTGTGGTGGTGTCTTGTGGGAGACCTGTGGGACAAGGGGAACAGACTGTCAGTGTCTACTATCTGTTGCACACTTCCTAATAAACAATTGCCTATGAACTGCCTACTTGACTACATTTCCCATAATGCATCATTCTGGTGTTTGCTACCCTGAAATGGAGCTATCTTGGTTGAGCATGCCCCTGTGTACATGGTGGGTGGGGGTATGGCATTGATAGGGGTACAGGCATGTCACATGGTACTCACCGGTTGATGTGCTGGGCTCTGAGGTGTCCAGGTCCCCAAATCCTGATACTGCCTCCTGCTCCAGGGTTTCCTCCACCCTTTCTTCCAGGGGTGTGGGTGGTGGCACTGACGATGGTCCCCCTCCTGTGCCTCTCATCTCCCGGAGCCTTTCAGCCACCCTCTGCTTGGTCCGGGAGCGGAGGTCATACCACCTTTTTTGATGTCATCAATACTCCTGTGGCTCACCCCCAGGGAATTGATTTTGTCCTGGATGTCCTGCCACAGCTGTCTCTTGGTGGCTTCTGGCACATTTAGGGCTGCCTTCCCAAATAATCCATCATAGTGCTGACAGCATTCGTCTGTCAGCACCTCCAGCTCCCTCTCTGAGAACTTCGGTTTTCTCTTCCTTGGAGTTCCTTCCATGGCAGCTGCTGTTTCTCCTGTGTGCAGTTCAGCAGTTATAAAAGAGTGTGGTCCTCCCTCCTCCCAGGTGTATTAGTAAACTTCCTGGCTGTGATGTCATCATCATGTGCCAGGAAGTGTTTCCAGAGTGTTCTGGAGTGGTTTCTGGAGTGTTCTGCAGCACCTGTAAGCAATTAACAAGCTAATCGCAATTTGCGACACCCACTCGCAAATTACGAGTTCGTTTTTTGCACTGTCGCAAAAAGCGACCTCGCAATCGGCGGACTCGCTCACTGCGTTGCGACTCCGGGTGCGAGTCGCTATTTCGGCCCTGTTATTTTACCTGCATTTCGATTAGCGACTCGCATTTTGCGACTCGCATCAACTCGCAAATTGCGAGTCGCAATTTTTTTGTTTCCTACATCTGGCCCAAGATTACACAATTTACAGCAAACTACAGTTTCACTTAAAAAAAAACACCTTTGTTTTTGTACATTTTGGCTGAGTGAGTGAAAACTCCAGCGCCTTACTACAGAGCATTATGTGGTTCACATGAAGAAGCAATAGGGCAATGCAGTCCAAGAGCAAAAACAAGGTGATTGATGGAATGCTTGAATTAATTTCAGCCACTGGCGATTGCTTGGGCTGCATCCCAATCTATTATTTTTTAGCTAACTGTGCTATCTCAGTTTGGACTGAGCTATATGCGGATCGGGATCTGTCCATCCCAAACTGCCAGGCCAGGTCCTCCCTGAACTGGAACACAAGCAACATAGGATCGAATTTGCAATAGTTAAGGCTCTTCAGCCAGGTATAGCTTGGTTCTAGTGGCACATTGAGCCCAGGACGCATGTGGCGTCCGACTTGGAACATACATTGGATCATACCAACCTCTGGGGGATGGAGGATTTTCTCTTGGGGTTGTCCCCTTCCCCCTAACTGCCCAAGGTGGATGCCAGATTCTTGCATTTGTCATTGGTGCTGGCCACACAGGCGCAAGCCATGCACTGGAAATCCCTGGATGGGCCACCACATTGCAGGTGGCAGCCTGAGGTGAAGCACTGGGCTAGAGCAGAGGAAAAAGCATTGACGGGGAGGGGAATAGGGGTCTCTGGAGGTGCCCAATAACTGATGATTGGCTGTCTTGTCGCGTGGGCTCTCATTATCCCAAATGAGACTACTGGATTTCTAGGTAGCAGGATCGTTCACGGTGCGGGGGACTTAGTCTGACCCACTTGGAAGGACCTCTGTCACCCTAAATCCGTTTTTGCTCCGGCTAACTAGCAGTCCCTCATCTCTCCCAAGGGGAAGGGATGATTTGGCAGCAGAGCGCATGACATCTTAGAACTTCTCAGGGAAGTCGTGGTCACTCAGATCCAAACCAGCTCTCACATTTACAGTATGATCTCATATACAAATGACAAAGGCAGTTTGAGTTTTATAGATTGTTTTAATAGAACAACTGCATTTTAGATATTAAGGCTTGAGCTGCAATAACCAGACCATACAACACAGTAGGATTGAAATAGTCACGAGGAGAGTGAAACATAAGAATAACGCTATCATGGTGTTAATAATTTCTACTCTCTCTCAGCTAGTTCTATTTCGAGCACAGCATGTTAAGCTTCTAACTTGCCTTTCAGATTCCCTGGGAAGCCATAACCCCTCATACCTGAGCAAAGGCCTGTGATCTGGTTCAGCATCTGCAACGAGGCAGTCAGCGTCTAGTTGTGGTTCCCTGGTCGGAATCTCCCTCTCTCATGTATTGGGACAAGGAAGTGTTTTTATAACTAACATGTCAGTGTGATCACAAAATGTCCCTACGCAAGAATGCCAAAGACTAAACTCCTACCACGTCTATTGGCAATGTACCAGACTGTATCCTTGACTAAAGCACAGAGTGAACAAGAATGTGTTATAGAGGACTCCAGTGCTGAAGTAGGCTAAACAGTGTGATATAAAAAATAAAACAAGACCGTAGAACTGGTTATTTGAAAAATAACAGTACGAAGCCGAATAAAAAGTATTTAGAGCAAAGTGCACAGAGGCTCTAAGCTGCGAGCAAAGGAATAAAATACATCCAGAGCAAAGTGCACAAAGGCCTAAAAGCCTGAAGCTAACACGCAACGGATACATAAAACTGAACACACTACAGTCTCTCCTGACTGCTTTTATGGAGAGGGCATGGGAGGTTCAAAAGCATGTCCCAGGGAATGATGGCCAAGTGTAAAAAAATCCTTACTGTGAACATGTTATTCATAGATTTCTGGGGTCCTCAGGGGGAGATACTCACCTCCGCGAGTGAGGAAGATGAATTGTTTGACATTAATCTGGGCACACGGATTCTCTAAACTGATTGCCTAATGATTTTCTGTGAAGGGTGAGGCAGTTTAGTAAACAGTTGTAGACCAGGGGTCTCCAACCTTTTGCGTAAGAAGAGCTACTTATGTTCTATGAAAATCATCATGAGCTACTACTATCATTGGTGTTTTTTCTATAGAAACGTTTTATAGCAATTTAAAGTAGCGACAACAAAACTAATGCCATGCACAGTTCCAGTTTCACAGCACATTGTATCACATTCATTTCACAATCATGAATTAAGTACAAACTCCATCCTACCCACTTTGCTACAAATCGACCCATTGGTATTATCTGTTCATTAGGCCATGATAGTCCCACAACTTTTTCCAAAATTTGCCATATTTGCGGGGGCAACCTCAGACCTGATATAGGGTTTCTTCTAACTTGATGTGCCAGTTCATGCTCCAGGTCCAAGCCGTAATCGAAGGTGCCGTGGGGGAAATCTAGCCACAGCAATGTCTTTCTTGGCTATGAGCATGTCGATCCCAATCATTATTATTGGTGTTGTAGCAGTGATCACATCAGACAAGATTACATTAGTTGCAACGTGCATGGTTGCCAGGGCTAATGTAAAGAAAGGCTTTGTCAGTTTGGAATGCCTTTATGTGGGCAATATATGCCTGCACAGCTGCAGTGTGTCTGGTGTGAAGGTATTATTATTAGTAATACGTTTCCTTACATGTTTTATCACTTGAAAATCAGCTTTATATATTTTGGTAATTCACCCATTTTTCTTCATACAGCTTTTGAGTTCCACAAACACATTTTCACCTTGAAAAATTGTTTGGCATACATATATTAATTCAACCAAGCAAAAGGCTCCCATTTAGTAGGCTGGGATGCACACAGGAGTGCTACTTACAGGTTTCAGGAGAGTTCCTAGTAGCTCACGAGCTACTCATTGGAAAAGCCTGTTTGCAACAGACCAGCTGCGTGAAGTGCTGAAAGACTAGTGGCTACAGTGCACCACTGTTGCACATTTAGATTTCTGCTATCCATTCCTATAATAGCGAAAAGTATGTGCATTGACTGTTACCATTGGTACTATACATGTGCCAGCAGATTTGTGGTTATGTGTTACCTACAAGCTTCACTAAATAAAATTTAAAAAGAAAAGAAAAAAAACACAAATCTAAAGAAAATCCGATAATCATTCAAAACCTGATGTAAAAGTGTTGATAAAAATAAAAGCTCACTTGAAGACTGAAAAATAGAAATAGAGTTGACTTTTGTAATGGAGAGCCTCCAAAATGTTCTAAAAGAAATAGCCTCCTCAGCTAAACTTGTATGAAAAAACAATGAAAACCAGGAGAAAAAATGTTTCAAAAACTTGCTCCAATTAAAAAACAAAAAGCTGCGAAAAGGGTGCCTGTACTTTACGGGATGCCACTGAAACTCTCTTTCCTAAAAATAAAATGCACCTTTCATCTCTACTTTGTCTTGAAATGCATTTTGTACAAATGGTACTGGTTTTAAAACAAAACACTTCCCAATTATTGCCTTTAACACATGAAAACTCTTAAATATATTTTACATGCGTGTAAGACCTAAAAGTACTTATTAAAAAAAGTAGTGTGTGTTTCTTGGCAATAACAGGCTTTTGTACTGGACGGTGATGCTCCAATTCTTGCGGAAATAGAAATTGAACATGGTGTACAACTTGTATTGTAAGATAAGTGGTGTGCTAATTGAAACTGGAAAGTAAAAACCTTTTTCCCAGCTTTATTCTGAGTCCGTCCATTGTAAATATGGAATGGTGGCAATTAAGATGTATCACATTTTTAATAGTGTTCAATGTATAAAATTATGTTCAAAATGCACTTTTTTTATATCAAAATAATCTATACATAATATGTTTATATGTAGATAAACAATGTTACAATATGTAAACAAATGTAAGCTATTACTACTATTATTAAAGGTATGGAGCAAGAAGAAAACTGCTTTTAATTGATTATTTTTAACTGACTGTTCAAGGTTAAATAAGGCCCTAAGGATTCCATGGCTATTATAATTCAACAAAGCCAGCTTTACTTTGAACTTCCTGCACTTTTTTGTGAAAACTGATGGACATATTTACAAGAAATGATGCATCGCTGCTTTGCAGCAGCCATGTGTGCAAATAACGGGCTTCAGTATGACACAATCATACTCCACTGATTCGTTACATTTACAACACGGTGCACCATGGCGTAAGGATCCTAACTGCGTCAAACAAAAGTTATGCATCCAAGTGCGTCATGCCATTACGAAATTTGATGCTTCTGCTGCAAAAGTGATGCAAGGCTGACTTGTGGCATGTAAAGTAGCGCTAATCTGCCCTACTTTAATTCTGAGTGCGGAATTCATTAAAAAAGTACAAAAAATGACACATCTTGTAAAAAATAGCACACTTTACAGCAGGTAGCTCTATATCAGGGAGCAGACAACAGAAGTAAGGACAACAACCTCAGCACCAGCCAGGATGTCGGGACAGACTCACTAAGGGCCAGCGATGTGACCAGAACTTCGATGCACAGAACTACTGGATCGACGCAAGCAGACTCCCTGAGAGGAATTGACGTAGCGCCTGCCGTTCTGAAGAAAATTCCACACATCGGCCACCGGAATCGATGCAGCCCCTGTGACTTGGCTCCACAAGCCCAGGATTCCACGCATTGTCCCTGGGGAGACTGAAAAACCTGCAACCCGAAGAGGATTCAAGTCTGTGCGCCAGAAATTGACACAACATCTTCCCGGATGGAAAATAGCGATGCAAGTCCGTATGCGAAGGGACGAATCCAACACACACTTACCGTTTTCCACGCATCTCCTCCTCTGCGGTCCAGAGCATGGAGCAGAGGGATGAACAACTGCCCTGTCAAAGTGCCACCAGCAAGGTTGCCAAACGGCTGAGGTGATCTGAAGCATCCTGAAGTCCATGGAGTGGAAGCAGGACATATACACAGCAGCAATGAGTGCCTACACCCATAACATTGGTGTTGTGCTGGCAAATCAGCAGGCCCTTCTTAGTGCAGTGCTGCCTCACTTGTTGTCACAGAGAAATGCTGCTGCAGATATGGGATCCACATCTTCAGTCCCTGATGTGTGTGTACCTCTGTTGCCTTAGGCATGGACAACACCCTCTTCAAGGGAGCCACCATGCACATCAGAGGAGGAAGATGTGGACTTTCACCATAAAACTGGCCAGTAGCACTTCTCTGTGTCAAAGGACCAGTTTCTTCTTTGCCCAGTGCTGAGGACCATGCCCATGTTACTGTCTTCAGTTTGCTGCCCCACCTGTTGATTTCACCCATTTGTGAACTGTGGACGTGGCCCATCTTCCCTACTCTTAATTTGCTTCTCCTCTTCCTCATAGAAACACTGATCTCCTCACATGTCTCATGAAATACAACCCCCATGGACTCTGTCTAACATTCTATGGCTCAAAAAACTGTTGCAGAAAGAACTGTGCCTGTGATCCTAAATATTCGTGCACATGTAAATAAATGTACTGAGTGCAATCTCTGTGTTGTATGTCTATTAGTGCCTATAGTATGTAGACAACGGTAGTTGTTGTGACTCAAAGACAGCAACTACTACCCAAAGGGACATGTATGTCATAGAGCCATGGACAAAGCTATGCTACACAGGCAGAGGGAAATATATTTGGTGAACCTATGTGTAGCAAGACTAGCAAGTAGTCACTCAAGGTCACAAGCATGAAGTGCAACACGTAGTATTCAGTCAATGTTAATGATGAATGATGTCACAGACATGGTGGGGCGCACATTCATGGATACTAGCCAGCAAACAACACTGCAGTGACAAGCAAATGATGCCAGGGTGAGTGGGTAAGTGACTGGCATCAGTGTGTGAACCAAAACCACACCGAATACTAACAATAGTTTGACATGAGCAAACAACTCATAAATGTCGCACCACTCCCACACACACTGTAACAGTATTGGAATACCTACTTTGCTAATTGTGGACATTCACAGCAGGTGTGCCACTTACATTATCGAGTCATGTGTGAGGATTTCTTATGTCAATCCATTGCATGCCTCACTGGATCCGGTCTGTAGGTATTCCACCTAGTCACATATAGAAACAAACACTGCGTGGAAAACCCATTGCATGTGTCTATCACCACTTAACAATATATGTCAACTACTAAACGGTTCATCAGAAAGCAGTTGTTAAAGTAACACACATTTTATTAACATCTAAAACAACATTTAAAATATCAAATTAACTACCATAACTCATTTTACCTATCCTAATTTAAATAATCCTAAACTAACCTAACCTATCTGACCTACAGTAATTTATCTTAAAACTAGTTTAATCTAACTACACTCATCTAATCCTACACATACACCACACCAGACATGTTACACATCAGCCACCCACCCCACTTAAGATATATTCACACATCAACAACATACACTACTCCTATATACAAACTAACTATACATTTCAATCAATCAATATATCTTTATTCTGCTGTAGAAATAACCATAAAACACATAAAATACAATATATGCAGTGCATAAAATCAGTAAAAGAGACATTTTATGAATGACAATATAAAACCAATTTAAGTTAAGAACAACAAAGTGTACATGTGACCTTAAAACAGAGCAATTCCCCAATAGCCGCAATACAATTAGTCAGCTCTGGAACGCCTTCATCTCAGGGCAGCACATAAAAAACAGGAAACAGCAGACATAATACTTTCATTTGATAATAACTGCACAAACCCAAGGGGTGGGAGAGCATGGGTTTCAGTAAGGGGATGATAAACATTTTACTTGGGACACTAAAACTAAAATATGTACATAAAAGTACAAACTGCAGAGTATCCTGTGGAGACCTTATGTCGAAGCCACAATGTTACAGCATAAGAACATATATTTGGGGTGCCAGAAAGAAGTGTAGCAAGTTACACCTGAACCTTGTCAGAAGAAACCAGTCCTTCACATTAATTACAAGGCTTAAATATAGCCCCATGCCTGGGACAGATTTCAACAATATAATCCCCGCACCACTGGCTTCCTCAGTTCAGTGGTTTCCCGCTTCAGTGAAGCCCATTCCAAAAACAAATCCCTCACCCCCTTAATCTTTAAACAGCACAGGGATTGGGGATTAGAAAATACATTCTCCATCCCCAGACTGACAAATTCTGGCCTTAGATTGGCAATCCAGGGGATTTTAATACATGATTGAGAAATAAAAAATCTGAGAGGATCTGCCAGTGTAACTGGGAATCTGTACCGGTTTAGATCTTGTGGTAGCAAAGCAGGGGTCGAAGGGTGGCTAGGTCTCCAATACCGCCTATGCCAAGCTCATTGTGGATAGAGAAATCTGGGGTGATACTAGGGACCTGCAAGATATGTCTGAGAAACCTATTCTTTCCTACCTGAATCTTGTCAATATTTGTGTATCCCCAGGCCTCACAGCCATACATGGCCCTAGGAGCACATTTAACCTGGTAAAGTTTGACAAGGGTGTTCGGGTGCCAAGATCCCTCCCTCTGAGCAAAACCTACAATGGTACCCGTAGCCTTGATGTGTTTGTCCCCCAACCCTCTATCGGGGGCTTCCAGCTTTTGTTTATATTAAACAACACCCCTCGATATGAAAAAAACTGAACTTTAGGTGGTGTATACTTTCTCACCTGGAAGGTTTTTGAGCTAGTGGACTGGGGGCCAATGACCATAATGTATGATTTTGTAAAATGGACTGCCAGGTTATTTATAAAAGCATCAAGCTGATCCACTAATATCTGTTGGCGCCTTGCGGTTCGAGCCATAAAAACGGCATTGTGCGCATATAGTAAGACTGGAAGGGGGCTGGTACCCACCCTTGGGCAGTCAGCCTGCACAGCAAAAGGCAATTTCTTCAGCCCATCTATATAAAGAGTGAACAGGTATGGGGAAAGAAAGTATCCCTGATGCACTCCCTCAGTGGTGCCAAATTGTTCGCCCAGTCCAACCCCTGCTAATGTCAAATCAAAGCTGTGGTGATAGCATGCAAATCTGACAGGTGGTTACAATATCTGGGTCAACCCCCATCACAAGAAGCAGCTTCCATAGCTTCATGCAATTGATCCTATCAAAGGCTGACATGGGGTCTGTCAAAGCTAAGTAAAGTGAATAAGGGTGGGCAACAGTGTACCTGTTTATGATTAAAAACTGAATTAAACAGTGATCTGTGGTTAATTTGCCCAGCTACAGCCATATTGCACCTCTGTAAAGATGTCATTTGTATCTACTGACAACATAAGCTGATTTGAAAGGACTCCCAAGGACCTGCACCACTGTATCCATCAAAGATATTGGTTGGTAGCACATGGGGTTATCCTTGCTCCCCCTTTTTAAAAACAGGGACTATTACAACATTCAACCATGATGGCGGTACACCCTCCCTCACTGCAGTATTTAGTAGTAATGTAAAAACTGGCCTCCAAACCTTATTGTTACCCAATAACAAATCAGGGGAAATACCACCGGCCCTGGGGCCTTCTAACTCAAATGCACCTGGATGCCCTGGGAAACTTCATCCAGGGTGCAAATAACATTTGCTCTTCCCCTGGGTAAGTTACCATCCCCCTTCTCCCCATCAGTAAACCCAAAGTTATAAATCCCTCTAAAGTGAACAACCCATTGATGCTCCAAGATAGGATGGCACAAACCTGAACCCATTACATCACCAAAACTGGGCTTACTTACTACTCTCCAGAACTGGGAATTATCACTGGCTTTTCATACTGAAGCTAGATCCTCCAACTCAGTAATGTGGAGAATGGATTTACGTGTAGTCAAAGCCATCCTATAGCATTTGCGTCAGGAGGATGCAGGCTCCCTGTCTCTTGCCTGCATCAGAACGGCTTTTGAAAGTGGAGATTTCAAACAAATCATGGTCAAACCATTTTGGGTCCTCTGAAATCCCATTGAATGCAGGGCCCCTTAACTTTTCTGAAACCTACTGGGCAAGACCCGAGAATGCTAACAAAATGGCCCCCTCTGAAAACCCCAAATCCAGACAGGTGAATAACTCTCTCCCACACTCTGTGGAGAGAGTGTCACATTAGATTTTTAGACTGTATGAGACACTTTGAGCCTCATGCCATGATCAATGAGGGAGAGCGCACCTAGGGCTCCTAACTGGTGCCTAACAACACCCCCTGACCCTTCAATAGCCAGAGATTAGGGGTTATGATCACTGAAGGGACTACAGACCAATTAAAATTCAGAAATGCACAGAAAGAAGGAGCAGACACAAAAATGTAAATCTGTCATAGACCCAGAGCCCCTCCCCTTGAATGTGGGAATATTCATGGTTTGGCTAAATTTACCAACTTCAAAAATTATTACATTGTAAGTGCTAAGGATCATATTTATTTCCATTCCCTCCTTTGTGTATACCATATGAAGCCCCTCAATCAGCACACACCCAGACTTTGATTTCTCCCGGATTAGGGGGCATACACAGAGATGGCAATTAATATCCTCTACTAATATAAGATTTTTCTGACCAGAACCATGCCCTGCCACAAACTCAAGCTCAGTCTGCAAGCAGGAGAGCTTGGAAGCCCCTCCCTGCCTGACTTTTGTATTATAACAAAATAGGAATACTAGTGGGATAAAACCAGAAACAAATAACTCTAGAAACTGCAGCTTATCTGAGTCCCACTTCAGGTCCTTAACATGACTGGACAACTCTACTGAAACAAATATGATCAGTCCCCCTTTAGCTCCATCTGAAACCGATGCTACTGCCGGGCAAAAATAAGTATGATAGCCTTCCAAGAAGAAACGGTTATGCTCTTCCCTGGTTTCCTTCAAACCGATCACCTGGTATGCCCTAACAAACTTCACCCAACTGCTTTCACTAAACTTGGAAAAAAGTCCTGCTATGTTCCAAGAAAGCACCCTAAGATAATCTGGGCTGCCAGTGGGACTGGTTGCAGAGGGAGTAATAGACATAAAAGGAAAAAGTGGGAAACTAAAGATCATTGAGTCAGTCACAGGTCTCAATTGTACTTAAAGGGGCACATCTATTCCAGAAGGGCAAGTTTGGGGACACCACCTTGGCCTGTAAAGGCTTACTATGCAAGATCGGCCCTATCGGACCCTGGAAAATTGGCTCACCATTTCTGGGTTATAAAAGAAACCATGTAGAAGTTCCTGAATATTGGTGGGTCTCGAAGACCCAAGTGGACCTGAGGTAGTCAATACACATGAAGCAGTGGAGGGTGCATTGAAATTAACCACAACACAATCACTTTCCCACCTCTTTGCGTCAGGCTCTACCAGTTTACTCTCCTAACCATATTAATGTAACCACAGACCTACATCCCCAAATTCGGATGTAGGTTAAACCAATGCACTACTTTATTTCTTGGCTCTGCAAAAGACTCCAAGGATGGATTATTAAATGGGGGAAAGTTTTGCAAAACTACCTCATGTGGGTAGAGTAAACCCCACCTATGGCTTGGAGGGTGGAAGACGGGGTGCTACAAATGGACGAGTCTCTCCAATGGGTACTGAGGAGCCCAAGGGAACAGAGGTCACATCCAACCTAATCCTGGTTGGCTGGGGAACTTGGGATATGGAAACCCTATCATTTGCACATGTTAAGGGTTTCAATGGGAAAGCATGGGCAGTGATGCTAGATGACTCCGATGGTAGGGAGCTGTGGGTCGGATGGGAAGCTACAGAAAGTTGTAGAGGGTCCAAGAGCTGCAACACTCGGGCTTCCATCAATGCCAGTCTCTACATAATTAGGTCAACTTTAGAGGTCAAAAGATCACTGAATTCATACAAATAAGAGTCCAAAAGAGGGTCTGAGAAACACAGTTGCTGAGGAGGGTGTGGGCTTAAAGCTGTCTGCATGCCCACATTTATTAAGGCGCACTTCTATTTTGGAGTGGCCATGCATTACCTTTGTAATGTAGTATATAAGAGTTAAAATGGGACTTGGGTGAGTCTTATACCCCTGTGTGTGGCTTATTGTGTTATTGCCACTTAGAAGAGGAGAGGAAAGTTCTATGGTACAGTCTTGTGTAGTTTTCACAAAGCTAGGTCTAGCTACTCCACAGGGGACCAAAGATATACCAGGGCCCCCGTCAAGCTAGAAGCACATGGCAAAGGAGAAGAAGAGCTTTCCATGGATAATGATAACCTTCTTTCAGCAAGCTCAATCTCGTTTGACAGAAACCCAACAGAAAGGGGCAAGAAACCCTCAATAGTGGAAAAGAGATTGCTGCATTTCTATTCCCCATGATGCACTCAGGTAAAACAAAAAAAGACATAGAAAGGGGAAAATCAGCAAAGATCCCCCACGTTGATACACTGGAAAACTAAAGAAAGCACCTCTTTCTTAAAAGCACTTTCCATACAGTTCTTTACATACAGTCCCAAAAGTTCTCAAGTTCCAGACAAGCGGGCAGTGAGTGAAAGGGCGCTTCAATCCCACCACCTGCCTCAAAAAATTCATTTGTTGCACAGAAGGAGTATACCACAATACTCATGAATAATCAAGATGAGGGGCCCTTCACACCCGGGTTGAGTAGACGCGCCGACAACAAACTGTAAAAACAGGAAAGTCAAGGGGGTGGCCCCACCCCGCCTCTTCCTGGCACTGGTGGGTGCAGGATGGGCCAGCATGTGGTCCAGGCTTTTCCCGGTTGTGACCCATGCACATCCCACACCATAGGATGAGCAAATGCACTTTATAGTGTTGGACAGGTATGTAGGGTTGCTGAGGCCACCTCCTGGATCCCACAGAATGCTGGTTGGTGTAGCTCTTCACAAAATACACCCATACCGCGGGGTGAGCAAAACCACTTTATAGCACTGGGCAGGTGTGCAGGGTTGCTGGGTCTGCCTCCTGAAGCCCACAGAATGCTGGTTGCTGTAGTCCTTCACCAAATACACCTGCTCCATGGGACAGACAAATGCACTTTTAGTGCTGGGCAGGTGTGCAGAGTTGCTTGGGCCACCTCCTGGAGCCCACAGAATGCTGGCTGCTGTAGCCCTACACCAAATACACCTGTGTCACAGGACAAACAATGTATTTTATAGAACTGGGCAGGTGTTCAGGGTTGCTGGGGCCACCTCCTGGAGCCTACAGAATGCTGGTTGCTGTAGTCCTATCAAATACACCTGCATAACGGGACAAGCAAATTCACTTTATAGTGCTGGGCAGGAGTGCAGGGTTGTGGGGCCACCCCCTGGAGCCCACACATTTAAATCTAAACAATTATATGTATTTTTACATTTTTTAAACATTTATAGTTGTTTCTAATTTTTAAAAAACATATAGTAAACATCACCCACCGCATAACAAACTACCCACCCATATCCACACCTAACAAGATAAAAACTATAAAATTTAACACATCTCTAACGCTACACTATCCTAACCTATCTCCATGCAAATGTCTAACCTAACCTACAGTTCAAAGAGTACAAAAGATAGAAATGACATGGGGGTGGGCAGGAATAAAAAAAAAATGTTTAATTTGGGTAGCATCTGGTCCACCACCTGCTGCAAAATATTAATGCCGTACTTTATCATATCTAATTGCTGCTCAACCCCACCTACACAGCATTTCAGTTTGTCAAGGTCATTCCCGGCCAGCAGCTCAAAGGAAGAGGGCTGTCCTAGAGTTGTTGCTTGTGGCTGGGTAAAAGCCACTGTTGGACTAGTAGGGGTGCTGGGTTCAGATCCATCAGACCTACCATGGGGAACATTATTCACTTAGGGCAACAAAAGTAAACAAACCAAATGATGGCCAGAATCCGGAACAAATCTAATATTCACTCCAAGTCACAGATCTGGATTTAATCCATCAACTCTTTTGCTCATCACGCCATCCTAGTCTGGACCCAGCCATATGCAAATCATTCTTGACCCTGTTCCCCATGGAAACAATCCTGCCCGAGCTGCCAGGCCAGCTTCTCCCTGGACCGAAACAAGCATCCTGGGGCTGGTTTTGGGGTATCAACACTCATAAGCCAGGCTAGCCTGAATCCTGTGGTGCAGTGAGCCTAGGACCCATGTCTGGGCATACCTGACGCACTTAGAGCAACAAAAACAAACAAACAAAATGATGGACGGAATGCAGGACAAATCAAACATTCCTCCCCAATCACAGATCTGGGCTTAATCCATCAATTGTTTTGCTCCCCATGCCACCCCATTTTAGACCCAGCCATATGAAAATCAGTCTTGACCCTGTTCCCCATGGGAACAGTCCAGCACAAACTGCTAGGCCAGGTCCTCCCTGGACCAGAAACAAGCATTCAGTGTCCAGTTTTGGGGTATCACCCATCATCAGCCAGGCCAGACATGGGTCCCGGGCTCACTATGTCACTGTTCACAGATGGCACACATGCTCACACAAGCTACTCCCTGGAGTAATTCAATCAGAATAAAATGGTGTAAATACATAGATGGAGGATGGCTAGGTATTCTTCCCTTATGCTGGGCTGTTGGATACACCACCAGTCTTGACACATGTAAATACATGGAAACAGATAGGCTCCGGATGGCACGACTCTGTCCCGAGCAAGATGGTGTCGGCGTAGCGGAGAGGCTCGGAAGCCCCGCCCACCGGAACCAAGCACCGAGCCGCTGCTGCCTCCCCTGTTTCTGAACGCCGTGCTACAGCAGCGAGGAGTTCCCTCGTCAGAAGAACCCCGCTGCCGTTGTGGATAAGGATTTCCCCTGCTCCCTCGCCGGAGAACGCGGGGACGCGGGGGCGCCTGGCTCATCGAACTATTGGGGATTGGAGAGACGCATTAGACGCGGTCAGCACTCAGTGCTCTCAAGGCTGAACCGCGTTTGGAGTAAGGACTCTGAATTGCTACGTGTTCTGCTCCGGTAAGAGGGGAAAACGTGGATGGGCATTGAGTACAGCACAGTGATATATTGTGCTTGTAGCACGAGGTGTTTCCTGAACTTTGTTGCTGTCCCCAGAGGACTTTGGGGAAGAAAAGACTCTATTTCTTTTTTATTCGCATTTAAGAAAAAGAAGGGGCTCAGGGAGACTGGGGTATCTTTGGTCTCCTTGAAATTTGACTATTTTCCGAGGGATGAAGGCGCCAGGCACATGGAGGACGGAATGGCCACTCTCAAAAACTCATAAATAAAAATAAAAAAAGGATTTCACAATTAGTGACTAATCTCTGGCCTTTTTAAAAAAAAAAAAAGAAGGAGAGAGAGAAGGGGGAGTGAAAAATATGCTCTGCAGCACTGAGGTAGCTGTATAAACAGTGAGCATTAATGGTTGACGGTTGTTTCTGACTAGTATTAAAGCACTCTGAATGCAGGATTACGATTATTAATTAATTGTATCAGATTCCCACATTCGACAAAAGCTCTCAGGGAAAACTGCGGAGTGAGGCTAAAATAGTTAAAGTTGCAGGAAGGGGTAATTGGAAAACTGAGAGCCTCAGGTGTGTACGGAGTGCAATGTAATGCAGCTTGGTATCGGTATACCTCCTCATGGCCCTTTAAGGAGTGTTGATAAACGAACAATATCGGAAGTACTAATTGCAGTGGCCGGAGTCACAAGATTTATTAGATTATTATCTTATGCTGTAAAAACAAATATGGCGCCTAAAACCATTCGGAATCTTGGAGATAAGAGTGGGGGGGCTAAGACGACACGTATCGGAAAAGATAAAGGAGAGGCAGCAGGGGCAAATAAACGTCTGACCTCAATAATTGGCAAAGCGGCTGGGAGCAATGTGTCCGGATCATTGAGAGATGCCAAGACGGGTGATAGTAATACCCCCCCATCGGAAACAAGGCCGATAGGCAAAAACCAGTCAACCATTACGGCCTTCCTTGCAAGCGGGGTGCAAAAAAGTCTTCCTGCACATACAACCCCCCCCTTGGAAAGCAAAGTGTTAGGGGTAGAAACCCCTCTTCCATGTGCCGGTATAGAGGCTGAAGACAGTAATAAGGAGATAAGTGAGAAAATACCCAGCCTCTCTGGGCCCAGGCAATCCCAAAGGAGGAGTTGGAGCTTCAAAATAAGGAGGGAGCTGTGAAAGTATCAGGACCCGCATTAGAAAGGGATGATCTAACTGTCCCTCTAGGAAATGGGAAACAATGGGATAAAGTAGTTGGAAAGGATCCCCAACTCACGGACTGGGGCAAAGACTGTAGTGATAAATTCTACTCTTTGACAGAAGAGTCCGATCTCAGCAGTGTTGACCACAGTTTTAGTGAATCAGAAGGGAGTGAGACATCTGAGGCTGACAACAAATCTCCAAGTAATGAACTTACAGTGCGGCAATACCGACAACGGAAAACGGTTAGAATACGCCCTGGTTCTCACGAGGGTGTTGAAAATGCAGCATCTGTGAGTGGCAGGACTTTAAAGTGGGACTTCTCTGGTATTGATTTAATAGATATTCCTACCAGCGGCTCCCAGGGTCTTGATAATGAGAAAACAGAAAATGGGGCCTCTGCTGGCAGCCCTAATAACGCATCTATGAGGGGCACTGAGGCAGGGATCCTGCAGTCAATATATAACTCAATTAAAGAACTGCAAACTGAGACCAGGATCGAATGCCGGCGTGCAAGGATCGCTACTAAGAGACTGCAGGGGACGGTTCGTAAAGTTGCGGAGTCATGCACAGAGATCGAAGCCAAGCTATGCTCAATGGAAGAAAGGATCATGGCGGTCGAGGAGGACGTGGACACTCTGAAAGTGCAGAACGCTGAGAAAGACGGGCAAGTGACGGATGTGCTGTGGAAAATGGAAGATTTGGAAAATAGACAGAGAAGGAACAATATTCGATTTCTGGGCATACTGGAGGGGGTAGAAGGAAATAATATACAGGCGTATATGGTCAATCTCCTGCGTGGGGCTTTCCCAGAGCTGGGGAACTGGGACTGGCATAATGAGCTACAACGGGTTCATAGGTTTCCAATAATCCAACGGGAGGGGGGCCAGCAAGCAAAATCGAAGTATCCAAGAGCGATCTTGGTCTATTTTGGGCATTATCTGCTACGTCAAGAGATAGCTGACAAAACTCGTCCTAATACCCCACGCTCTTTGGACGGGGTTACTTTCTTTACCCGCCCCGATTTTTGCCATGCTACCGTAGAGCGGAGATGGCGGCTACGACAACTTATTAAACCATTCTCAGACAAAGGAGGGGAAGCTTATCTGTTGGCCCCTGCTAGACTTAAAACAATAATGAATGGAAAAGTAAAAGTCTTCACCTCAGAAATTAAGGCAAAAGAATATCTGATGGGGGACAAGCAATAGAATATAGAAACATAGGGAGGAAGTGGTGCTTGGGAGACGGATGGGTGGGTGAGCCGCTGTATTCACAACACCAATATTCAGGCCACAGGTGGTCTGTTTGCTCAACAAGGTGGGGGGCAGTCCCGGGGGGGGTGGGAAGGAGATGAGGTGGGGGAGGGCGGAGACTGGCCCAGTGAGGTGGAGGGGGGGATGGGGGGGAGGAGGGAGGAGGGTAAGGGTAAAGGGGGAGGGAGGGGGGGAAAACGAGGGGGGAAAATGGAAAGGAAAGGCTCAAGAAAAGTGAGAGAAATGGGGCGGGAAAACAAGAAGTGTGGAGCAGTCGGAACAAAGAATTTCAGAGAAAGTGAAGCTAAATGTAAGGATCCTATCCAGCAGAAGGAGGGGAAGGAGAAGGAGGGAAAAGGGGGAAGGAAAAAAAAAAAAGGGGAAAACAAAAAATAATAAATGGCTAGGCTTAGAATTGTCTCAATCAATATATGTGGACTAAATGACCCTCGTAAAAGAAGAAGTGTGGCCGAGGAATTGAAAACCTTTAAGGCAGATATTTTTGGTTTACAAGAGACACATGTGGAATATAAAAATTCTGGGATCCTTGGCTCGCTTGGTATGAAAGTGATCGCTCGGACAGAACAACAAGCCAGAACCAAAGGAGTAGCAATATTAGACTGGACTAATAAACTAAATATTACTCGGCAGAAGGCAGATATGGGTGGGAGATGGGTCATAGTAGAATGTTGTTATGGACATAGTAGCTTTACATTATGTTCTCTGTACGGGGTGGTTACGGACGATCCAGTAGTGGTAGATACTCTTGCCATCGAGCTAACAGATTGGGCCCCTCCATATATTATATGCGGGGACTTCAACTTCAACGGATCTTGGGAGGGATTGCAGGATTTACTAGCACCTACTACCAAGAGGTATCAGGGGCGCAAACCTCGGGTTTATAAGGCAATGGTCGCTATGCAGCAAGAATTAGGATTAGTGGACGCTTGGGTGAAGCTGCGTAAGCCAGATCCTGGATATACTTATTATTCATTCCCTCATGCGAAACTAGCATGACTAGAATATTTCTTAATCTCTCCCGTACTTTTGAAGCAGGGTAAAATGGAACTATATTCACGTGTTGTATCAGATCATAATCCTCTAGTTTTAGATTTAGAACTGAGTGGGTTAGAGCCCAAGATTAGCAGATGGACATTTGAACGAGGGCTCCTTAAGGACCTGGAGTATTGTGAGTATATGAGAAAGTGGTTAGTGGAATTTTTGGGGTTCAATCAGGGGTCAGCTCCAGTAGAGATAATTTGGGACACTTTAAAAGCAGGAATTTGAGGTGAAACATTGAGTTTTAGTATCAAAAGACAGAAGGATATCCAAGGGAGAATAAAAGAGCTCCAAGTGAAGCAACAGGAGGCAGAGAGGCAATTGATTATAGCTATAGAAGCTGGAGCCAATGTAAGGAGGGCTCAGGAGGAAGTTGCTATAGTAAAAGCAGCAATAAATAGGGATACGGCCCAAAGATTAGCGGAGAAATATTTAGCACAGCGCGCACAAGGGTTTGAGTATGGAGAAAAAGTCGGGCGATTGCTAGCGATACGGGCAAGCCAGAAAATAGCATCTGGGGTCATCAGAGAGATTAAAGATTGGCAAGGCCAGATAGTAGCGGAAGTAGATGGAATTAGAAAGGTGTTCCATAGGTACTATCAGGAATTATATAGTGATATATCTGGATATCCGGAGGAAGAGATGTCGGAGTATCTACACCCCATTAAGGTTGAGAAATTAGCCAAGAGTGACATATTACGCTTGGGGGAGCGGATAGACATCTCAGAAATTGATAGGGCAATGAGCGATCTGCCTACCGGAAAAGCTACAGGGCCTGATTCGATTCCTTTAGAATTCTTTAAAGTTTTTAAAGCATTACTATTACCCGTGATGGTAGAGTTGTTCATTCAGGTTCAGAATGGAGGGGAAATTCCCCCATCTTGGGATTTGGCCAATATAGTTATGTTTTTGAAGAAGGGGAAACCTTCGTCAAACCCGGCCTCATATCACCCGATCACATTAATAAATAGTGATGTTAAAATATACTCAAAGATACTGGCTGCACGATTATCGCAGGTGATTAAGGAGCTTGTCTCCCCTAGGCAGCATGGGTTTGTCCCAGGAAGAGATACTACTAACCATATCCAAAGAGTTATAGCACTCTTGGATGCCACGGAGGTAGCAAAGGAACCTATGGCGGTTGCTTTATTAGACGTAGAAAAGGCATTTGACCAGGTAAATTGGAATTATTTGTGGTATGTTATGGAACACTATGGGTTAGGGAAGAAATTTATTATAGCGGTAAGGGCTCTAAATAGATCACCGGTTGTGAAAATACAGTTAATGGGAGGGCAATCTGAGAATATTTTGATCAGAAGAGGCACTAGGCAGGGATGCCCATGCTCCCCCCTCCAGTTTGCATTGCTTAGACAGTTGGAGGCAAATAGCAAGATTCCACCAGTACATAGGCTGGGATGGGATACAAAAGTATTAGCATATGCAGATGATATAGCCATTTTAACGCCTTCCCCCGACTAAGCATTGAAAGAGGTTGAAGAGGTGACGAGAAAATTTGGAAAATTTTCTGGATACTTGTTAAATAGCGCTAAAACGCAGTTGCTGGCTAATCAATACACAAAAACCAAAGACAGTCGGAGGGTGGATCAGGCAGTGTATTTAGGTATCAATATTACACCAATGATAAATGAAATTGTTAATCTGAATATAGATCCTATACTGAGGAAAGCCAGAGAAGATATGTGCAGATGGAATAATCTACATCTGACTATTATGGGGAGGTGTAATATGGTGAAAATGATCCTCCTTCCTAAACTGTTGTATCTTTTTCGGGCCATAACACTGAGCTTTAATAATCTTAAATTTAAAGAGATAGAAAGAGTGAGTATGAGATTTATTTGGGCATATGGTAAGTGTAGAAGAGCAAGCACATTTTTGTCTCTCTCTCGAGAAAGGGGGGGGTGGCCGTTACCGAATATAAAATTATACCAAATTGCAGCAGCTTTTCAGTACATGCGTCCATTATGGGGTCCCAAGAAAGAAGGAATTACGGAAGTAGATTGCCCTAGTATTTATGAGTTGCAGACAGGATTAGATGCCAATGGGTGTCTGGTAACGTATCATGAGCCTGGATATTATAAGAAAACTAGATTTAAGGTTTTGGGAGCAGCATATAAGTGTTGGCGAGTATGGTATAAGAAGAAAGGACTTGGTAGATATAATCATTATACCATGATTGAGAAGAACCCACTGCTCCCCGAGATTTTTCAGGATAAATACATGGCAAACTGGGTTTCATTAGGCATAAGTAGGCTAGGGTATCTCTTTGATAATTTCGGGGTGAAGGCATTTGGAGATTTACAGGAGCAGTATGGTCTTGAGCAAAGGGACTTTTTTAAATATTTGCAGATACGGGATTTTTTAGGGAAAAAAACAGGAGGTGTGCAGGGATTCAGAAGTAATCAACTGTTGAACAATATCCTGGCCAATCCTAATATAACCATTAGATTAATTTACCCTTCAATGCTGGCGCATCAGCTAGATGATCTAGAGAAGTATAAGGAGAAGTGGAATAAACTATTGGTGGATGGAAGCAATAACTTTATGAGGGCATTGGAGCTGGGATGTACCATTTTATTATCTTCCTCCTTGCAAGAGCAGCATTATAAAACTATATTTGACCTGTATCATACCCCAGCTCATCTTGCCAAATGGGGGTGTACGGCAGGAACAAATTGTCCAAGATGTGGGAGGTATGGTACGGATATTGTACACATGATGGCTACATGTGGGGAACTGGAGGCCTCGAGGGAAGGTATACAATTGGTCTTGAAGGAGGTTGTGGGATGTGATTTCGTCCTTACCCCCGAGATTATGGTTCTCGGGGTAGATGGCGATTCGGATGGTTTACATGGAGCATTTATTTTTGTAGCCATGGCAGTGTATCGAATATGTATAACATCCGCATGGCTGAATGTACGACCCCCGTCTTGGCCGCAATGGTTGGCTAGGCTGCTCGCTGTATATCATCTGGAGATGGCATTATATGAATGTAAGGGGAAGCATGCCAGGAGGAAAGGGAAGGCAATATGGGAGCCGCTTCCCCCCCCCATCTATCTCTCTCTTTCCACTGTTTGTTTCTCCACTATCGGCTTAGAATGTTATGTTTTCAGTGTAAAGTGATGTAAGAATATATTTGCTGTATGATTCTTTCCAATAAAAAAATAAATAAATAAAAAAAGGAAACAGATAGGCTCCAAGAACTGAAATACAAAAACATTTTGCCCTATACATACCCTAGTGTCTGGCCCTATAAGTCAATTTGGATCATCCTCTTGATGCATATAATGACAACCTACAGCCATGTGAGAATTGTGTGCATTAATGCTGTAGTTCCCATATGTATGAGTATCCTGTGCTGTACTTTGCATGTCTTGGCCTACAGTTCATCAAGGATTACATTTTTCAAAGCTGGCCTGGAATGGGTAATGTCACCAATAGTTGACTGTGTAATGTCCTGTATCCTCACAAAGTGCAGACATACATGTGTTCTTGTACACATTTTCCTTACACTTAAAAAAATATTAGAATTGTGTGGGCGTATGTTGCTAATAGGTCAATTGGCACAAGAGGACAAGAGTTAGACCTTCATTCATTACCCTTGGTGGACTGGTGACGTGTCATATCTAGTCATGCCCAATCTTTCTGCTCTGTGGTAGGAATTCTCATATCTGAGTGGCCTTGACTTAGTAACATACCATACATTTACATGTATACAACTACACTAGCAATATGCAACATTCAGGCAGTTTGAAGGTAACCCATACAAAGGCAATTTTACATAGTCTTCGAATCAAACAACATCCAAAATCAAACACATTGTACTCCCATCCTCTGCATTTCCTTCCCCCATTTCACTTGTAGAAGCTGAAGTACATAAACACAGATAAATGTCAAATGGCATAGGCAGCTTTGTACATGAATTCATGGGGCCATGCATTAACAAACAACATAAGCGTAACATTAGTCAGAACATCTATGCATTAAAACCACAATGATACAGTAAAAGGTAATGTCTTCATTAGTGTGATGTTGGTCAGAAGATGCATGGAGTTACACAAAGATTGAGGGCCTCATTATGAGTCTGGTGTTTTTAAGACTAACAGATTCGAGGTGGCTGTCAGACCATGTTGTGAGCAGTGCATGGGCCCCTCTGCCCAGCAACCTCGAAATGTACACAGTTTGCTATGGCTATGGGGGCTGGGGGCACCCTCTGTGAGGCTGCATTAGCTTTGGCTCCATGAGGAGCCGAGGTCAGTGCCACCATGTGGTTTCCACTGCGCTGACCGGCACAAACCTCAGAATTCAGAGGTTCCTCTGGTCAGCCCTGTGATAGGGCCAGGGGGTACCCATCGGTCTACTGCGGTCTCCTCTCCGCAGGTGTGGGGATCCGGGTTTCAGACCACCAGACTCATAATGAGGGTCTAAGCATCTAAACAATCACAGTAATACAACATTTTGAGATGGCAGCGTGATGCAAGATGACCACACCTTACTCAAATGGTTAGGACTTTCTAAGGCTTAAAGAAAACAATTTCTTCACAACCCTGTCCAATCAAGCACAGGCTCTGGGCCTCAGACCTATGTAGACATCCAGATGTCTGTGTGTTGCTGGGAGAATGAAGCAATACATGTCACATGAGGTGTTCCTTTTAAGCAAGCCTCGCAGTACAAGTTATTCTTCTGCGGTCATCCCAATTCTGAACACACTTTGAGGTGTTTGTCATCATTGAATATCACAAAACGTGAACAAGACAAGATTTATTCCACATAGATAAAACATGCTTCCACGTCCCCTCCTCTGATCATCACTGATGACATGGTGTTCCTAATACTCATGGCCCTGTCATGCATCCATCAGTGTTTATGTCCATTTATCGTTTCTTCTATCTTGGGGAAGAATTAATATTGCTGTCTTGCATCACCCTTCAGATCTCTTGCTCAGTCGTGGACATATGATGTATCACTATCTGTGACAGTTTGTGAAGGCAGTGTTGCACATGGGACATTAACAAACCCTAGATAATCATTAGCTTCCTGTTGTGTGTGCACTTAGTAACAAAAAACGTGTCTCCTCCACTGGGAATCTGGGATGTATAATTGGGGTGATCTATCCTTAACCTAACTACAACCCTGTCTTTTTATTATTATGTACTTTCTATAATGCATTGTTATTAACGACAACTCTTATTTGGCAGGTAATTGAACGTTCATGTTGTTCTACGTCTTTGACAGCTTTAGTTGGTAAAGGTGATGTGCGATACTACTCTGTAATTTATTATGCACTAGACACTGTTGGAGCAGGTGTGCGCAAACATCAAATGACATATTTCATGTAACTTTGTGTCATAGTTCATTTTCATTTCAACTTAGTTCCTTTTTCTGTCAAAGCACATTTGCTTATCCCTGATGTTTAGTTGTATTGTCAATCTGAGAAAAAAGTTCAAAGTCTCAGTTTCTTTAAGTGTCCCTATTTTGAAGAAAGGAGAATCCAAGTGAAATCAACAGACACAATGAGCAGTACAGTAGCACAGAGGAAACCGTTGGCATTGATATCGATTTCTTAGTGAGACTTGAAGAGGTGTTGGACATTGTTGTCCCACATGTGCCTTCCTCTCGTGCCAGTGCAGTGCTTCTTTTCAATGAACAGTACTGTTGGACTTTTTTCCTTATTTAGGGTCATCCCCAATCTTTTTGCCTCCTGCCTGTTGTTGTAGACTTTAGAACTCTGAGCACTTTACCTCTGCTAACCAGTGCTAAAGTGCATATGCGCTCTGTGTAAAATAGAAATCTGGAGTTTAGGGCCTCTGAACTCACAATTTAAAATACATCTTTTAGTGAAGTTGGTTTTGAGATTGTGTGTTTGAAAAAGCCACTTTTAGAAAGTAGGCATTTTCTTGCTTAAACCATCCTGTGACTCTGCCTGTTTGTGGATTCCCTGTCTGGGTCAGTTTGACAGTTGGGCTGTTTGCACCTCTCCTCTAGACAGTAACTCAAAGGGAGGTGGGGTGTAGCCTGCACATTCTGATGGGCCATCTGTGCTGGAAGGGAGGGGAGGAGTGGTCACTGACACCTGAAAGGGCTGTGCCTGCCCTCACACAATGCTGACTCCAACCCTCTGGTGTGTGCCTGGGGCCTGACCTGGACAAGGCAGGATCTTACGAATAAGAGAGACTTTCCTTTGAAGGTTGTCTACGTCAAAGGCAGAAAAGGGTACACATAGTGGACCCAAAACCCCTGCAAATCAGGTCACATTTGGAATCAATAGGAACCTCTACCAAGGAGAAGAGCTGAAGAGCTGAGGATAAGTCCTGCACCTGCCTGTGACTGTGCTTTATTGGTCTATCCTGTAGCTGCTGCTTCTGCCTGTGAAAGAGGACAAGGACTGGACTTTGTTGTGCATTCCTGCTTGGGAAGAATCTCCAAGGGCTTGAACTGAGCTTCCTCCTGTTGTTGAAGTCTCAGGGACATCAAACACTTCCCTTTGCCAGCACCTTGACTCTCTGCTGAGACTCCTGCCCTGCCAAGTGATGCCCTATCCAGTCCCTGGGCCCTTGAAAAGTGAAGTTGGCAGATAAGAACAAAAAATCCACTCACAGAACACCCTTCAGGGAAATTTTTGATGCACCTTCCGCAACATGGCTGATAAACGACGCACGCTGGCTTTGCGGCTGAAATCGACGCTCCACCTGCATCGCCGCTGGGAGACTGATACATCACAGCTGGAGAAGCGACGTGCAACACCCATCTATGGAGGCTGATAATGACGCAAACCCCATGCAGTGCAGTTTTCCGATACTGTGCGACCGGATTTTCCACTCATTGTCCCTGGGTGTCCAAGTCAACCTGACTCTGCGCAGATCCGAGGTTCCCAGTCCGGAAATCGACACATTGCTCTCTTGTGAGGGAGAAAAACTGTGCATCGTCAACCCAACCAGACAAGGAAATTAAGCACGCCTGCACTTGCAAGTAAGGAATAGACGTATCACTCCCCTTTTCCGATGCACGCTCGCCCGTGCGGCTTTTTTTTTGACACTCACCAGGTACTTTAGTTTACAACTGCATTCTCAATGTTTTCTGACGATTAAGACTATTATTCCTTTGAAAATTCATATCTTGACTTGTGTATGTTGAAGTTTTGTCATTTTTGTTTTGGTTGTTTAAGATAAATATTACCTACTTTTCTAAACTGGTGTGGTATCCATTTTGTAGTGTTTTCACTGTATTACTGTGTGTGTTGGTACAAATACTTTACACACCACTTCTGAAGTTAAGCCTGCCTGCTCATGCCAGGCTACCAAGGGGGTGAGCGGGGGCAACTGAGTGTGACTCTCCTTTACCCTGACTAGAGTGAGGTTTCTTGCTTGGACAGGGTGTAACTTGACTGCCAACCAAAGACCCCATTTCTAACAGTGTCCATGCAACCTCCTTGTGAAAAAGTACGCTCAAATAAGAAAAGGTCGATGTTGTACAGATCTTTACATTGTATATATATTATGTCACAGTACTTCGCTGTCCTTCTTCCACATTTCATAATGATTGTTCGGGAAGCATCCTTTACTCTGTCGTCCAAACAATGACCTGCCTTTACAACGCAGTCACGACCACAACTGCAATGTTACCACGCATTACGTTACCACGCAAGTCCTTATGATGACTTGCTTCAGGGGGTGTGTTGTTGCAATGGTGTTGGATTTTTTAATCCAACACCTTCCCTTTTGTTGCGTAGACTGGAGTTGGAATAGTAATTTGTACTTTTTCAAAGCACAGCACCCCCTAAGTCAAGACGTTGTAATGAATTACATTGTAAATTTATGCATGGCAGTATTGCAGTCGTGGTAGTGAGTGTGTTGTAAAGACATGCAAGATAAAGGCATGTACGGTTCAGTCATACAACAAATTGTTTTACTTTGTTTAACTGGAAGTCCTAAATCCTGCATGTAGGAAACGAAAATTTGTTAACAGACTCTGATGGCCCAAAGGAGTTTGGGCCATAAGAACAGCTTTATATGCATAAAGCAGGGTCAGAATGGGAAAATGACCAATTTTTGGAAGATCCTTACACTTACTAGCTAACTCGCTCCCTAAACTATTTATATGGAGAGAAAATAGAAAAGGAGTGCATTCACAGCCCTGCCTTACGCCTCTTGCTATGCTAAAGGACTGTGTACACTCTACCTTAATACCATAACAAACCGTGGCCTTGGTTCCTGAATTTAGCTCCCTTAGGAACTGAATAATAGATGTCTCCACCCAAAGATCTGCTAGAATATTCAACAACTTGGCATGGCTGACACAATCAAAAACAGACAAAAGGTCCACAAGTGCAAAATAAATGCTTTTAATCTTAATATATTTCCAGTAAGGAAGCTTAAATTCAATCCTTGCTCAATGGTCCTTATTTTAGAACGAAATCCATAATGTAAACCCGAAAGGATTTCATTTGATTGTGTTCAGTCCTGTAGTCTGTTCAAAATTATATGGTCGGCTGTCTTCACTAATAAATCGAGTAAAGAGATTGACCAAAGGCACACAGGATTAAGACTGTCGCCTTTTTTGTAAACATGGGCTATAATTGACCCTGCACAAGTTATTAGAAAGCCTATACTACAACATGTGCCTAATACCAGGGTTAGTATGGGCCCACACAATGAGAGATTGGCTGGGTCCACATGAATGCCATCTGGGCCTAGACCTTTCCCTCTTATTGCATTTATTACCCTAATGACATCTTCAAGACTAAAAGAAAGATTAATGTTGCTGTGAAGTGAGCAGTCTGTTACAGAGTTAACAATAATCTGGCTTGACACCTGTGATCATTAGATGAAACTGAGTAAACTCTGGAGAAAGTATCAATTTATTCTTCTTCCAGGATTGGTATCTCCAGACTAGGATGCTCCTCCCCACTTAATGAAGGGGAATTGACCACTTGCCAAAACGCTGTATTATCATTAAGCCTTGCTACATAAAATGATTCCAAACTTTATCTCTCAGAACCCTTTTCCTCTGTTTTACAGTCATCTTATAATCAGCTCTGCAGTTCTGTACCTCATACTTGCATCTAGAGAATTTATGTAATGCCTCCTTTAATGTTGTTTGGGCTTTGGAACATGCAGAACCAAACCACCCTTTTTTCAGGTGTGTGGAACACCCTCTAGATACAGAAAAGCCCTCCTTGATCCCTCATGTAACCTCCAAAGAAGCCTCAGGAAGGACATGAGGAGATACAACATAATCTAAACATTTCTCAAGAGCCTCTCTATGTGTACTGATTAGCTATTTAAAAAAAATCCCTATAGGCTCAACCTGGGAGCAATGCATGGTATGCCCATTTCATGAAGCCAGCTCAATATTATCAGCCATGCATAAAGTTTGACTTGGGAGCTGGTAACAGGGTGTTTTAGAAATAAGTTGAACACTGCAGAAAGTGGTCACTTAATGAGATACATGAGTGAGAACATTATGGCCACTAGCAGAAAAACTACTGGAAAGTAACACAAAATCAATGACATTATGCTCACCTCTGCCATTAAAGGAGGGCTTAAATGGAGCAAGAGGAGTGCAAATCTCATTAAAAATGGCAAGTCATATTTATATAATAAATCACTCAACTTTTCCCTATAATAATTGTGTAAAAAATGAGAATATGCAGAATTATGAGAGTTGGTTAATCAACATACCTTTCTATAAGGCAAGTTACACAGACATATATTAAAGTCCCCACAGTATGATTTTATACCTTTGATTTCTTTTGCAAGGTAACTATAAACCCATGTCTAATTGTCAAAGAGCAATAGTTATATGAGTCGGCGTAGTATTATTGTAAAATATTATC